>NC_134536.1:133970757-134275757 GCF_050624435.1 Tenrec ecaudatus | reverse complement strand
TGGCCCCACAATTCAAATGGCAAGACTCTGGCTGGCGACCTTGGCAGAGTCCTCAGGGAAAAGCTATTAGAAATGAGGGAAAACTCCCGTGAGATGGATGGACACAGTGGCTGCAACAATGGGCCCACGCGTACCAAGAACTGTGAGGATGGTGCAGGACTGGGCAAAGTTTCATTCTGTTACACATAAGGTCTTGGGGTGGGGAGGACGGGGCAGCTCAACTACAGCCATCAAAACACTGTTCCTTGTAAAATCTAACCAACTGAAGCTATTTTGGTCTATAGTATGAGCAATGCATAGGCTTTTCAGCGGCTTCTTCCTCTGAAGTAGGGAGCTGAGAACTTCTTTGTTGCCTGTGCTTAGTCTAGGAGCTCTGTTCACTTTGGGTAACACTGCTGGCACTAAAATGATCAGTGACATAGCATTGACAGTAACATGCAAACTAACATAGTACAACAGCTGACAGACAAGTGGTAGATTATATAACAAATAACGGATATACCGTATATACTCATGCATAAGCCGAGTTTTCCCAGCACATTTTTAATGCAAGTTTGGTGGTAAAATTAGGTGCCATGGCTGATATTTGGGCTGGCTTATCCTCAAGGATATGTGGTAATTATATAATATATAATATAATCCAGAGAAGCTGGATTATATGAAGAAGAACACAGCATCAGGATTGAAGGAAGGCTAATTAACAACCTAACAACCTGTGGTATGCAGATGACACAACCTTGCTTGCTCAAAGAGAGGAGGAATTGAAGCACTTGCTGATAAAGATCAAGGATTGTAGTCTTCAGTAAGGATTGCAACTCAATGTGGAGAAGACCAACATCGTCACAACCAGACTAAGAGCTAACATTATGATACATGGGGAAAAGGTTGAAGTTGTCAAGGATTCTTTCTTACCCTGGATCCACAATCAGTGCTCATGGAAGCAGAAGTCAAGATATCAAACAACATACTGCATGCACTGGGTAAACCTGCTGCACAAAACCTCTTTAGAGTGTTGACAATCAAGTTTGTTGCTTTGAGGACTAAGGTATGCTTGACCCAAGCATTCTCAACTGCATCATATGCATGTGAAAGTGGTACAATGAATAAGGAAGACCTTAGAAGAATCCAAGCCTTTGAGTTAGGTATGCGTATGATTGGAGTTCTGATAGATGTAACAATCCTTAATCCCATTAGATCAAGTATAGCTGTACAACTGCTGCCACCATCATTTTGAAAACATTTCTTTCTTCTTAAACTCTTTGATATTAGAGCCCCTTTATCTCCACCCTCCCCCATCCTACCACTCCCATGAACCCTTATTATTATTACTGCCATTATCTTACACCATCTGATGTATCCATTTACCTACAATTTTGTTGTTCATTCCCCTCGAGTGGGGTTACATACAGTCATCATCGCTATCAGTTCCCCCTTCCCATACCCTCAGGGCATCAGTACTGTTTCTGAGGGCTTTATCTATCTTGGTTTTCATGCAGCTAACGATCTTAATTATACAAATGAACATACACAGGCCTAGCAAAATAAGTGAGGTAAAACCAAGGCCATAATAGTGGGGAGAGGAAATATTAAAGAACTAGAGCAAAGCTAAGTGTTTCATCAGGGCTATGCTGCACCCTGGATATAGATCACCCCTTCTGTGAGGCCCTTCTGTGAGGAACTGTCGGATTATCTTTCCGGTGGGTTTGGGGTTTCCACTTTGTCTACACTCCTTCACATTAATTCGATTGTTTGTTTTTGAATTTCAGATACCTATTAATGTCAACACCTTGTGATCACACAGGCTGGTGTACTTGTTGCATGTAGACTTTGTTGCTTCCCTGCTAGGTGGCCGCTTGTTTAACTATAAGCCATTAAGACCCAAGATGCTATATCTTATTTTCTCTTTATTTTATTCGTTTTTTTCTTTTTATTAGTTTTTACTATTTTATTAGTTTTTTCTTTTTAATTATTTTTTGATGCTATATCTTTTAATAGCCGGGCACCATCAAGTTTCTTCATCACATTTGCTTATGCACCCATTTTGTCCTCAGCGATCATGTCAAAAAGGTGAGTATCCTACATCGCCACATTGTTAGAACCGTTCTTGTACCAAGGTAAGATTTAAGTAGGGGCCAAAAGTCCATCTTCTTTCTTATTGTATTTACATATATATATATATATATATAGACAAATACACCTATCTTTATATATATATATATACATTTCTTCTTCTTTTAATCATTTATTGGGGAATCATACAACTCTTTTATCACAATCCATATATACATCAATCGTATAAATCACATTTGTACATTTGTTACGCTCATCATTCTCAAAACATTTGCTCTCCATGTAAGGCTCTGGCATCAGTTCCTCATTTTGCTCCCTCCCTCCCCGCTTACCCCTCCCACATGAACCCTTGGTAATTTATAAATTATTATTTGGTCATATCTTACTCTGTCTGACGTCTCCCTTCACCCACTTTTCTATTTTCCATCCCCTAGGGAGGAGGTTATATGTAGATCCTTAAAATCAGTTCCCCTCTCTACTCCACCCTTCCAGGGATCGCCACTCTCACCACTTGTCCTGATGGGATTATCCATCCTGGATTCTCTGTTTCCAGTCCCTATCTGTACCAGTGTATACACATTTCTATATTTATACTTCTATATGTATAATTTTAACTTCATTGTTCTTTTTCTATTTCTCTTTTCTTTCCTCCTGCCCACTATCATGTTCACCCATTGTTCACCTCTCAGTAATTCACCTCTCTCAGAATTACAGTGACCAAACATCACAAGTGATCAAACACAACCAGGAATGCTGCACCCTTCTCACCATCTATTTCAGATCCCTTGTTACTCCCCTATCCCTGACGTTATTTGGCTCAGCATTCTCCTCACCCCACCACCTCCCAAACCTCGGTCAGTTGCTGTCTACTTGGGCTTGCTTATCCTGCCAATTTTATATAGATAGACATAAAAAAAAGAGACCTTAGTACCAAGTCTAACTTTTTAAAATCTCCTCATCTATATGCATTTGAATAATACATGAGTATACCACTTTCTCAAAATTTTAATAACTATTTCCCATACTGTATCTGATGGCAGTATTGAAGAGATGCGGTTATTGACTCGCTTGTTCTTCACTTTCTTTTCTGCCCTGGAGAAGGCATAGCTCTATTTAGAGAAGAGGATTGGCATACTAGATTAGGGACTAGGCAAAAAAAAAAAAGTGAAATTTACTACCTATTGACTAAAAGAATATCTTTCCATTGTCTATAACAGAGAAACACCGTGCCCATTTTTAACCTGGCTAAACATAACACCAGTTTTAAGCAAAATAATGGTTTGTTAGAAGACATTACTGTCATATAACCTTGGAGACACAGGTAGCCCCAGGCTTATCAAGTTGTGATGAACCACACTAATGACTACACATTTAAAAATATATATATAGTGTCGATAGTAATATGTACTACATCTTCTATCATAGCATGTAATTTGCTGATATCATCATAGAAAAGTAATGCTTTCAATTCAAGTTTATATGTAATGTTTCTAAATTAAAGGAGTGACAGTGAAACTAAAAATAAAATTATAAAAAATTATAAACGAGGTATTCAACTTATATCAGAACTGACTGACACAGAATCGTCAGAACAGAATTGTAAGAAATCAGGGATTACCAGGTGTATATATCACAATGTCAAATTTTAAAATAAGTTGTGTATATTTACATTTACTGGCTAATATACACATACCCCCAAAGCTACATCTCTATACATTGACTATAATGGTAGGGGGGATATATAAGTCCAATTTTTTAAAATTAATCATGTACAATGTAGGGACATATTACTAAGAGGAATAAAAACTTTTCCAGCTTTACTCTCACAAAGGTACACACACACACAGAGGATAGCAAAATTTTAAATGTACAGAATGAACTACACAATTAATAATCCCAAATGGTTGTGATATCACTTTCTAATCCCCACTTGTTTGTACCCTCCACCGAGAACTGTAGTCCACGCTTGTTTGAGGACTGGGAGAGTCTTGGGTAGAAGCTAAACAAACACGCACTATATTCAGATGTGCATTACTGTAAGGTCTTTATTTGACTTAAAAAAACAAACAAACAACTCTTTTAAGAACTGTGAGAAAACAAAGCTACACCTTCTCCAGGGCAGAAAAGAACAAAAGACTGAATAACTCCATCTCTTACTCCTCTCCCACTATCAGATATGGTAATGGTTCCCCGTCAGAGGTGGATAAGCTTTGGCACATGCTGGCCATTTCGAATGACCCTCCAATCACCCTTCAGGCCTGACTCACTGATCACCTACCTCCACTGGGAGGTTTTCTCTGACACCACTTCCTCACCTCAGCTGAGATGCCCCTGTGTTCGGTGTTCCTTCAGCATCTGCTGAAACCCCCCAGTGCACAACGTATTTTACTGTGTTGTCACCTTCTGTTTCAATGTCTTCCTCCTCCATTAGCCCGTACCATCCTCCAAGGCAGAAACTACACCTGTGCGTCCTTCTTTCCCCAGTGCCTAGGAGACACTCGGCAGCCTCTTAATAAAAGTCTGCTTAATGCCAAGTAATTTACAGTAGATAAAGAAGCTAAGCACCACTGACAATTAGAGTCCGTCTTGATGTCTGGTTAGACAACCAGGTCTGGGAAAAGCATGGTCTCCTGGTCCAGACTCACCAGTGCCGTACTGGGAAACTCCCTGCATTAAAGCCTTCCCCGTGTCCCCCGTGTCAAGCCAGCTAGCTTGTTTCTTTGGCACTTTCTAACACCCTCGCCTGTTAGGAAACTCCCTGAATTCCAAATCTACTTCTACTCTAGCCGCCACTGCTTTTTTCAGACCCAGTTGCCAAGCGCAGAATCCATGCTATATCCCTAGTTCAGGGGATGCCAGCTCTTCACAGGTCATAGTTCTCCCTCGGTACTTTCCCAGGAATTTTTCTGAATTCTAAACATATTGTCACAATTTCAAAATATGTTTAAATGACAATAGTAACCAGAGAGCACCAAATTTCATTCCCTGCCTCCAGTTCCTCCTCTGAGAGCAAGTGCCATCTATTTTGTTGCTATGTAAATTAGCACTATTGTAATATTCTGTAATATTTACTGGATTCTTCACGGTCCCGTTTAAAGTACCATTCTTCATGCAGGCTCCTTCACAACCCAACATTCTGCTGGTGCCTTTGTGTGCTGCCTTCACGGCTACAGCTTTCCAGTCTACTGATGTGCCTGCCTCCCTACTCTGAATCAGCTACGTTTCCTCATGGCAGGAGCCCCCTTTCAGAGCCTGTCTTTCCGCTTCTACATCAGTCATCCATCTGCGTTCAACTCCATTCCGATCCCTGCCCTCTACTACACTGTAGAGGCTAATGTGATACAAACTACATCTCCCAGTCTCCCCTAGCTAGCTTTACTTCTGGTGAGGTCTTGCCTAGAACAAAGCTGGTGGAAGACTGATAGATGGGAGGAGCAAAGAAAACATTTTTCTTTTTCATCTGCTTCTGGTGGTAGCAGTAGTTAACTGTGGAACCCATGGTGTTCCTGCCCAGACACCATAGTTCAATGGTGGTCACTAGCTCCGACAGCTTCAGCGACACAGTGCCTGAGCCAATACTGCCTATTTGGGTTGCCCTAGATCAATTACTAAAAAGAAACCAGAGCAAAAAGAAGCCAGCAGTTTTCTTGGGCTCCTGCTGGGAGACACAAAGTTATACTTCATGGCTTAAAGCTGATAATGGAATCGTTTTCAGTTTTTTGAAAGGGTTAATAACTCTGAATTTTGAGCCGGGAGCCCCAAGCTCTAGGTGCTCAGCAGCAGAGAGGAGGGGCCAAGGATGGCGAGGGACTTGAGAGAGAAACCAGAAGACCTCATGAAAGGGAACCCAGTCTTTGGCAATGCTAACAGCCCCACTCTTTCATCACTGTTAACGTGGTTACTGCTCCTCCAAGTGTTACTAAGAGCATATTAGAAAGCTCATAACACCAGAGGAGCTATTTAAAGTGGGTGGAGAAATGTAAATGGCCTTTAAACATATGAAAAGAGACTCAATTTCTCTCATAATAAGATAAATGGAGTTAAAAACTACACTAAGATACCATTCTCTCTCCTAGAACCCTGGCAACAAACCAGAAGTTTGACAACATGGTCCCCATGGGCAAGGCTCTGGGATATGGTTATAATCACATAGTGCCAGTGGGAATAAGAAAACACTATCAATAACTATGAGGAGGTGAATTTAACAATGCCAAACAACATCATAGATGCGCTGACCCTCCAAACGGGTTATGCCTCTCCTAGGACTCTGTTCCGAAGTTACACTGGCCAAATATTGGCAAACCAGGAAACACGTGTAGTCAAAGTAGACTGAAACTGATCCCAACAGTTTATCAATAGAGAACCATTTGAATAAACCAGGGGACCTCTAGACTAATTAATATCAAACAGCTGTAAAAGAACATCTCTCTAGTACAGCTAACTCTATAAGTCCTTAAGTACAAAAAATAAAAGTATATGTTCTCTACCGATTATTTCAGAGGTTGGAGGGGTTAGGGGAGGAAGGAGATGCAAAAAAAAAGTTCACTTATATATATTTATTTTCTAATTTTTCAAATATCTAGAAGGATAATCTAAAAATTAAAGAGGAATAAGAGATTACCTACAGCAGCAGTTCTCAACCTGAGGGTCGTGACCCCTTTGGGGGGGTGTTGAACAGCCCTTTCACAGGGGTCACCCGATTCATAATAGTAGCAAATTCGCAGTTATGAAGTAGCAATGAAAATAATTTTATGGTTGGGGGGGTCACACAACATGAGGAACTGTATGAAAGGGTCATGGCATTAGGAAGGCTGAGAACCACTAACCTACAGTGATGAAAGGGGGGGAGAAACAGAAATGTGATTTCTCCAAAAACAGCACTTTTGTAGAAATTAGTTTGAAACTCTATAAATATTTTGCATAGTTGTAAAACAAAATTACGTATATCTATATTTTAAGGTGACTTCTAAATATTTAAAGCAAAATGTAACAAAAAACCTACCTATAGTCACACAGAAAGAATTATTTCAAGTGATTTAAAAACACACATTTTACTGGTATCTCTAGTGAGATATATTCTAAGAATTAAAAAGTTATCTAATAAAATGCCAAAAATATTAAGCTACTTTCAGTGCTCATATAGATCATGGTAGTATTGATAGTACTATTCTATCAACAGAATAACTATTTTGCTTATATTGGGACTATTTTGCCTATACTATGGGATAAAGCAGATACATTATTATGTTATATCACACAGAGCCAAGGAGATAAAAGCTCAAAAGATTAACTACACTCAGAAATATCTAATCTGTTTAAATACCTGACACACAAATAAATAAACAAAAGCACTAGACTACTAGCCAGACTGAAGTACCTCAGAAGACAGGCCCAGTGATCCGAGTGTGTGTGAAAAGTCACACCCTAAAAACCCTGGGGAGTTCTATTCTGTACATATGTGTCACCATGAGTTAGAATTGACCTGACAGCAATTGACAACAACCACCATGTATTTTCTAGTTCTGTCCACTGAAAAGACCTAGAAACCGTGACAAGTCCAATAGCAAGGGTCATTTAGAATCCAGAAGAGGTTTCCAAATATCACACTCTACTAAATGGAAGCAAAACTTCTTGAGCCAATCACCAAAATTCAAATTCAGACTTTAGAAACCCTGTAGGACAAACTAATTTCTTCCACAAATACTGATTAAAGAATGAGGTAGAGAGACACATGGAAGAACCTATAGATTTAAAGAGATTTAAGTCATGACAACTACCTGTAAAATATGGACCTTTTCTAAATCCTGATTAAACAACTTAAGCACATAAATGTACACATACTCCAGACTTTAAGCCACTTAGATAAATGTGAACACTGACTGGTATTTGCTAAATCACTTGCCATTGAGTCGATTCTGACTTGGAGCAAGCTTCAAGTGTATCATAGTAGAACTTGGCTCCACACAGTTTTCAGTGGCTGATTTTGGGGGAAATCGGTTACTAGAGCTTTTGTCAGAAGCACCTCTACATAGACTCAAAACCCCCAAGCTTTAGCTGAGCTGTGTAGAGCTTTACTGTTTGCATCACTGTTAAGGAATTACTGCTCTAATTTTGCAGTGTAGTGATAATGTGCTTATGGTAAAAATAAAAAAGCAGCTTAGTTTTAGAGATAATACATTGACATATTTACGGACGAGTGATAAAATGTCTGGGATCGAGTTCAAAATAATCTGACAGACAGGGAGAAGGTCGGTTGCATATAAATCAAAACTAGGTTGGCTGTGAGCTGACAGTTCTTTAAACTGGGAGATGGGTACAGTTCTCTCCATTTGAATAACCACCGGGGTATTTTTCAAAGAAGTGAATTTAAAGACAGATGAATGAAAAGGACAGAGTAGACGGACTTGGCAAATGCGAAGTATGTATCACAGAGCAGAGTGCCAGCAATGCAAACACATTCTCTGGGAGGGTGCACGCTAATCAAATAAGAGTCCCACCTTTCTAATTAGTCCCTCCAGACTTTTCTGGGAAGATGGGATAAGATTTCCCATAAAGGTTTCCTAACACAGGAAACAGCCGTCACAAGCTGATCCTCCCTAGTGAGACTACCTCACCACAAGCCCCAGGTGCCTTAATGAAAAGGGCCTTAATGGAAGCAGCAGACAAACTGGGAGATGCCCCACCCGGGGCACTGTTGCCCAGCAGGGGCCTGCTCCCACAGCTCCATCAATCTAGGGTCCTCCAAAGCTTCCCCAGGAATGTGACGTGTGGCATTCTGTCAACAACAACAACAAACAGAAAAATCTTCCGGGGAGAAAAATAAAAATAAAGGTTTCTAGTAGGCTGAAGTAGTCCTTTTAATTACCGTATATACTCGTATATAAGCCAAGTTTTTCAGCACATTTTAAATGCCGTTTTTGTGGTAAAATTAGGTGCCTCGGCTGATATTCAGGTCGGCTTATACTCAAGTATATATGGTATGCTATTTTCTGGTATTGGTATTCATTTTAAGTATCAACATTAAAATCTGATTTTAGAAAATACACATACTTTGAAAGTAATTGTGAAGGCCTATAAAGAGGATCACTGGAGTAGCCTGAACTGAGAAAGGAAGAAGTCCCCTATCTGTTGGAACACATAGCAGGCTCTGCTTCCAAGATTGCTATTTCTGACATTATTTTAGCTTTATTTTTTTCCCTCCCTTCATGAAAATCTGAAGTGTGTGTCAGTGGTTCTCAAAGGGGTAGTGCAGATTTCACAGGCTACAGAAAGGAGGGTGAAGCAAGCATCTATCAGTTACAAACCATGCCTGGTGTGGTTGTGAACTCTCCTGTGCCCCCAGGAGAGGGACCACTGGGAGGCTGCTGCAGGGTGGCTGCATGAAGGCATATGTGTAGGTAAAAAGCATGCGATGATCAATACAGAAGGCTGGCCATTACTTCGTGGATATAAGACCAAGCTTCAAAACACCCCTTTAAGCTAAGCATAGCTGCAAAGTCTAATGAAATCCCGCCTGCGCTCCCTCTCACCTCACGCTGTGGCCCCACCTGTCAGCTTGGGGGCAGCTCTGAGCTGTGGAGATGCTCTGAGGAGGGCCAGAGGGAGTCCCACCACAGACCATCTGCTGGCAAGCGCATGCACCTATTTGCCTACCTGCTTCCTACGTGCACCACTGCTCCTTTGGCTGAGGGACCATAGCAGGCGGGTGACTGCAGTGCTCTTCGCAGTCAAAGTTGTGAACATCACAGGAGAGGGCGAAAAGACAAGTGATTGCTCCAACACATTTCCTGCACCTCTGCAGTCTTCTCTCATCCCTTGACGTGTCAGGGCTATGAGAGCTTTTGATAACGCTGCCTGGTTCAGTTTGGACGAGACATGAAGACCACCAACAGCACCCCTCACTGCGACCGATTCCAAGTTGCATTCCTGCAATGGCCTCTCGTGCCAGATAGGCCTGTTGCTTTGGTAATTACAGTTCCCACTAACGTATTCTTCCTCCACTAAGAAAGGGGACGTGATTGAAGCCAATGGCACGTTCTATGCAGCATGTTCACGAATGCAATGCACATGGCTGAAATGAGTAGTCAGAGTACAGGCCCTATGCGTATGAAGGTGGTCTAATTTGTAAGACTCTTTTCAATGATTCTCCAAGCTACACAGTGGCTTATACCATGAGGCCAGAAGAACCCAGGCAGCAGGCAGAAAGGTGTGCTTACCCTCTATCGCTCCTTCAGCCCAATTCTATACAGCCCAGGGATGTAAAACACGTGAATGACACCAGATAATGCCTCAGGATTGTTAACTTTCAAATTCCTGAAAAGCTACAAAATTATTAACATTTATATTTAATATTAAAGATTTTAAGATAATGAAATTATATCCACAATAAGTTGAAGCCAAAGTATTTATTTTCATTGCACTTTAAAAGCTCTCGACTCACTGGAACCATTGCTTTCCTGCTCTTTTAAGAACACTTCTTTCCCATCTCTCCCTAAGCAAAGGATATGTTTGGGACAGAATAGGTTATGAATATTTAGTCTTATGTCCATTCAAATAATTAGAAAACATTTGCAAATTACACTAATCTTTCTCATTCTACTTTTTACCATGACTGTAGGGCATGTATTAGTATGTGTCCCATCTTGAAGGGAACAGGAGAAGAAGAGAAATGAGACCATTTGTAAAGGCACAGAATGCTATTAAAAGAATTGCCTGGCAGGGGCATTCTATTCTCTTTACCTGAACACCCAGAGTTCCCTGTATAAAGGCACATATCTAATTGTTTAACTACAGTCTTTGTAACAGGTAAGGAAAAATACATGGGCCTGGGGAAAGGTGGCGACTATCTGGTCTGGATGGGAAAGGGAGCCCATGATATTTAGAAAGTCAAGGGCTGGGCGCGAACATTCCCTAATACTAAGAGAACACACACCAGCTCAACAAATAAACCAAAATTAAGAATATCCTCTTGAAGGATCAGTCAGGCAGTACATCTCAACTGACATTTAAATTGAACCCTGTAATGACAATTCAATCATTCTGGTCTTATTTCAGGTATATTCAGGAATTTTCATGAGATGAACTTGGCTAAAACAAGACAAAATGAATGGATGAGTTCATGGGGGGTGGGGTGGGGTGGGGTGGGGAGAGATAGCCACAGCTGAGCACACAATTCACATTCCATCAAAGGCCAAAATACTTGGTGTTGTCTTAGAGAGTATGAGTATTGGATCAATAATACACAGACTTCTTTCATGATCTTAGCCACCACTGAATATAGAAAAACCTTTGGTATCAAAGGGTTTGCCCAACTACCATAAAAATTCTCCACAGAACAAATCTGAATCAAAGACTAAAATGTTTTAATTCTTAGCTACCAGCTTAATACTCATTGTCTTTCAGTTTACTGGAATTAAACTGTACATCACTCAGTCATAAGGCATTCACATCAACCAGAGTCCTCAGTTTTCAATGAATTAGATTAAAATGAGTAGATGGAATAACTGTTCTCCCCACCACAAATAAGGAAGCTAAAAACACCTAAGATAAAAATGAAGTAATATTAACTTACCTATCAGCCCCTTCTCAAGAGTGAAAGCTTTGTTTGTGAACATACATTCAAATGCCACAATGTGAAAAATCTTGTTCACTGTGTTGTGAGTCCCAACTATCCGGATGTACCTGGGGTTGAAGAGAAAAGAGAAACTGGGTTTTCATCACAGCTAACACAAAGATAACACAATCAACTACATCATATTAAACTACAGCATGCCAGGATTCACTAATAGAGACTTTGAACTTGACTTTAGACCCCGTACCTGCTCCTTAGGGTTGTGCCAATGGAGCCTAGAAGAATTATAGCAACATCAAGATGATGTACTTCCCGACAATTAAGTAGAACTTTGATGTGATTTACCTAGAAAATCAAATCAGGTTCGGCTCAATCCCGGAATGTGAGTACAATTCTGTCATGAGACAGTTACACTGCAGAATACCCAAACAACTTCTACCCTCACCTCAGGGTAAAAAATGTACATATACATACATAAACACACAAATCAAAATGCTTTCCAACTCAATCACAGATTTCATCCATTGGAGGAAAATGAATGAAATCAATATGCTTTCTTACTTGGAAAAAAAAAGACTAAACTACTGAGCCCACAGTTTATTTTATTTTATTATTGCTCCTCCGTCATCCTCATGAGGAAGTTAACCCTTCATACTCACGCCAGACCTTCTGACTGCTGGGGAGTGCTCTCCTGGCCAGAGGAAGTGATCTACTCTGTAGCTTCCCTCCTGGCCCCATGGATCTGGCATCTGCTCACCAGGCAGGTCTTGAGCAGCTCAGCCTTCTCACCCTCTTTATCTCCCTGGAGGCTTCACATCTAACAACAAGCATTTACCTTGGAGTGACTTGCTCCTTTCACGCACCAAAGGGACCTGACAGTTCACAGGTTAATGAACAGACGGACACCCTCTTCAGAGTGGCACACAATTCCATGAGGAATGTGCCACATAACTTCTTTAAAAACAAACAAACAAACAAACTAAACACAGCAGCATTTCCCCCACATACTTTCTTACTAGCAATTCGGAGGAAGTCCAGGGGAAACTACTAGACAAACCCATGCCCCTCTCCCCAAGTATGACCTCTATACCCAGAAGGCTGGGGCAGATTTCAATCAGGAGATGATAGGCTGGGCAAGGTTTAGTAATAATATCTTCCCTCTGCTGTCTAAAACGACCTTTGACTTGGATGGTACAATTTCACTTCTGAGTTAATCGGTGTCCACTAATTTGGTAATTTCCCTCCATTTCTCATCATGTCAAGTTAACTGTATAAGGTAAATGCTGACTTAAAAAATTTCACATGAAGGAGACTTTATTCGAGGCTTTTAAAATCGTGGGCTATTTGCCCTCCTGTTTCTCAGAGCTGAGCGCCTTACAGCAATCCATGTGCACCTCATTCAGCCATCTGCTCATCAACTCGAGCTGATCACTCATCTGCATAACCAACAGTAAAGCTCCTTTCTGGACGGGCTGTGCCCTGTGCTCAAACCCACTGCAGGCCGACAGCCTTCTTCCTGTGTGGTACGAGTGGACCGCAGAGTCCTCTGCTTCAGCAGGAGGTGGGCCCTGATTTGTTCTCTCGAGCCCTCAAGGTACACAGAAGGTGCCAATTTTCATGGGTTCAGGTGAGGGGTTTGATCTGATGTAAGTTCTTAATGGTCTGGGTAGACCGACTGTGCCATCCCTTACTGCAGGGTGGTGACATCTCTCTGGCGCTTTCTGGAATGGAAGGGGTGTGCTAAACTGGGCACCTTGGCCTGAATCTAATTTTGTCAATTTACTGAAACCCACAAGAACTCCACCAGCATAGCATTTTCAACCGCACATGGTGGTGGCAGCCAGAGTGCTGCTGTCTGCAACCTTGGAGGGAATGGAGGCAATGTGGGCTTGGTGGAATTTGATCAGATCATTTTCCTTTCCCTAGGTCGAGGCCTTCCCCTAGCAGAGAGAACTCTGACAACTGTGCAGAGCGGGAGGGCCAGGGGTGACAAACAGGGCCTTGCTCTGTTTCACTTACTACAGTTAGTAGTCCAAGCTGCCCTAGCCGAGGAAATAAAGTCCACCCCCATTCCTTACTTCCCACTTCCCTCTTCTGTCTTTCTCTCTTTTAAATAAAACAGAGTAATATGGTATCAGGCGTACCAAGGTTAGATTCCAAAATTTTACCCTAGTACCATTATCAGGAATGGAGGAAAATACACAAAGAGAGGAAAAAAGACATTTATCCCCCCAAATTACAAGCAACTGGAAAGGAAGAGGGGTACATTTTACAGCCGGTGTTTGTGGTAACAAACAAGGTCCTATCAATGGTTGGAGAAGTACCACAATGGCTCCAGATAGAAAATTCTATATTCCTGCAGATCATGTTGTCTGTGCTGCCTAATACTGAGGTCAAATCAGCAATTCACTGTTGAACATCACATTTCCTGATGAGCCTGCTCTATGGAATGCTCAAAACAAGCTTAATTATGCAAAATCCACAAAAGTATAGCAAACTGTACAAAAGCGGCACAAAGTCCTTACTGGGACATATATATTTTAAGAGTAACAAAGTCAAAAGGAAGAAGGCACCCTGTGTCTTCAAGTCAGAAGGTCCCTTTCCCCAGACTCAGGGTTTAGACTACAGATGGCTGAGTCTTCACCACCACATGGCCCACATGCTTCAACTCCAAGACTAGTGACCCTGTAGGACAGGGCAGGACTGCCCTCTGTGAGTTTCTGAGACTGTGACTCTGTACATGGGTAGAACTCCTCATCTTTCTCTGGTGGCGTGGCTAGTGGTTTTGAACGGCTGACCTTTCAGTTAGCAGCTCAAAGCATAACCACTAAGCCACCAAAATGAGTCAGAATTTGACTCAATCGCGGGTTTTTGATTAATTCACATCCTAGAAGTTCCGGGGAACTAACTGTCATGTTACGTATTGAACTGTTCACCACAGGGCTGGCGGTTCAAACTCACCAGCCCCTCTGGAGTGCTTTCTACCCCGGTAGAGACTTACCGGGAAATGCTGTGCAGGGTTGCTATGAGTAGGAATGGGTTTGTTTGTATTCACAGCCTTGGTGGTACAAAGAGTTGGGTGCTGACTATGAGCTGAAAGAGACCACAGCCGAGCACCCCTCCTGGAGCCGCAGCTCCACTCTGCGCACTCCGGGGAACCATGAGGTGAGACGGACTCCACCGCGACCACCGCCACCACCAGCCCAGTCCCGGGGGCTGAGGGTCCCAGTGCACTAGTAATGCCTACAGCAGGGAAGGCATGGGCACCATCCTCCAGTCTAAGTATTCTCTCGACAGGGCTAGAAAGAAGTTCTTACTGCCCAGCTCCTCCAAATTCAATGGATGGAGTTGAGAGAGTCAGCTTGTGACTTTTGAAAATGAAGCAAAACTGGGTTCTTTCTGGGTCATGACCCCTAGTGGAAACCACAATTTCTCTGTCACAAAAGATGTTGAATAAGAAGTAAAGCTTAAGTCTGTTTTGTTGTGTTGTGTTTTTTTGGGGGCGGGGTGGGGTGGGGAGGGTGAATCATTTTCAGCACCATCTCTTACCTGCATAATCAGACTTTGATTTAACCTGATAAATAGGGCAGTGCTGGTCAGAAATTTCATCAGTGTGAGAGAGGGGATATCCTTTTGTTCTCTCTGCAGGCCTCAGCAGCAGCTCAGACAGTTGGAAGATAATTAAAACGTAAACAGTGCAGAGGAAGGCAGATATGCAACAGATTGGCCATTTCTGATGAGGATGAATGCCGTCCACAAGAGCCCCAGTGTAACAGTCTGTTCCCATAGTCTCCGCCCTTCCCTATGCTAGCTGTCTTGCACTCGCTGACAAAGACTGGATCCTGGAACATGGTTCAGAACAAGATGTTTCGATACAGAAGTTTCTAGGAGTTAAAAGACTGGGTGGAAAGTGTCTGTTTTCTTTCACAAAATAAAACCTAAATCCTCCAAGGGCAGTACTCCAAAATGGAAAGGCACTGTGGAGTTTCGGAAGAACACGGCCATTAAAGTTCACCTGAACGAGGACTGCACTCCGTCCCGTCACTCAGTATTACACTGGGAGAGCACTCCTTACTTTAGAACCTTCTTGAATTTCAGTTTTAGCCCGGATAAAACGAGGTACGGATACAGCACGAACTACAAACTTTACAGATTACTTAACTAGGTGTTTTTAAAATCAGATAATATGCAGATCGGTGGGTGCAAAATGTTCTGGTTTGCACTTGAAGGACACTGGTAGCCCGTGAGAGTGCACCTGGCTGGGGTGGTGAAATGGTGTGTCCAGTGAGGAGACTGGAAGAACCAACCAGGTTCTTCCCCTCCTCGTAAAGTACTACATGTTAGACAGTGTTATACAGGGATTAAATTCTCTTTCCTACAGATGTCTGTTGACTTCCTGAGCATCATACCTGTTTGGAAACAGGGTTTCTCATTTGATATCGTAATGAGGTCATACCAGTATAGGGTAGAGCAGAACCTAATCACGTCTGAGCCATAAAAAGACCTGAACAGACAGAGACAGATATATCAAGTGAGAATCCTCAAGCAAGTCTCACGGACTACCAGTGTCCTTCAAGTGCAAGAAACACGTAAGGCTTCCAACAAGGAAGGAATCAACATGGTCAAGACTTGCAGGCTTTTTAGCCTCCAGAACAGTGAGAAAATAAGACCTGGTTCTTTCAAGCCACTTGTAGTGTTTGGGTAGAGAGGACTGGTTAACCGAGACAGACAGCATCAACCATGGAAACAAGCTATATTCTGGATGCCGATGAACTGGCCTCATGTGGTTTCCTGTTTTGAGTTCCTAATGTTTAGAAAACCCTTTTAACAAATGTTATTTTACTGCCTCAGCTATGATGACAATGCAAGGGAAGAATTTTTTGCACAATTTAAAATGCTCCCAGCCCAAGACTCCCTCCTTGGCAAAGACAAGAAAAGAAAGTTGCATGGAATGGAGGGAAGGAGAGGAAAAACCCAGCACAACTGACCATGGCCCTGTGGTCCAGCTACCCATATCCTTCTTGATATGTGTGCAAACCCTGTAAGTTTGGAGTTTTAATTTATTAAAAAAAACAAACTAGTGTTTCCTTTCAGAGAGAAATCTTAGGGCTGTGACTTAGAGACAATTTGCTTTGGCAATTTCACTGAATTCTCTCTGTCTATTCTGGGGAGGCACAAATCCCCATTCTCAACCACTCTTTTTATTATTTCTTGTCAGGATGCTACTGGATTCTATTTCTAGATCACATACAATATATCCTTAACATTTCCAAGAAAAGATAGACAAACAACTTGTACATGTATACTTTAGCCCACTGGTATTCCCTAACCTTTAGTTCCAGTCAACCAAGAGTTTGCTTGTAACTAAAACTCATCCTTAATCTTTCTCTAGTTATAGGATCACCTGATTTCTGTATGGAACAGATTTCTATTATGAGATGAATTTAAGTTCAGGAAGGAATATTTAAAGGAGTTCTCAAGGGATCACCTAAAGCAAAAAATCCATCAGAATTACATTCTTTGGTAAACAATGTTTCATTCTCAAATTGAACTCTCTGTTCTTGAGTTAAATGGAGACTTTTGAAAACTACCCTAACCCAAAGCCTGTGGACAAGAAGAGGTCCTCATCATCTGGCTCTTCTTCTGAAGTAGCTGTAGGCACTCGAAGGGAAAAGTGGCTCTGCCATGGTCAGAGGCAATCACCTAACAAGAAGTTAACATTTACTAGAGACTGGGAACCACCTGGGGTTTGTATCCACCATTTCCAAGATTACTTATTTTACCTTTTCCTTCAAGGATATACTAAGAAAGTACACAAATTATTTTCCAAGCCAAGAAAAGGTAGTGCCTGCAGTTTTCCCTGATAAGATATTTTCTCCCAGTTCTGGGTACAATGTTAGTGTTCTTATAATCAAACCATAGGCTGGAGGGGGGAATGATCGAGTCTTGTTGCTAAGGCAGCAAGTGGAAAACAGTTTACTGCCAGAATGACAAAAAGCTTCGAGAAAAAGCATGTTGCAACAGAAAGGATTTGTTACTATTAGAAAACCTTCCCCTGGCTGATCTGTGGAGCTACAGATTCTCCTCTACTGACTTCCGCAAAGGCCCCAGCAGCATTTGTTTATTTGGGAGAGGACAGCTTATTGAAAGGTTAAACACTCTTGTGTCCAGGGTTAGCCTAAGCAGAGCGTGGTATCTCAGACAGCAGCCAATGTTGCCTGACTGCTAGCCCTACAGAGAGAGCACTTTCACAAGTCAACCTGAAGGGCAAATGGAACGAGAAGTCATCATGTATTTCAGAGAAAATTGACACTATATAGAACCACGCATGTAGAGGGGACAGGGTGAGTAAATACTAATACACCATGACCTCGTGATACCCAAAATAGAATACACCAAGAGCCATCCTACCATTACAGATACATAATTTAAGTCTTGTGTTTTTATTTGGTGGACAAGTCATTTTGAATACTTATTTTTTCCTTTTCAATTAAGTAGGACCTAAAGCCTGCGATAATAACATGAACATCACAAAAATAGTGAATTATAATATTTACATAAATCCGATTACAATGATATAAACTGTAAATTTTATCTAACTTTATCAAAGTTATTGGTTGCCTACTTACCAGTCAAATGATCCTTAACCAAATACAAACTCACTACCATCAAGTTGATTTCAGCTCAAAGCAACCCTACCGGGCAGAACGAAACAAGTCCTATGGATTTCCAAGACTAAATCTTTACTGGGGAAAAGTCTCATCTTTCCCCTGGGTTTGAATTGTTGACCTTGCCATTAGTCGCTTATCATATAACCCACTATGCCACCAGGGCTCCTTTAAGTACCTGAACACCTACTAAGTACCTGAAAACTATGCTAAGTACGTGAGGAATGGACCAATGATGAAATGTAATCTTTGATCTAGAAGTCTAGAGTAAAATTTGAGAGGCAAGATTAAAATACTTCAAATTATATGACATTTGATAGAGCTGAGTCAAAAGAAGACCTGAGTTTTAGTCAGTGCTTCAAAACCCAATTCATATAAAATTTGAAGTTAATTTTCCCATCTCAGTCTCCTCAGTGGTAAAATTAATGAAGAGGAAGGATAAAGGAGCGAACTGCCTACTCTATCTGGCTAAGGGAGCCCTGATGTCATAATAGATTATACATTGGGATACCAAACAGGGTCAGCAGTTTGAAACCACCAGCTACTCCACAGGAGAAAGATGAGGCATTCTACGCTCCTAAACAGTTATAGTCTAGGAAACCCAGTGTGGCAGCTGTATCCTGTCCTAGAAGGTCACTAAGAACAAGAATGTTCTCTATGGCATTTTTTGAGATCTGGCTGCATATCTTCAAATTACTGAATTTAAAGTACCAATTGTAAATGCTGTGCCTGTTAAATGATCCAAAGTCAAAAACAAAACAAATGTGGGTAAAAGAGAAATACCTCCTGCTCCTATACTACCCCCGTATACATGGCATTTGAATACATACAAATGACCATTGATTCATTCAAAAAATACTAACTGAGCATTTACTATGTGCTAGTTATTGCTGCTGGGTACTGGGCATATAGGATTGAATAATCCAGATAAAATCTCTCCCCATGGGATTTACATTTTGGTTTTGGAGACAGACGATGAATAAAAAAATCAAATAATTATTGACTAGTTGGTAAGGCGGTCTATTTAGCACAAAACTTTATAGACAAACTTGCTACATGAGAAGGATAAACAGTACATTTGTTACAGATATTTAGTGGGCTGCCAGCCAAAATCTAAAATAAACTTCTAAGGATCAGGAAACAGAAACTGACTTTAATCTCACAAAAATAAATGTATTTATCTCATGGTTAGTTTCCTTGTTTGTTTTTTCAGGTTTTAATGTTCCAGGGTCTGATGTATAGGGGAAATAGAAGGTGGCAGATATAAAATGAATAAAGAAGTGAGAGAGAAGCAAAGAGTTGGGGGGGGCGTGGAATGAGGGTGAAAATATAAAGCAATCCCTTCTGCCTCTGTTACGTGCTAATGCGAACAAATCCCCATGTGGGAATGATGTTAACCTATTTTATTACTCAATAAAACATTTGAAACCAACACAGAGTATATTTTAAGAAACAGAACTAAATTACCAAAAGTTCAACATTTGCATTTTTTCATTAACTTTTCCCGTAGCCCAAGATGCTGGGGGCGGAGGGAGTGAATTTCACTAGTTTTATCTTTAAAATGGCTGTATTATCTTTTTCAGTTTATCCAATCGGCTGCGCATTTCCATGAATGTAGACAAATGAGACTAATGGAACTGTGCACTAGAGAAAGAGCAGACGAAGATTAAATTTGTTAGTTTCCCTGTGAATCTGTAAGAACTCATTTCTGCCTATGACCCCTAACAAGCCTGCCATAGGGTTGTGGTGGGTAAGGTAAGGTTCTCTCTTTTTCGGACCCAAGACTGTGGGGGCTCCATGCTACTTATTTTAAATTAAAGTTTAGCAGTCACAGGTTTTGTTTCTACTTCTAAAGGGTGAGTAGAAGATTAATTAGAAAAGGAAAAGAGGAAAACAGGAGAAAGAATTTTCCTCTCCCCAAAGACAAATCTAAACATGTAAATATTTGGAATGAGACGGGAATTACCCATGACTGTCTGAGAAACAGAAGTGGGAACTGAGTGTGAAAGCGCAGGGAGTATCGATGAGAGCACAGGGAACAAGGAAATCACCACTCTTCACTTCAGAGTAAAAGCTAACAATTCTGAACACATCCCATGTGTTAGGCTGCTCAGGGCTGCACATACATTATTTTCTTCAATGGAAAACCAACCCCCCACACACTTATACAACCAACTGAGTAGTTTGCAAAAGACGCTTATCTTTAGGCTGGAAAAGCCAGAGTGTACACAAACCCGACTCATAGCAACCCTACACAGGGTTTCCAAGGCTGTGAACCTTACAGGTGCGAAGACTTGGAGTCTGTGCTGTTTTCAAGCTAAGCAAGGAAACCTGTATTTCTGACAACAGCTCCCCAGAGAACTAACTGAACTACATTTGGGGAAAACAAGGCCAATCCAAAAAGAATGGTGTCTAAGATCTCCAGACTACTTCAATGCTTGTAGAACATGTTAAGGACCTACTTTTTGGGAAATTCTGCATCTCTATTTGGAGAACAGATTTAAAAAATTAAAAGATCCAAGTATTTACCTACCATGTAATTCAAGTATTAGTATAAGTATAAAGCTATTGCTCATAGGTGGAGTAGTCAACGTAAATGAAAATAATGCTACAGAAAACTCGAGAAGCCCACCCACCACTAACAGCACAGACATTTCAAAAAGTGTGAAAAGGGAGAAAAATAGGTGTGTTTGTGATGGTGCTGAAGCTGGTATGAAAAAATATATAGATTGAGATATACATGTATATGCATATATATCCATATATTACAAGAGTTTATTTTAAGTTTGTGGGAAAATGGCATTAAAAGGTAGTGAAATTTTCTCATGAACTTTTTGAAGCCCCCTCATACTGTATCACAGGGATTACTAAAGCTAGAAGGGTATGGCTGAGCTCATCTTGGGAGTCTGTAGTACAATTTCCACATTGCCAGAAGGGTTACTAACTTGAGCATTTTTTATATATGAGATGCTGTGGCTAAGAGAAGAAAACAGCAAGACATCCCATGCAGCAGAGTCTGCATCTTATAGTAGGAGCTGGGCAGACAAAGACATGTCTCTGTAACCCACACCTTACGTGACGAGCCCTACGCACTGTGAGTGTACAATTCTGAAACCTCACACCAGTCTATACTTCTGGTAGATTAGCAATAGCAAGAAGGTTGGGAGGGGGAGTACTTTGGTAAATTAAAAAAAAATTTTTCCCCAAAGCTTCTTGAGAGTTCAACCATTCATGACTTTACTGCACAGCATTAGTGCTAAACCAGTGATCAGAGAGAAAATGTCAATCCTACAGTTTTAGAAATTCAAAAAAATTAAAAGTTCTTAGTGAGATAGAAACAAAGTAAAGTATGAGAGGATACATAAGAAATATGAGAGGATGTAAAAGAAAGTATTTTCTTAAATACGTAAGACCCTGTTACCAAGTCACTGTCCCTGCTGTGGCATTTGATTTCTTCATTAAAACAAGGCAAGCCTGTCTTAATCATTATTTTTTCTTTTTTTACATGCTTAATCAGTTACATAAAAGTTTTTGTAAATCAAGTGATTTATAACGTTTATTATAAAAACATTCCCCAACCACAATGCAACCATTTTCACCTGTTTCAATGGATTATTTTAGGATTTGTCTCACATGTAAAATTAGCATGATTCTAATGCTACTTAATTTTATATTTTTAGGTTTATGTTCCAGTCTACTACTATAAAAGACAAAGACTTGACTTTCCCCACCCCACATGTACCTGCTCACCCATTTAGAATGCATTATGACTTTAGGTGGATCAATAATAAGTGTTTACATTATGATTATAGGAATATTATTTATAACTAAGCTAGTGTTTATGCACTTAGCCTCTAAAGTTTATATGCTTCCCCAAGAGTTAAAACTAGTCTTGTTTTAAATCTTCAATAAAACTAAATACTAAAATGCATATTTTCAGAACACAACACTAAATAATTAGAAATTAATTAAGTCATTAAAAAAACTTGAAGTAAAAAAAGTCCAGGCCCAGATGGCTTATCTGATAAGTTCTACTAAGCCTGCAGAGAAGAGCCAACACCAATTCTACTCAAACCACTTCAATATAGACAAGAATGGAAAACTCACAGGTTAATTTTATAAAACAAGCACAACCTTGATACAAAAACCAAGATAATGAAAAAAGAAAATTACAGATCAATATCCCTCATGAACATTGTAGCAAAAACAAAATCCTAGCCAATAGAATCTAGTATGCTATTAAAAATCATACATTACGAACAAGTGGATTCATATCAGGTATGCAAGGATGGTTCAACACTAGAAATACAATCAATATAATCAATCACAGACATAAAACAAAAAAATTTATGATCACATCAATTGATGAGGAAGGGCTATAGGATAAAATTCAATACTCAACAAATAGGACTAGAAGGGAAATTTCTCAACATAATAAAGAGCATATACACAAAACCAACAGCCAACATTACTCTAAACAGAGAGAACTGGAAAATCTCTCCCTTGTAAATGAACACAAGGCAAGAATGCCCTTTATCACCACTTCTGTTCAACATTGTCCTTGAAGTCTTAGCTAGAACTATATCTAACGCGAGAGGGAAATTAACAAAACCCAAATTGGCAAAGAAGTAAAAATCTCTCTATTTTCATATGCTATGTTCCTACACATTGAAAAACGCACTTAGTAAGCAAAGCAGTAACGTGCAAGATCCATATACAAAACAGTCTGATTCCTTTATATTAATAAAGACAGCTGTGAAAAAGAAATCAAGGAAACAATACTCTTTACAATAGACTCACTGCCATTGAGCCAATGCCCACTCACAACGACACTATAGGACAGGGAAAAGACCTGCCTCTGTTAAATTTCCAAGACTGAAACTGTTCAAAAAAGTTGAAAGCTTCGTCTTTTCCCTTAGAGTGGTTGCTGACTTCAAATTGCAGGTCTACCAGATCGCAGACCAACATATAATCACACCAACACCAAGCTTCCACCATTTACAATACCAAACCAAATTCGTGACCACCGAGTCAAGGTTGACCCATAGCAACCACCTTGTGGGTTTCTAAGTCTGTTTATGGGCGTAGAAAGCCCAGTATTTCTCCCACAGAGCTGCTGGTGGTTTCAAACTGCTGACCATGTAGGTCACAGCCCAACTTGTAAGCTCTACATCACCAGGGCTCCTCCATTTGCAAGAGCTGCCCGAAAGATTAATAAATATAACAAGAACAAAGACCGATACACATACAAAACTAAAACACTACAAAACAAACAAAGACCTACATAAATGCAAGACTCATGGGTAGGAAGACAATATTGTAAAATATCAATACTACCCAAAGCAATCTGCACATATAATGTAATTGTGATCCAGATTTCACTATTCTTTGAAGAGATGGAAAAACTAATCACCAAATTTATGTGGAAAGAAAAGAGACTCCAGATAAGCAAAGCACTTCTAAAGAAAAGAACAGAGTAGGAGATGTCTCACTATAAAACCTCAAAACCTACTACATAGCCATGGTAGTTACAGTAGTGTGGAACTGGTACAACAATATCTATATAGACCGAAAGAACAGAAATGAAAAACCCAGAAGTTAATCCATCCAGCTATGGGCAGATCATCTTTGACAAATAGTCAAAATACACTTAATGGGGAAGAATCTTTTAAATAAATGTTACTGGGAAAACTGGATCTCCACTAGCAGAAGAATACAACAGGACTCACACTTAATACCATATACAAAAAACAAACTCAAGATGGATCAAAGAAAACCTAGGACTATAAAGATCATCAGTGAAAAAATAGGGAGAAACTTAAGAGCATGAAAACATTAATATATAATGAAAACATATCGACACAAACAACAGAAGAAAAACTAGATAACCGTGACCTAAAAATTAGAGAATTATGTGCATCAAAAGATTTCACCAAAAAGTATACGGAGAAAAACCTACAAATGGGAAAATTTTTGGCAATGACATATCAAATAAGGAAATAATCTTTTACGTGTATAGAAAACTTTAACACTTCAGTGAGAAAAACAATCCAATTAAAATATGGCAGAGAGAATGAAGGTCGAACGTGATAGTGGGATAGAAAGAAGTAGGAGGCAAAGGAAATTTATAGAGGTATAAATATAAGTGTGTATATATGTAAATATATTAATATATAATGCTAGAAATATAGGTCCATGTACACATATTTTTATGTTAAGCATTAAGGTAGCAGATGGACACTGGGCCTCTACTCAAATCCTTCCTCAACGCAAGAACATTTTGTTCTAATATCCTGGCATTCTGTGAAGCTCACCTTCTGGACATGATTGCTGAAGACAAAATTCGTGCATAAGCAAATGTGGTGAAGAAAGCTGATGGTGCCTGGCTATTAGAAGATACAGAATCTGAGGTCTTAAAGGCTTAAAGTTAAACAAGTGGCCATCTAGCAGGGAAGCAACAAAACCCACAAGGAAGAAGCACACCAGTCTGTGTGAGCACTAGGCGTCGACGGGATCAAGTATCCAGCATCAGAAGAGCCAAAACAATCATATTGATGTGAACAAGGGAGGTCGGAGTGGAGATCCCTAGCCCATCTGCAAACAATTGGACAACCCCTCACCGAAGAGTCAAAAGGAAGGGACGAGTCAACCAGGGTGCCGTAGGGCACTGACGAAACACACAACATTCCTCTAGTTCTTTCATGCTTAAGCCCCTGCCCACGCCACTATCATGACCCCAATTCTACCTTCCAAATGTACACGGGTACAGATAAGCTCTCAACACACAAAATCCAGAACCGATGAACCCCGCAGGAACGGTAATGGGAGTAGTAATATCATGAGGTTACGGGAAGGTGGGGGGGGGGGAGGAAAGAAGAGGGTAAAGGGGGAAACAATCACTATACTCAACATATAATTACCCCGAGTTTCGGAATGGCCAACAACAGAAACGCAGATGAAGGGAGACAGCAGATGGTGTAAGATATGAAAATAATAATAATAATTTATAATTTATCAAGGGTCACAAGGGTGAGAGGGTGGGGGAGAAAGGGGGAAAAAAGAAGAGCTGATACCAAGGGCTCAAGTAGAAAGAAAATGTTTTGAAAATTATGACGGTGACATATGTACAAATGTACATGATACAACTGCTGTATGGATTGTTATAAGAGCCCCCAATAAAATGATTTTTTTAAAAGCAAATAAATAAAATATGGTAGAGGACATGAGCAGACAATTCAAATAAGACATTCCAGAGGCCAACAAACATATAAAGAAAGGCTCCCTATCAATAGCCATTCAAGACATGCAAAAATAATAAAAAGAGAATTATCACCAGCATTAATAACAAAGTTAAAAACCTGAAAAATGGAACACCAAGGCTGGTGAGAATACAGGGAGACTGTAACCTACACTGCTGCAGGTGGAGCTGTTCACTGGTGGAACACTGTGGAAAGTGGAATGGCGCTTCCTCAAAAAGTTGGGAACAGAAATCTCATACGACCCAGGAATTCCTCTACTTGCTATATATCCTAGAGAAATACGAACCACAACACAAAGAGATATATGCACACCCATATTCATCACAGCATTACTCACAGTAGCAAAAAATCAAAAACAAACCCCAAAACCTATGTCCATCAGTAAATGAATTAATAAACTCTGGTACATACCTCTGTACATAGGTCAAGAAACAATTTTGGAAACAAAACAAGGAATTACTGCATGGTTTAAAAGCAGGAAAGGCATGTGTTAGAGTTGTCTCCTTTCACTATTATTCAATCAGTCTGCTGAGCAAATAACCCAAGAAACTGGACTGTACAGAGAAGACTGTGCCATCAAGATTGGAGGAATGCCCATTAACAACCTACAATACGCAGACGACAACTTTGCTTGCTGGAAGTGAGGAGGACTAAAGCACTTACTGATGAAGATCATCAGCATTCAGTTTAGATAAAAGGAAAATCAAAATCCTCACAACTTGACCAATAGACCTCATAAATAAACTAAAACAAGACTAAAATGATCAAGCATTTCATTTTGCTTAGATCCACAATCAATGCTCATGGAAGCAGCAGTCAAGAGATCAAACAACTTACAGCATAAGCCAAGTCTGCTACACAAGACCTCTTTAAAGTATTTAAGGGACAGGGTGTCACTTCAAGAACTAATGCGCGCCTGATTCAATCATCTCACATGCATGTGAAAGTTGGACATTGAATTAGAAAGACTGAAGAACAATCAATGCATTTAGATTATGGTCCTGGTAAAGAATATTCAAAAGTATCATGGAGAAGAAACAAATCTGTCTGTCTTGGAAGAAGAATAACCAGAATACTCTTTAAAAGCAAGGATGGCAAGACTTCATCTCAGGTACTTGGGTATGTTATCAGGAGAGACTAGTCATGGGAAAGGAACATCATGCTTGATAAAGCAGAAGGTCAGCAAAAAATAAGACCCTGAATGAGACAGACCGACCCAGGGGCTGCAGCAATGAGCTCAAGCACATCAACAATTGTGCGCATGGCACAGGACTAGGCAGTGCTTCCTTCTGTGATTCTTAAGGTCATTATGATTCGAGATGGACTCTAGGGCACTTAACAATTAACAACATACACACAACGGAGTACCAAGTTACCATTAAAGAACCACAATAAATTTGCGATGTATAGACAAACTCTGAAAATGCATAATTTGAAACATTGAAAGTGACTACCGTATACACTCGAGTATAAGCCGACCCAAATATCAGCCAAGGCACCTAATTCTACCACAAAAACTGCATTAAAAAATGTGCTGACCCAGATCCTGGATGCTTCCTTCCCCCGACTATAATGATCTGAATTCTACCTTGCAGGACTGAATAGGGCAGAGGTTTTACACTGGTGCATATGGGAGCTGGAGGCACAGGGAATCCAGGGTGGATGATACCTTCAGGACCAGGGGTGTGAGGGGCGATACTGGGAGAGTGGAGGGTGAGTGGGTTGGAAAGGGGGAACCGATTACAAGGATCCACATGTGACCTCCTCCCTGGGAGACGGACGGCAGAGAAGGGAGGGA
The DNA here is from genome assembly GCF_050624435.1 of Tenrec ecaudatus. Classification (NCBI taxonomy): domain Eukaryota; kingdom Metazoa; phylum Chordata; class Mammalia; order Afrosoricida; family Tenrecidae; genus Tenrec; species Tenrec ecaudatus. Next base: position 134,248,391 of record NC_134536.1, on the reverse strand, counting down.
AGGGAGACTCCGGATAGGGCAAGACATGACAAAATAACAATCTATAAATTATCAAGGACTCATGAGAGAGGGGGGAGTGGGGAGGGAGGGGGGGAAAAAGAGGACCTGATGCAGAGGGCTTAAGTGGAAAGCAAATGCTTTGAGAGTGATTAGGGAAAAGAATGTACGGATGTGCTTTATACAATTGATGTATGTATAAGTATGGATTGTGCTAAGAGTTGTATGAGCCCCTAATAAAATGTAAAAAAAAATGTGCTGAACAAACTGACCCCCTCCCTGGAAGTGGGTGTGGTGGAGAACTGTACTGAACCTACAGTATGCCACACCCACACAGAAGCAGGCCGGGAGGGAGGAAGAGAGAGAGAGCCAGACTGGACCCAGGCACACCAAGCTCAGAGGATGACGTCCCTGCGGAGAGTTAATGGGACACAGAGGGGACTGGAAAACCGACAATAGCACATGTCACGCTGTCCGCTTAATGGAGCAGACTGTGACAGAGGACATTTCTGGGGTCACATGGTGGGGAGGCAGTATGGTCTGAACCCCCAAAAAGAAGTGAACCAAGAAAGGAGCATACCAGACCAGCAGCTGGAGCAAGGCAGAGCTACGAAGTCCCTGAGGAGCCTCCAGGCTGGGAGGTGGCAACTCCTGGGCAGTCTTGAAAGCCAGCAAAGAGACCAAGGATTTTTGCATATTTATTTTCTCTCTCTTAATAATTTTTTTTCTCATTTATTTACTGTTTTCATTCTTTAAAATCAGTTTGGGCTATGTCATAATTGGTATAGGATAATTTAGGATAGGCACGGGAGGTATGACTGAGGAGAGAGCAACAGGACCACCGGTCCCAGGGAGACCTGGGAGGTGAGGGTGGTGGGGGAAGGAGACTGTGAGCAGGCTGCACCATGGACAGGGGAACTGGGGCGCTGGAGTCAATAACAAGGAGGAAATAGGGATCCGAGGTGGGTGGTGGGGTGGTGGTGGTGTTGGAGCATTAGCAAACTAGCTAAGAGGAAGTACCAAGAGGCAGAAATAAGGGGAAAGTGACAGTGGGGCAGGAGGAAGATAAAAGGAAACAAAGGAAAGACCAAGGAAGTAAAGCAATTGATAGAGGTATAAACATAGCTGTGTACATATGCAAGCACATTAATCCACAAAAATAGAGGCATAGGCCCATGTACATATATTTCTATAGCAATACACTGAGGTAGGGGATGGACTTTGGGCCTCTCCTCATACCATCCCTCAATACAAGAACATTTTGTTCCAACCAATTGGCAGTCGGAGATGTTCACCCTCCCAACACAATCGCTGAAGACAAAACAGGTGCATAAGCAAACGTGGTGAAGTGAGCGAATGGTGCCCGGCTATTAAAAGATATCACATCTGGGGTCTTAAAGGCTTGAAGTTATACAAGCTTCCATTCAGCATTGAAATAACAAGCCCACGTGGAAGAAGCACATTGCCAGTGCGATCATGAGGAGTCATAGGGACTGGGTAAAGGCATCAGCAGACACAAAACAAAAATATTGTTGAGAAGGAGGGGCGCTGGAGCAGAGATCCAATACCCATCTGTAGACAGTGAAACACTCTCCCCACAGAGGGCCCACACCGAGCGGATGAGTTACTAGGGTACAGTAAAGCATCGACGAAACACACTATATTCCTCTGGTTCCTTGAGGCTTCTTCACCCCCCACTACCATGACCACACTGCGGCTTCTCAATTAAGACTACACTGGAACATGCATACAGGTATAGAAAAGGGTGGGAGCTCACAACACATGGAATCCAGGAACAGTTGTGGGAATAGTGATACCAGAAGGGTAGGGGGAAGAGGGGACATGCGGGAGAAAGGGGGAACCGATCGCAATGATCGACACATAACCATACACTGCTCTACAGGGGGAAGAATAGTAGAAAACATGGGGGAAGGGCCAGTGTGAGAGATGAAAATAATAACAATGTATAATCTACCAGGGGATTATGGGGAGGGGAAGAGCTGATGCCAAGGGCTCAATAGAAGGTACATGTCTAGAAAGGAATGAGGGCAACATATGCACAAACAAGCCTGATTCAACTGATGTATGGATTGTGATAAGAGTTGTATGAGCCCCCAATGAAATGTTTTTTTTTAATGAGCTGAAAAACTCGGCTTATACACGAGTATATACCGTACCTTTTCAACTTGAAAATTCTAATTTTGAAAACAGAAATATGATTAAACTCATCATTTGTTTTGAAGTATTATAAAATTCTTCCCTTTTAGTTTCTTCTTTTGGAAATAAACCCTCAACATGTCAGTGCACTTTGCACTATATGTCAATTTCAAATCCTTAACAGTGAGCCCTCAATATGAACCCACCAGCACAATTTTGTGGACAATGATAGGTCCTTTGAAAAATCTCTGGAATCCTAAACTGGTAGGTGATCATTTCCACCACCTTTACTGCTCTGGGAGTATGGAGATTTTTCACAACAATCTCTGGTATTTGAAATTTCATGAAATATGCTTTGGTGTGAGTCTATTTCCTGCCACGGGGCAGCCCTCGGGAGGCACTTTTGATCTGGATCCTCATAAAGTTCATTTTTGGTAAATCTCTTGAGCTGCTGCTGATTTCCCCCCTGGATTTTCTTTGTTCTCTCGTTAAGAAACTCATAGTTTTGGAATACTTATTGGTTGAGCCCCTTTAACTTGATCTGACACTTTATACTATCTTTACTTATCATCTTTTTGTTACTTCCCCCCACTTTCTGGCAGTTCAAGTCGTGATAAGTGCTTTCTGCAACGCTCTCCCTATCTGTCACAATATTTTAAATTTCCCACTATACTTCTTATTCTGTTTGAAAGCTTTAAATCTGAGCACTAGGTTTGCAGAAGGCTATACCTAACAGTGGAAGTACAAAATGTCTTTCCTGTGAATTAGCCTTCACTGAATTCCATCTGTCCATTGCCAGGGATGTGAACAAGTTCGCCCTTACCATTTCTCTCACCCGCCCACCCGCGCAGTGAGGGGCAGCCTTCCTCAGGGGCTAGCCTGGGCGTGTCCGAGATGGAGATTGTCATCCTGGGGTCCCAGAGTCATGAGTCAGGTATTAAAGGCCGTGGTGGAGGGCTCTGAGCCAATCTTGTAAGCTTTCCTGTCTAGCATCATATACACTTTCTAATCCTGGTCTCATTTACTGTCTGTGTCCCACCTGCAACTGTTGGTGTACTGCTCTGCTGCCAGGCAAGCTTTTGCGATAGTTTCCTTTGTTTTCTCGTGTCCTGTTTAAGCATCAGCTCTCTGTGAGCCACTGAAACCATTATGATGCCATTATGGCTTCCCTCATCTGAATGATTCGTCATGGTCACTTATTTGTCTTGTTTTAAGCTTTAAAAGGTTCTCCTTAAATGATATTCAAGATCTGAGGTCTCTTTTGTATCCTGAAACAGTTCATTGAATGTTCCATTTCTACAGCATCTTTTTTTTGGTCTGAGATGGCCACATCTGCTCTAATCTCACTGAAGACGACAATGATCTTTTAAAGTTTAATCCCTCTGTATAGTTTTTAGGGTCTCTCGGGCCCTATTTGTAAGGGTACCTGGTGGTATAGTGGGTTATGTGTTGGGCTGCTAACTGCAAGGTTTGAACCTACCAGCCGGAAATAAGGTGAGGCTTTCTGCTCCCTATAAAAATCTACAATTTCAAAACCCCAAAAGGGCAATCTACTGCACCCTACAGATTCACTATGCGTCTAGAGTGATTGAATGGCAGAGCCTGGTTTGGCCCTGTTTGTTTGGTCCTTTATGGTTCTTATTAGTTTCCTCTAACAGTTGTCAAGAAGACTGATCGGAAACAATCTAGAAATATGATGGAAAACTCTGGCTTATCTGAATGGGTTAATTTTCAGGAAAACCTCATATTCTTTAGTTCTTCCCTCCATGGGCTTGTTGGATTGCCTGGGAAGAGAAAGGGTTCTGGTCCCCTTCATGAAGGTTTATGGTTCAGACTGCCAGAGTTCTAGAAGCTAAGTGAGAAAACCGGGAAGAAGTGCTTGAGGGCGGGGGACTGAAAGGAAAGGTTGTTAATGACCACATATGACTGACTACCTGGGCTTCCTGTGGTGCTAGCCTTCTCAAGTCGGCAGACTAGTCCCCGGTTTAGAAAACTTCTATTTTACCCTCAGCACAGAGTGGACTCCCTGGTTTCCTTCAGGGTAGGGGAGAAGCAGTCCCGGGGTGTGAAGTGGGGAGACCCTGGGTCTAGAGCTCGCAATAGGTTCACAGACACACAGACAGCCAGTCTTCTTTATTTCAGTCTCTTCTCCCCAACTTCACTCATCATAGCTGCAGAGGGGCCTGGGCCTCTAATTCCTAAATCTTTGATGATTCTGTGGCTGAGGAATCAGTTTTGATGAGCTTGTTAAATAATTTACCACTTGCTCATCTACTTTACATGTTTTTGTCTTCTTTCCTGTTTTCTTTATCCTGTGGGCTTATGACTACAGGAGAATTCCTTTACTGTCAGTTTAGTGAGGCTTCATTTCAAAAGGAATGAGAATCAATGTGTGGTCAGTGTGCATCACTCCCTGAGACCTGAACTTTTTATCACAAGCACATATGCGTCCCTGCGGTTATTTCTGTAAGTAGAAAGGCTCAAGCAGGGAGGGCTCGTTGTTAGACCTCGTCTGAATTTGAGACGTTAGGTCTTTCTTAGCTGCTGTGGCTCTAAAGTTGTGAGGTACTGAGAACAATAATGTATGAGGATAATGGCTATTTCCCACAATTTACTTCTCCACCTTCAGCCTGAGGACAACAACTTTCTATTTCTTCTTGACTTATCACATTTTCACCTCTTTGATGCTCCTAGTCCTTCTACCTGATCTTCACATGGTTGTCTCAGATTACTTGGCAATTACATCAACTGGACGGGCTTTTCACTAATTTAAATGGCCAAATATGGATATGCCAAGACAATCCTGTAAATTATCACCATTTAACAGAAAGATTCTAATCATCCAGTGATTCTGCTAGTCTCTCTCTCTCCCCCTCCCTCCCTTCAATAAAGGATGGGTGGGGGCGTTGATTCCCAGTGTGCCAAAACAAAATAATTCTGCTCATCCTCACTGAAACAGCTGCATAGACAGCACTAGCTGCTCTGTTTATCTTGATAACTGGAAAAACACCATCTCCTCCCCTTCCTGCTCTCTCCAGAACAATCGCCATGAACCACATGCAGATGGAGTGATTTAGAGCCTCTGGAGCGGAGACAGGCTTGTCTGCTGTTCTTCCTGCACGGTCACACTGCACCCCTTCCTTTGCTGCTGTCAGCACAGCCCAGTTGGTTCAGATAACAGCTGCTGTGGGGGACCTGAGAGAATCAGCTGTGGGTCCCCTAGAGGCTTCCTAATGCCCCAGCTCAGCCAGCTGCATCTAAGCAGAGCCATGAGAAGTGAGTGCCAAGCTAGGAGAAAGTACATACTGTACATCCTCTTTAATCCTTGGAGTTATTGCAGCAGCAGCAAAGGGATGGGGCGGGGGGGAATGAAGGGGGACAAACAATGACAAAGAAATACCTCGCAGACGTGAGGAGCAGGGCGGCCCATGGTTCTACATTAGACAAGTGGAAAGCAAGACACAGATGGAGTGGGGAGAAAGCTTTCAACAAGGGTCTATTCAATTCTCCTGCTTACTCCAGGGAATATAAGAAAACCCTCACGTTGTTTTTGTTTGCTTTCCTGGGTCATTCTATGAATCCAACAGGATGAAAAGGCAATAGGAAATGATCTCAAGTGATTGTAGACCTTTCTGTTGAGCTAAGGCAAGTTGTGGGCACAGAACTGACAGCTCAGGCTTCTCTAGGACACTCCAGATTACTGTACTGAGACTCACATCCCAGGAAACGTGTCAATTTGACTAAACCAAGACAGTTGGTCACCTCATGCCACCAGGAGCCACTGCCTGTTCTGGGGCTTATGAGCAGTTGGGCTGTATTCATATTCGGCTCAGCACTGTCCTTATCTTCCAGGGCCATCCCTGCCACACAAACACTCCACAGCCTGTATCATATAGAATGTTGCAGACAAGGGCATTAAAAGGCCATTCTGTGGCTGACTCTCGGTAGAAAAGGGAACTGTGTCGTTCAGGCTTCTACAAGCTTCCTTTCTGGAGTCCCTGTCAGAAGCACAAGCCTGCTAGCCCACACAGCAGCATCCTAATGATCAAGGCAGGGACTGAGAACACGGCTCAGCTCAGCGCCTGAAGAAAACAGTACACCCTGCAATAACTTTAAAATGCTGAAGTCTGAAAAGAAAGGAGCCAAAGAGAACTCAATTACACGGGGCAGATGCTTCAGCTTGCGGACTACTCAGGCTCTCCGCTCTGCTCTCCACACCCACCCCTCCTTGCACCAGTCATTAGGACATTTCACTGCTCATTAACAGGGAGCAGGAGAAAGGAAAGGAGGGAAAAGTCGAACTAGCCAATTTTTCTATTTATGAGACAGTTTCCTGGGGAGGGCCTGTAAACTATTGGCTCAAGAGGCTCTTTTTGTGGGGAGGCTGGCTGAGGAGCAAACCACTGATTTTTAAGTGTTTGGTCTCAACTAATTCACAGACAGAAGTATTAGTGGGTCCTCTCTTTTCACCAGAGGGTACCAAAGGTATAAATGTTAAATTAAAAAAAACAAACAAGTTACCAGTTAAATCATACAAAATCTTACCTTAAATTTAAAAATAAAAGGATTCCTTTGATAATCATCAGACAACTTGCAATGTCAATTTACAAGATCTACAACTAGATGATTTATATATTGTACTTTCGAGTTTTCCAGTCTTCATGAAAAAAGTCCTCTTAATTCAGATTAAGTGGGGAGTATCAATTTATGAAAAATATAAGAGAGAACCCTTCATTTTGGTTTCTTCACTTAGGTTCTTTTAAGTCTTAGTTTACCCATCTAAAAAGGGGAAAGTAACAGTAAAAATTGTTTGAAGCTTATGGGATTAAATATGTGTCAGTACTTTTCCATATCTAGTTTCTAGCAATGCTCAGCACATAGCAGTTGCTCAATAGAAATGTAAACTAAATTATGTTAAATGTATTCACTTAATGGAGTACTGAAAGGCCTACTGGTTTAATGCAAATAGGTAATTAAACTACACATCGAAAAACATTATCATACAAATTCTATACAAAATAGCATGATAGCACATAGGAATGGCAATTAAACCAGAGAGGGAAGGCCAGAGAAGACTTCTGAGATGTAATCACTGAGTAGTGAAGTGAGTGGGGGGAGGGTATTGGTAGGTATTGTCAAGTCAGCCAAGGTGAATGCTAGGTGCCATGGAGTTGGTTCTGACCCAGAGCAACCCTCTGCACAACAGAACGCAACACCTTGCAGTCCTGCACCATGCTCACAATTGTTCTTAAGTTTGAGCCCATTGTTGCAGCCACTGTGCTGATCCATTTCATCATGGGTCTTCCTCTATTTCCCTGTCCTACTACCAAGCATGAGGTCATTCTCCAAGGACTGGTCTCTCCAGATAATAGGCCCGAAGTACATGAGAGGAAATCTTGCCATCCTTGCTTCTGGCAACTTGCTTCATAGGTCATCTGTTTGAATCATAGATGCCTATGCCTTACTGATGCCGGCACTGCTCCTGGGCATTGTTTCTCTCCTTACTCCCTTTGAGAATCCTACTTCTCCTATAAAGCCTCGCTCAAATATCATACTTTATGATTATTTTTGTTTGTCTTTATTATTTATTTTTAAAATCATTTTTATGGGGAGCTCTTACAGATAGCATAACATTCTGTAGTTCAATCATATCAAGCAGTATTGTACAATTGCTACCAAAGTTTAGGGGGAAAAAATCCTACTTTATGTAATCTCCATGAGTACTGCTTTATCACAGGAAATAATCATTTCTTCCTCATCAGTGCTTATATTAACTTCTATTATAGCATGTTTCTCATTGAATGATAGTCACATGCCTACTTTGCAGCCTCCCCTACTGGTCTCTTGTCCCTGAAAGCAAAGAACATTCCGTGTTCACTTTTCTTTTCAACGTCACCTCCACTTGTTGGTCAATTTGCTTTCCTGTGGTGGCTTGTGTGTTGCTGAGATGCTGGAAACTATGTCACTGATATTTCAAATGCCAGCAAGGTCACCCAAAGTGAAGTGGAGCTTCCAAACTAAGAGCAGACGATGAAAAAGAATTTGGCTGTCCACTTAGGAGGAATTAACCACCCAAAACTTTACACATGGTTTCGAATAATTGTCAGATACGGAAGGCCTAACGAATAGAAGCAGAACACTGTCAGAGACAGTGTCAGAAATGGAGCCCCTCAGGCTCTCAAAATAAGACTGAGGAAAGCGGCCATAATGATGTCAATGAAGTAAGGCCTTTGGGAGAGTAAGGCCTTCATTTACTGCTGGGGCAGGATTCAAAATGAGAATACAAAGCCGTAAAACTCTATGAATAATTCCATTGGACAGGGCAAGATATGGCAAAATAATAATTTATAAATTATCAAGGGCTCATGAGGGAGGGGGGAATGGGGAGGGAGGGGAAAAATGAGGACCTGATGCCCAGGGGCTTGGGTAGAGAGAAAGTGTTTTGAGAGTGATGAGGGCAATGAAATGTACAGATGTGCTTTACACAATTGATGTATGTATGGATTGTGATAAGAGTTGCATGAGCCCCGAAGAAAACGATTTAAAAAATCTATGAATAATTTAATCTTGGAATCTACTAAGTATGAATCTAGGAAAATTGGACAGCATCAAAAATGAAATGGAACGCATGAAGATCAATATCCTAGGTTCTGGTGAGCTGAAGTGGACTGTATAAGCCACTTTAAATCAGAAAATCATTTAACATACTATGTTGGGAATGACATAATCAAGAGGAGTGGCATTGCATTCATCTTGGAAAAGGGCATTTCAAAATCTACCTTGAAGTACAATGCTGTCTGTGATACGATTTTATCTATCTGCATACAAGGAAAACCAATCAGTATGACTATTATTCAAATTTAGGCAGCAACCACTAAAGTTACTGATGAAGAAATTGAAGAATTCTACCAATATCTTCAAGTCTGAAGTTGATGAAACATGCCATCAAGATTCGTTGATAATTATTGGCAATTGGAATGCAAAAGTTGAAAACAAAGAGGAAGTATGGTCTTGGTGACAGAAACAAAGTTGGAGATCATATGATGGAATTTGGAAGACCAACAACTTGCTCATAGACCAATACCCTTTACAAACACAAATGCTGACTATACATGTAGACTTCTCTTGATAAAATACACAGAAATCAAATTGACTACATTTGTGGGAAGAGACGATGGAGAAGCTCAATATCTATCAGCAGCTAAAAGAAGGCATGGGGTTGATTGTGGAACAGATCAACATTTACTAATAGGAAGTTCAGGGTCAAGCTGAAAAAAATTGTAAAAGTTCACAAGAGGAGAAAACAACGGGACAGATGGTTGGGAGGTGTGTGTGCACCGGAGAGGGGTAGGGAGAGGTAACGAAGTGGGTGTTAACAAACCCAGGGACAAGGGTGTGGGGGGAGGTCAGACGCTTGCGGGCATCTTCCCTGAGGGCGATCAGTTGCCAGACTGCAGTCATCTTGCTCCCTGCTGGTAGGGCAATGGACAGACCTGCAGGCATCTATGTGGTTCCTGTAGGTGGGGTTTACACCCTACTGATGATGGTTCCTATGGAGATCCAGAGAACAGGTCAAAGTCAAGCTGCCATCCTAAATCTAGGATCAGCCCATCTTGTCACAGGTATACTCCTCAATCCCTCCTCTTCCTATTGCATGTATATCCCACTCACTGCTGTATAACCTATAGTGCAACCCCTTCCTGTGACTTATGTTTTCACCTGTAATCAGTGGGCTTGCACGCCCCCAAAAGGTATATAGGTCTGGGTTAGCAATGGAGATCGCCTTCTCTCTCGGTTCCTCCCTTGGCCTCTCCTCAGCTCCTTCTCCTCCCCTATTTCCCTTTTCCCTTGTCCTCCTTCCCTTCCCCCTCTCTCCACATAAACCACCAAGTGGGACTGAGGTGAGCATTCTACATGAAATGTGACTGACTCCATTATTGCAATATCTCTTTTATCTCTCATGCTCTCGATAACTTTAATATAATTTTCATATATTTCAACCATACAATTGTGCTTACTGAACCCACGGTTAGTGGTGGGGGCTGGTACCCCCCCCCCCAACTCATACCACACAAGGGAACAACAAGTGATTGAAAATCAGTGACGAGGAGGGTGCTGGATGCCTTGTAGGGCTTGATCAAGGGCAATGTAACGAAGAGGAATTGCTGAAACCCGAATGAATGTCGAACGTAATAGTGGGACAAGAGGAAAGCAACAGGAAATAGAAGGAAAAAACTAGGAGGTACAGATGTAAATATTTATATATAATGAGAGAGAAATAGATCTATGTGCATATATTTATATGTTAAGTATTAAGGTAGTAGACGGACATTGGGCCTCTTACTCAAGTACTCCCTCAACACAGAACACTGTGTTCTAATATCCTGGCATTCTTTGATGCTCACCTACCTGACACAATTGCTGAAGACAAAATGGTGCATAAGCAAATGTGGTGAAGAAAGCTGATAGTACCAGGATATCAAAAGCTACAGCGTCTGGGGTCTTAAAGGCTTAAAGATAAACAAGCTGCCATCTAGCTGTGAAGCAACAAAGCCCACATGGAAGAAGTACATCAGCCTGTGTGATTATGAGGTGTTGGTGGGATCAGGTATCAGGCATCAAAGACCCAGAACAAAAAAAATCATATCATTGTGAATGAGGGGGAGTGCCAAGTGGAGACCCAAAGCCCATCTGTATACAATTGGACATTCCCTTACAGAAAGGTTGTGAGGAGATGAGCCAGTCAGGGTGCAGTGTAGCACCGATGAAACATACAACTTTCCTCTAGTTCTTTAATGCTTCCTCACCCCCACTATCATGATCCCAATTCTACCTTACAAATCTGGCTAGACAAGAGCATGTAGACAGGTACAAATAAGAGCTGGAAAAACAGGGAATCCAGGACAGATAAACCCCCTCAGGACCAATAAAGAGAGTAGTGATACCAGGAGGGGAACGGGAAGGGGTAGGGGAAGGGGAGGGTGGGAGGAGAGATGGGGAACTGATCACTGATACACACCCCTCCCAGGGGGACGGACAACAGAAAAGTGGGTGAAGGGAGACACTGGTCAGTGTAAGACATGGGAAAATAATAATAATTTATAAATTATCAAGGGTTCATGAGGGAAGAAGGGTGGGAAGGGAGCGGGGAAATGAGCTAATACCAAAGGCTCAAGTAGAAAGAAAATGTTTTGAAAATGATGACAACAAATGTACAAATGTGCTTGACACTATGTATGTATGTATGTATGTATGTATGTATGTATGTATGTATTGTGATAAGAGCTGTACGAGCCCCCAATAAAGTGATTTTTTAAAAAGTTCACAAAATACAACATTTCAAGAACAAACTTGACACAGTCAACAGTAATGCCAGAAGACCCGATTAGCTGTGGGAGGACATCAAGAATATCATTCATGAAGAAAGCAAAAGGTCATTAAAAAGACAAGAATTTAAAAAAAGATCATAGTGGATATCAGAAGAGACTCTGAAACTTGTTCTTAATCATAGAGTTGTAAGGCAAATAGAAGACATGACATCAAAGAGCTAACAGAAAATTCAAAGGGCAGCTCGAGAAGACAAAATAAAATATAATAAAATGTGCAAAGACCCAGAGTTAGAATACCAAAAAGGAAGAACACGCTCTGCATATTTTAAACTGAAAGAACTCAAGGAAAAATTCTAGCTCCCGAGTTACTATATAAAGATTCTATGAGCAAAATATTGAATGATGGAAGAAGCAGCTAAAGAAGAAGAAATACTCAAGAGTCGCGGTACCAAAAAGACACTAGTTGAAATTCCACTTGAGGAGGTAGCATATGAGCAAGAACCAATGGTGCTGAAAGAAGACGTTCAAGTGTCACTGAAAGCATGATTCAAAACACGGCTTCAGGAATTGATGGAATACCAATTGAAATGCTTCAACAACATGAAGCACTGAGGGCACTCATGTGGCTGTGACAGGACATTGGAAAGACAGCTACTTGGCCAGCTGACCAGAAAAGATCCGTATTTGTACCCATCCATCCCAAAGAAATGCTCAAATTATAGAGCAGCATCGATGATATCATATGCAAGTAAAATTTTGCTGAAGATCATCCAACAAAGGTTGCAGCAACACACTGACAGAGAACTGCCAGAAGTCCAGGCCAGAATTAGAAGAGAACATGGAACAAGAGTTATCACTGCTGATGTCAGATGGATCTTGGCTGAAAGCAGAGCAGACCAGAAAGATGACACAGCCTTGCTTGCTGAAAGTGAGGAGGGTCTGAAGTACTTGCTGGAGCTGGAGGAGTGCAGCTTTCAGTATGGATTACCACCCAGTGTAAAGAAAATAAAGTCCTCACAACCGGACCAATAGACATTATAAACAAACTGAGACAAGACTCAAGTTATCAAGGATTTCAACTTGATTGGATCTACACTCAATGCTCATGAAGCAGCAGTCAAGAGATCAAACCATGTACATACACAGCATTGAGTAAATCTGCTGCACAAGACCTCTTTAAAGTGTTGAAAAGCAAGGATGACAGTTTGAGGACTAGGATGTGCCTGACTCAAGACATGGCCTTTTCAATTGCCTGATACACATGTGAATGTTGGACATTGAAAAAGAAAGACCAAATAAAAATGCTGTGTTTAAATTATGGCGCTGGTGAAGAATATTGAAAGTATCATGGACTGCCAAAAGATCTAACAAATCTATCTTGGAAGAAGCACAGCCAGAATACCCCTTAGAGGAAAGGATAGTGGGACTTCATCTCAGGAACATGTTGTCAGGAGAGACCAGTCCTTGGAGAAGGGCATCATGAATGGGAGGGCCAGGGAAAGGGAGGAAGGCCCTGAAGAAGATGGATTGGGGCAGTGACTGCAACAGTAGGCTCAACCATAAGAACAATTGTGGGGATGGTGCAGAACCAGGTGGTGTTTCGTTCTGTTGTGCATGTACGTGGTCCCTGTAAGTCAGCACCAACTCAGTGGTAACTGACAACAGCAATGACACAGTACAGTGTCAAATCCACTAATGTACTCAAATGTGTGCTGACTGAACCAATCAATGGGGATAAACAAAAGGTAATCATTACAAGACCTGCACCTAAATATCTAAAACACTATTAAAATTCATCAAAACAAATAATGTTTATGTGAAGTTACTTCTTGGAGGGGTACAAGTCACTCTTAAGTAACAAGAGACAAAGAACTTTGTGGATGTTCACAATGGGATGTTCCAGAATAGGAAGACAGATACTTAGGCTTGGTGCACAGAAGTTTCAATTAGATAATGTTTCTTTTTTTTAAATCATTTTTATCAGGAAGATATATATTGGTGGCATGATTTCACAATTACAGTGGCAAGAATGAGGCAGTGGGGTTAGATGAGCGTGAAAAAAGTAAGTAAAATCATCAGTAAGGTTTGTAAGTAACAATGTCAGCAGGTTGAAGAAGTGCTTATAAATACAATAGCATTAAATACCCATGGGATATAATGACAAGTTTGCTCAAACATCTTCACAGAGGAGGTAAATATTCCTCTCTGGAGGAATATTACTGAAATTGGCCTTCACTCTTAGGAATCTCAGTAATAGTGGCCCTGAAATGACAGAACTGGGTGATTCAAGAAAAGATTAAATAAAAACTTAAAAAACAAAACAATCCTGATTGTTGCTATGAGGAAATATCTATGACCAACTTGTATGGAATTCATCGGCATCTACTCAAAATTTGCTTTAATTCAGAAATGCCTATATGTAATACTCACCAATTCTATTGGCAGTCTTGTGTTTATTTTTAATATTCTGGACAAATATGACTGGAAAAACGAGAAAGGGAAGAGATAAAATTATTTATGTAATCAGAGAAGTACAAAGAGAAGAATATAAAATAGCTTGAGAGGTCTATTACGAGGAGTAATGGGAAGAAATTAAGAAAATGGCAAAATTAGGTTGCATATCAGACATTCTCTCAGCATGATTTTTACTGCAGTGTGAAAGCATCTTCTGGAATAATAATGCTAATTTTGAATGCCCTCTTAATAAAATGTTCAGGTTGCTATAGCCTATTAGGCAGCAATTAAAACCTGTGAGCCCTGCCACCCTTTCTCAGGGCTGCTGCAGTCTGGCCACCACAAAGAATGAAGGTTTGGGAGTGCTGGGCACGGAGGGGTTACAGTGGCCAGGTAAAAGATGGAAGGCCCATCACTCAAGTCATTTAAAATTGGACACAACATTAGAGAAAATGCAATGGAGCTGAGTGGGATGAACTAGAGAACCTAATGTAGCATTTTAAAAATCACATTCATTGGTGCCAAGGGACATTTGGAGGACACTGTGTTTAAATTTGGGGCTCGTTTTGCAGGAACTGGTGTCAACTGCCCTTGATTTGGTAGTTGACTCTAGACACAGGAATTCCCTCCTTAGAATATTAAGAAAAGCACCGACGAACTGACAGGGAACAGTGCAAATCTTTAGCCCACAAAAATGAATTCCTTTTCTCCCTCCTCTGGTTCAGTGATGATGATGTCATCATGCATCTGTGGTTTGTTATTTTTATATAGTCACAAAAACAGACAGAAAACACATTAAAGTGATATGTAATTTTCCATGCAAATGTTTTCAGACTAACAAGAGTTGTGTTTTATGAGTAAGTGGAAATTGGTTATTTGCTTTAAAATGTTTATGATAAACTGTTTACAATTATATTTATACCATTCAATCCAGGAAATGATAGATAGATAGATAGATAGATAGATAGATAGATAGATAGATAGATAGATAGATAGATAGATAGAGTAAGTAAGTAAGTAAGTAAATAAAAGTGCAATATGCTACCAGGCTGACCTTGGAAGTTAATGTGTTATGGCACCTAAGCTACCTTAGCTGTGGAGAGACTTTGTGTAATAAATCACATCCACAAATAGAGGTCAAAATGGTTTTGTGCCTAGTCCTGCTACCAAACCAAGGTTACTGAGAACAATCTTTTAACCTTACTCTTTTTCAGTTCCTTTAACAGGTTGTCATAGAAAACACTGCCAAGCAGAGAATAGAGAAGAACTAAGCCAAACAGGGTGATGAAGAAGACAAGGTCTTTAAGATCATAAGAAGACATTGATTTTTCTCTGCTTCAAGACTTCCCCCCAAAATGTCTCAAAATCATCCCACAAAGTACCAGTTTTGTGTAAATTAATCGAACCCCAGGCATCTGAATCCAGGGACAATAAAAATCCCAAAGTTATTGAGGGAGACTAAACTTTTAACATCAAGACTAATGTTGAGTGGTTTATATTGCTAACAATATGATAGTTATGGCAAGTAAAAAAATCCATTAATGTTAATTGAGCACTTAGTCTACGCAAAGCACCATGATAACCACTTTACATGCTTCATGCCATTAAATCCTCGTTGTAATCATCCCCATTATACAGATGAGTAAACTGAGGCACAAGTGCTGTGCTTGACTAGCTTGCTCAGTCACAAATTTGGAAACAAAGATACATGCTTACAGCCCAGATTGAAAGCAAGATTGGTGTACTGCATTGTACGTTATTGCTCCGTTGACCAGCATAAAAGAGCACAAGGGCGGGGTGTTGTAGTTTCCTTCCCCAGCCCCTGAAACTGCACTTGTCCATAAATCCATGCCACGGGCCTGACTATCTGTATCAGTTTAGGAACTGAACTGTGATAAAGTGAAAATATGACACACTCATAATCAAGGTACTCGTACTAGCACGACTAACACCTACACATTGCTCCAGGCCAAAGCAAGCCCCAAGTACCACAGTGAGGGCTCCGTCCGGAACCATTTGAACAAAAGAAAACATAAGCAATCATCAGTGATGCTTGTTAAAGCTGGAACTCATCAGGGCTGCCTCAGATTTCTGGGTCACACAAGTTTTCCCTCTTTGATACTGGCAGGCTCACCACTTCTCTGTCACCCTTCTACTGGAACATATTTGAGCTTTCCTTCGCTGACAGGTTCCCACCATAAATCAATTCCAGCTTTCACAGGTTTTACTGCATAATTCATATACTTAAGCAATGGAAGGAAGGACTGCTCATAAATTAAACAGCTGCAGGTTTCCCAAGAGAGGATTAAGGAAGAGACAACAGAAACAGGTTTTTGTGTCCATGCTTACTGGGCAACGTTCCCTCAAAAGGAAGACATTACCCTGAACTTTAGCTCTCATCTTGCTTCCTTAGATATCTATTTCCCTACTGCTTAGGGTGAGAAAATGCCAGTGTTACTTCATCAGAATTAAAAAAGAAGAGTACAACCTGCCTCAAAAGCAGACATGCTTGACTTATCAAAATGTAAAGAATTTACAACTTAAAAAAATACTGAGAAGGAGAACATGGGCTGCCTGCTCGTCACTTGTTTAAAAAGGAGTGGGGGCTAAGCACAGGCTGCTAGCCAAAAGATTGGGGTCCAAGCCACCAGTCACCGTGCAGGAGGACGATGAGATGGTCTGCTCCTGTAAAGACTGACAGCCTCCGAAACAGTGCGGAGCTGTTGTACTCTGTCCTGTAGGGTTGTGATGAGTCAGATGACTCGATGACATGGTTAGACAAGAGAGAGGGGGGTCAGCTTTCATCTGCAAAAAACAAAGTCCCCTTCCTTCTCTCCTTTGTGGCAGAGGTGCATCTTTAGAACGCTGCGCAGGCATTGCTCGGTAGTCTCCCAACCTCCTTTCAAGGAATATCTTCTCCTGTCCAGAGATTAATTCTGCAGCTAGCTGGAGTCACGAAGGAACCACGCCATTGCCCAGCACTGTGGGTGCCAGTCAGCTGACATCACAGGCAGGTTTAAAAGAGGAAAGCGGTCCCTGAAGGCTGTCACACAAAGCACGTACTTCGTACACACTTCACTACCAGGTAGAACCAGAGTAGCTGTAAAAGACAGGCCTGTCCCTCCCTTATCCAAATGGACCAAAACACACACTCAGCATCAAATGTTTTGGAAGGTGCTCCACATTGAAATGTTCCTAAGTACTTCTGAGCACACCATGGTGATTGATCCCATGGAGGAAAGTGCAAAAGTATGATAAATGGAAGGGTGATCTATCTTGTGGGGATTTGGGGGAAGAATGAGCAAAGAAGACTTTCAGCTTTATGACTGTTCAGTAGGGATGCGAAGAAGAATGGTCTCTCCTTCTGATGATAGATGCTCCATTCTCTTAACATCCTGTATTGTTGCTATCACAGTTCTGCAGCCTTCAGACCTTGGTTAGCTAAGGTAAGCACACAAAGCATGCTCTCAGTGTCCAGACTGTTGAGGCCTGATAAAAGCTCCATTTGGGGTACTAATGCTTCAAGAATACAGGTTCAGAAGGCGGAGTGATTTTCCTTGAAGTGTACAAAGTGCACACTTACTCGATGAAAACCCTCAGCCACATATGTTTAAAAACGTGAACACTTGAGAACAAGCGTTTTAACATAGATAAATGATTTCTGACTTAATGAACCACAGTGGCCAGAAACCTGCTGATCTTGCTTCCCCTTCTAAAACTTGCTGCTCTCAGCTCTGGCCCCAAGGGTGGCCAATAATTTACATTAAAATAAAATAATAGAAAAATTACCAAAATGTGGCTAATCTGCCCATCATTTTTCACCAGCAAGTTACAAACGAATTCAGATTCAAAAGATCCATAATACATCACACACTGAAGTGGGGTCTTCTTGATTCTTTAGAGTGACTTTAAGTTTTCTGGAGAAGACGCACTCAGCATGACTTCTGAAAATTACACCACCACAACAACCTGCCAAAGTCAACATGAACCGGGGTGGGCATAGCTTCTTAAGGACAGAACCTTGTCACTTTTAAATTTTGTAAAGCTACTCAACATTTAGCTCTGGTGTGGTGTTCACAGTAAGGGCTCAATAAATATTCAGAGGAGACAACATTTGCTTTCGAAGAGGAGACAGAGAAGCAGCCCAGGAGAGTGCGAAGCACGGAAGCTTCCGCCTCTCCCAGACCACAACAGATAGAGTCACCAGGCAAATCCATTCACAGGGAAAGGGGTAAAAATGCACTCCTACCTCTAGATATTCTGAACAGTTATTGTTGGTACCATTTTGAAAATGTTGCACCAGGAAAGGCAGAAAGAAACCCCTTTTAGTGCAATGCTTTTAGCCCATCTCCTTTATTCCCTATTCCATCCCTAAACTCAGCTCACAGAAATGCAACTTTTCAGAAGGTATACGGGTGTGTGTGTGTGTGTGTGTGTGTGTGTGTGTGTTGCTGGTGTGATAATAGAAAGGAGGAAAAGGTGTGGTATAGCAATAATGCTGTCAGCAATGAAAACTATAGATTTGTTTGTCCCCCGCCTTTAGATATTGAGAGTAAAACAGATGAGAACCCATTGCTTCTTTTATTCTGCGCCAGTGTTTTGCAAACTTTTTTTCATTATCACCCCAAGGAATCTCTTTAGACATTGTTCTAATACTCTTTTCATGAATTTTTAATACCATAGACATACTGTATCTCTATTTATGTGCCATATGAATATCAGACTTTTATGCATGAAAAGAGTAAGATTTTTGAGCACCCCTCAAGAACCAAATTTTACCCTGAGGCAGAATAATGTTGCCCCAACTGTGAATGTACGCCCCACCTTAGAGTATCTTCATCCTTTCTGGACTCAAGGGTCCCTTTTCTCATCCACTCCAAACTCTTCGAGTACGAATATCCCAAAGTTAGATGTTTCCATTTAGTAGTCCTGCAGTTACTTTGCCCTCTATTTGTCCAAATCTGAACCCACTGTCTGCTACTCAAAGCTGCTTTTGGATTCCACCTCAGTTCATGGCACCATACCTTCCCCATCACCGAGACAGAAGTTATGATGTGCTCCCATTCCTTTCTCTTCACTTCACACCCAACCTGATCAACAAGCTCAGCCCACTGTATAGGTCTCCTTAGAGTTCTCGAACGTGTCCCTTCTTTCACTACCTTGGGAGAACGATGTGACTTTCTACTCCATTAAAGAGTTACAGTCCTGGAAACCCACAGGGCAGCTCTGCCCTGTCCACAGGGTTGCTATGAGCCAGCATCAACGCGATGGCAGTGAGTTGGGTTTGTTTTGTCCTCCACCTAGTTCAGACCATTAATATCTCCCATCTGAGATGTCCAAATGATGTCTTTGCTTCTATGCCTTGGCACTGCTCTATCTGAGCCAGTCGTCAAACTTCTGTCCACTGTGAACTTTTGAGAATGCAAAATCTGACCCTTGGTTAAGCTTACAATCCTTCAAGGGCCAACTCTCCTGAAAAAGATACACACACACACATATACACACAGCTCACTGGACACTCTACTAATAGCAAACGGCATGCCGTTCATGAGCACACTTTGCAGCGCCATGCTGCTGCCCACTCCTCTGCCTGGAAAGATGCCTGAACTTGTTTGTCCTCTTCTACAGCATGTGAGATGTGGATAAGAAGGAGGAAGGAAGATGAACAACCAGAAATACTTTAGGCAACACTAGAGCTTTAGGTCTGGTGTCCTCTTTAGGTGTTGGGTGACTCGGTCCTCTAAATCATACAGTTCTGGGGTAACTGACCAAGGTGCACCAATAAGATCCTATTTACATATGAAAATAACAATCCATAACTTATCTAGGGTTTGTGAGGGAGAGCGGGCGGAAGAGGGAGGGATAAGAAATGGGGAGTGGATATCGGGGGCTCAAGTGGGAAGAGAATGCTTTGAAAATGATGATGACAGCATATGTGCAAATGTGCTTGACACAATGGATAAACATATGGATTATGATAAGAGATGTAAGAGCCCCAATAAAAGGAATATATATGTATTCTATTTCCAGGAATTTAGAGTTCAGAATTCCATTCTAGAGAAATGGGTGGTGTTTTGAATTCAGCAGCAATATAAATCTGAAGTGAAGGTAAACGCAGCTGGGCACAAATTCTCACTAAGGACGAGAACGTGCGTCTGCAGTGAGAAGCAGTGACGAGACAGGACACTACCATGTGGGAGGGACACCACAAACTGTCAACCCATGACCACGCTCCAGTCCTTATTCTAGCCCCGACGAGGGGTCCTGGGGCAGGGGTGAGAGGGAAACGGTTAAGCGCTGCAAGATAACTGCTTTAAATCCACCCAGAGCCCATCAGAGGAGAGGCCTGGAGGTCACAGCCTAGAAAACCTTACAATTTCCATCTGCACACCCCATATGGGGTCACCATGAATTAGAATCCACTCAACAACCAACTGAGGCCTGCCTGACTACATGTCCGTCCTGATGGAAATTCCACGTTTGTTTCAGGCCATCTGGGCAGATTGCTTGATTCCTTGCAAGACAAGGGACTTGATTATGGTGACGCTTGTAGAGGAGTGATGGCAACCAGGATGGAATCCAGATTTCCTGCCTTTGTTTCCCAGCCAGCACTGCTCACCATCCTGCCTCTTTGAAAATAATACATTACTTTCTGTATAAATAGGAGGACAATCATATTAAAAGTCATAAATGTACCTCATTTAAATAAACTATCCAAGCTTCAATGCTCCCCAAAACATAAAACAGAATTGAAAACAAATGAATCTTTGCTTTGGGCTTTAAGGCTTATGAATTAAATCAGCTATTAATCAGACTTGGAAAAACACTGGCATCTTTCCCATGGTCATTACTATAGAATTATTTTAAAGAATCAATACAACTCACTAACCTATATGACTTTCTGGTGCTTTCACTCTCTAGTTTACTCTAGAACTTATGGCTAATTACTGCAGGTCTGAAAGGATCCACACGCAAGTGACAAAAGACATAAATTATTTACAGTGCTATGGACATCTCATCAGATTCAACCTTGTACGTGCCATAGGACCAGTTATTTTTAAATCAGATTGTATTTTATAGGAAAGAATAAAGATGCTATAGCAGCACAATAAATCCACACGAACAGCAGATCTGCGTTTCATTGCAACAAATGTCTCTACTCCATTAAGCAAGGCCTGAAATTTGCCCTTAGCACACTGTGGAGTCAAGGGGCTCCCTGGAGGTGTCCTGCAGACTTGCAAGTGCTTGAAGCTGAGGGTCTGGGGTGGAACAGTTTCCTTTTTTCAAGGAGGGAGGGAGTGAGGGAGGGAGAGAGAGAGAGAGAGAGAGAATTTCCCTTCCTAGTCTCCATATGGGGAACGAGACTCTCAGGTCCACAAGAGGTTGCTCTAATCCAAAAGGCCCTTGCTCCTGGCATTTATTTTTCTCATCTGAAACATTTTTTCTTCTCTGCCACAATCCGTTTTGTCACTGCAACAGAACCATGTTTATCATCCAAGACTTATCGCACTGCTCTTGCTGACTGACTGAGTGGTCAGCAAAAACCCAAGTTGATGAGTCTAGGATGTGAGGATTTGGCAGCCCCCCATTGCTTTAATGGATCTCAGCAGTATTCGTTTACTGAAAGGCGATCCAGTCTGCCTGGGACAATTTACCATTCCAAGTATTGTGCACAGATGAGACCTTTTATTTTGCTAGATGTTAAAGTTGGCTCTCTTTCCAAAAGACAGAGAAATTTAAGCTCTGAAAGTGTTCCAATAATCAGGCAGCAGAGAACACAGTAAACTGCGGCTAATGGTGATGGGTGCTCAGAACACCAGGGACTACCACATGATCACAGTCAGGAGGCCTGGGGGGTGAGTGGAGGCCTCCCTTTCCAGGACCTCAATGAGCACATGATGGCCAGGCCCAGGGTCTGCCCAGGGCTGTTTGTGAGACACAGTCTTGTGCAGAGGCCCCGGGTGAAAGAGATGGATGACTTCTCAAGGTCACTGCCACCTCCATGATTCATTAATGTGTCGGACAGGCTGCTCCACCGAGCTGTGTTTTCCTAAAGCAATAGACTCTACTGTCCACCTTCTGTAAATAATAAATCTCACAGCTTCCCAATCTTTCTGTAATCTGCACACCAGCATACTGAAAATCATGTAAACCAGGGTAGCTCACAAAATAATGTACAAACCCACAGTGAGCCTAACAAACAGTATGGTGTGGCTATTCTTCTTCAATGTTGCAATGTCAGATTACAATTGTGATGATTACTACAAATTTAAATCCTTACACCTTTCACGGCCTCCATGTCCAGTTCTAAGTTTTAGAGAAGGGAAGATTTGTATATAATTCAAGACAATACAACTAAAACAAAAGTGCACTTTCTCCACACATTAACAACTCAAAACTCGCTGCTGTCAGGTTGATGCTGACTCCCAGTGCCCCTACAGGACAGTGTCTAACTGCCCCTGTGGGTTTCCAAGGTTGTGACTCTTTTTGAAAGTAGAAAGTCTCATCTTTCTCCTGATGAGCAGCAGGTGAATGAAAAATGCTGCCCAACGTGTAACCCACCACATCACGTGGACTCCTTAGATCAACAATAGTAACCAAAAAAGTCACCGTGCCTCAATGTAAGAAAAGAATGAGATGCCCTCTCCTTGTGACCTTTCTGTGAATCATGTGCTGTTCACAAGTCACCATTTCCTGAGCCATCAGTCACAAGTGTCGACCACAAAACAAGCTTCTCTGGGCAACAGAATTTTCAGTCATATCTTCAGCTCACTCAAAACCCCAAATCTACACTGATTAAAAGTTAAATATCACCACAATTCCCTCGACAATATATCTTTGTAAGAACTGTCAGTTTATTCTCTTGCCATAAGTAGTCACACTCATTATTAAAAGACACTAAGCCTAATCACAGTATGATGAGGTACACTGATTTGTCATTTCCTCAGGCTATTTTGCAGCCGTGAGTTGAGGTTAGCGTGGGCTGGTGTGGACTGACATAACCCATTTAAAAAAATTCGAACAGTGCTATAGCAGCAAGAAGAAACTCTGGCTCCATCAATCCACAGATCCTTCAAGAAAATAAATAACACTTTGAGGTATGAAGCAAGACAAGAGAAAACCTTTTCCATCCATACTTTCAGGAATGACAGCTTCATCACTTTCTGTGTTTACTTTTCCTGCTGGAGAGGACCTGTTCTTAGTGTTTCCAGCACTCAGGCAGGGCCCGCCCATCGGTGCAGGAAGTCCTACAACTGGCGGCTCACACTCACCGGCTTTCTTTTTCTTCCCCTACCTTTAACCTACACACAGAACACAAGCCTCTTCCTGTCTTCCTTCCTCACAACTTCCCACAGCTGCTGTGGTTTCTACCACTCTACTTGTGAGACTTCCCAAAGCCTCCCCCCTAGCTCTCAGGATCTAATTCTTGCTACGAAACATGAAATTCTCAGTTGCCTTTCCCACATTTTTCTTCACTACCCCTGCAGGTTCCTCTGGAAGCCACGCATGCACGAAGGTTTCTTTCTCTTTGGAAAGAAGGATGTAATCAGATCCTTCTATGATCTTTCCTGCTGGCTATCTGTGTGGGCACCAGCACTTGGAGCTTACACAACACAACCTCACAAGGGCAATGGCACTAGTCTTTGGTGGTGACATTTTTATGGGCCAGGAATCCACTACAGATCAAAATCTGTCATTCTGTTCTTTTCAGCATACCATTAATAAAATAAATGAGAATTTAGAAAAGTTCTTGATAAGTTGGTAAGTCAACTGTTCATCTGAGATAGTACTATATGTAATTAGTTGTTGACTAATCATGTCAGTCAGTTGCTTTAGGAACAGAGTATTATGTACACCGATCTATTTTTATTGGACTGCAATTAATAAATCTTAACTTCACAGTGACTACAGGAGCCATGATTAAGTCAGCTCTCTATTTGCTACATTATTAGTATATTACTTAAGTGCCCAAACTTGAAGGGAACTTCTTGGGCTAGTTTCCCTTTTTAATGAGACCATAAAATGGGAACCTTTGAAAGCATTCTGCTATATTTAGTCTTGAGATGTACATACAAATCAGTTGATCTGTTTTAGTATTCAGATTTTAAAGTTAATAGCATTAAGATGAAATATATACAGATATCAAGGTAAATAGCACTTAAATCTGCTTCTATACATAACATTCTACATTCTGAAATAGAAGGTTTTTAAATACTAAGACTGAAAACTGCATGAGGGCAAGAAGAGGCAACATAGAAAAGCTATATTCTACAAACTTCAAAGCTCAGTCTACTAATAATCTGAAATTGCCATATAATCTTAAGTATTGTTAGGTGACCAGAAATTTCGTTATTTCAACTTAGCACTTTCAGACAGGGAACAATTTCCCTGAAACTTCTCATTGCTAGTATCATTAGCAGGATGAACAAGCTAATTAATAAAATGTTTTTGATTTAAAACAAATACTTTGGGATGGGCAGAGTTCTGTATACAGTTAGCAAGATATCCCACTCCCCAACACACACACACACACACACACACAAACACACACACACACCCCTCTAAAAATACAGACCTAAAGAAAGAACTGGCATGCATTGAAGTCATTACCTTCTGTGTGGCCCTGAAAGCACTGATGGATAGATACACTTACTATGTCTTAGAAAGGTGTCATGGCTTCTTTCCCCCCTGACTATTGTGACTAGGAAAAGGATTCAGAGTTAACAGCGGCATTTTAGTGATCTTTGGAACACAATGTCTAACAAAGCACAGGGACGTACGTCTGTAGGAGCAGCTGAGATGTGACAGTCATCACTTGGGAGATTTAGGAAGGAAAGAGAGCCGTGCAGCAGTCTTTCACACAGTGTTGCCTCTATGGCAGGTGGGAGGGTGGACCCGTCACGTCTCAACACTCCTTCCATCCCTGGGATTCTAAGTCCAGTGATAAAGGCAGCATTGCAGGTGAAGTCCGGGCCCAAGATGTGCCAGGCAAGATTGGATAAGTACGAGAAAATTGAAGGAAGATACGCTGTTGAGTTGTTCATGGGCTCTTCTTTAAAATGCAAAACACTGGTCACCAATGTAGAAATGAAACAGAAATTTAGTCAAAATCATCCTCTACAGTAATTGTAGGAAAGTTGATGAGGGCAAGTGAACTGCTTACATACAGCTTTTTCTTAATGGCAAACATTTATTGACCAATCACAAGGTGCATACTATTTTGCTAGGAGTTTTGCCTAGCAAAAATTTCAGAAGTTTTCGTTCAAGTTAAAAGTCTGTGTATGCCCCAAAGACGCTTACACTCTTCAGGGCAAGTTCAAGCAGCACCAAATGGCAATGACTGCACACAGTACATGTGCATGGGAAGTCAGGGAGCACGTAAGTTCAAGTAGAGGCTGTGCTGGAAACCATTACCACCCACAGCATGTAAGGTGACCAGATACTTGAACTCTGGCAATAACATCAGACCTTTCCTGGCCCAGAGAAATTGAACTATTTGAACTACTGAACGGACTTCTTCAAGAAAAACAGAGTCTGTGGGATTGGTCAAGCTAGAAAATTCAGCCATGCTTGGGTTGCCAGGGACAGATGGACAAACAGGCGGGAACAGGTACACGCACGCACACACACACACACACACACACACACACACACACAGAGCAATTCCAGTTCTTTAAAAAAGAAGTAGGATGTTTGGGATATCAGTTTATTAATAAAATGTAAATTTTGATTTAGCTAAAACTCATAAAGCAATTAACCTTGAGCCAAAAAAGTGAAAAAGTGTAGGGGTAACTATGACAGGAAAATAAAGCCAAGTCTGCAATCTTCTAGGTCTCATTCAATATAAGCAGAAAGCCTACCCAAGATCCAGGGGAGAAAGCAAGCTCCAAATTATCTCCTGCTGCTTAATGAGCATGGGAAGCCAAAGAGGCAAAGTTCCCCCTGTGGCTGATTCGTATACAAACCTAAAAGTAAGGTGTTCCACAAAGTGAAGACAATTTAGGGAATGGAATGCATGTGAAGAAAGGCTCAGAGAAACGGTTTAAGCAGAAAGACTACAAGAGCTCAGTACACACAGTGTGGCTAGGTGCTGACTAAATAAAGAAGTGCTCTTAAATAATAATACATGGTATTCCAAGAAGAAAGGCATTTGTTTTTTATTTTAGTAAGATATGTATGTTTTAGTATGGTGGAAATGTCCTCTATTTTATGTTATATAAATACCATGTATGGGGGGTCAGTGTATAAAATCCACATACCCCAAATGATGATGGCATGTGTGCATATAGACATATAGGTTAAACAGAATGAAAGCTGCAATAAAATTATTCTCAATCCAGAAGCAAGTGCTATTAACTCTCTGATAAAAGGGAAATCATTATGTAAATCATTAACCACCAAGAAGACTCCTAACACCCTGTAATGCACATCAAAATTTATTGCAACTGTGTACAAAGAAAATTGGAGACATTCTGCTATCACTCGTTTTATCTAGCCTGTTCGCACTGGCCACACAAGAGCTCTGTGTGCTTATTGCCTTGTGTTCGTGCTTCTGGGAGTAGCTATAATCACAAAAAGTGACCTTCTATCTTGGACTGATATCTAGAATTACAATGACTGCCACGTGAATATACTGTGTGTCATAATTTCCTTCAAGTGCATTATCCTACTTGGTGACCCCTTGCCCTGTACTAAAAGGCTGCTTTCCAAGGCAGATCTAAGTTTCTTGAGCAAAGTTGGGCTTATCAAAACCAATTTCTTAAGCTGATAAATGAGGTCTCCAGTATTTTACCAGGACTGCTTACCTGAACCCACTCTATTTATTTTACAGCCATCTGCATCTGTTTAGAAAGTACAAAAAAATTTTTGTTGAGCTTATTACCAGTCTAGTTTGTTAGGTAGATAAATTAAAAGTAAATATTCTACATACTGCTTTCTCACTCTTTTGTAGAAAACGTACTTTTGTATGTAACTACTTATCACTGCCTAATATCTGCTTTTCAAAAAAACACACGCCAGGCACAGCAGGGAAACTACTATCAGGTCTAGGACTAGTGTTTCCATTGGAAACAATTACTCATGACTGAATGAAATTTTCTTCTCTATTTAGGAATGAAGGGACAGGCATTATTTATTATGATACCCTTTAAGAATATCATAAACCAATGATAGTGTACAGCAGCTGAGGCCAAACAACCTAATGTCCAAAGATGAAGAACAAGAGTTATCCTTCTCCTCGCTTTTCATTTCTCAATTTGCTGTGTTTCATTCCTCAGTTAGTGATAAATCAGAATCTGTATATATGACCCCCCAACACACACACACACACACACACACACACACACACACACACACACACACACACACTTCAGTGATGGATACCCAGAACTTCCCTTCACTCAGTTTAGTTCATGCTGGACTCCCCTTGGAATCTCTAGTCATAATACCTGAGAAGATTAATTGTTAATCAAGATATTTCTGTCCCTCTCTTTTAAAAATAATTATATTAATTCAAACATTAGTTTCCCACGTGACACATTCTTTTTAATTTTAATAGAATTTCTTTTAATAGACTAATCTGAGAAGTGTTATATAATCAACAAGGTGGTATAAGGAAAGCATTAGTAAGTTCTCCCTAAAAAAGAAATCTTCAGACTCCTTCATGGAAAATATCTTTTAAAAAATATAAACAGGAACTTATATTTCCAAAAATATAGTTCATAGTATGTGCCAAGAAACTCCTCATGAAGAACACCTAAATACAGAAGATAAAATAACTTTTTAAAATAAATAATTTTATTGGGAGATCTTACAGCTCTTATAACAATCCACACATCAGTTGTATCAGGCACATTTGTACATATGTTGCCATCATCATTTTCAAAACCTGCTTGAGCCCTTGGAATTAGCTCTTTTTTTCCCTCCCTCTCACACCCTGCAATCCTTGATAAATTAAAAATTATTTTTATTTTCATATCTCACACTGTCCGCTATAAAATATATTTTAATAAGCTTTAAAATATGTAAATTTAGGTTGAAACATATGGGAAATAATTAGGAAGCCAGAATGCTTGAAAAAGAACCATTCCCCAGGATGAGCAAGCCCTGAAACTGGTGTTTGACCTGAGTGAGGTGAAGTGATCATATAATTTATTGCTTACACCCAGACTCTTTTGAGCATGAGGTCACTTGCTGATCCCTGGCAGTTGTTTGGATTTGGAGGGGGTTACACATTGAATTAGAGGTCCTGAAGAAAGCAGAGTCCTTAGAGAAGAAGCACTTTCGGTTGCTTGACTAAAAAGAACAAAGACACGTCTTACCGAAAGGACAGAACTGTTCAACTTACACTTGACTCAGTGAAGAGGAGAAAAGAAACTAAAATCGATTTCAGAATTCCTAATCAAAGCTTACATTCACTCAGGTTTCAGGCCAGAATCCATATAACTGGTGGTTTGAGTAACCCAAGATTACCACTTCAATTTTAAGTGATCTTGAGTTCATAATCTACCCTTGGGCAACAAAGAGAAGCTACCAAATCACCTATGAGAAACACACTTATAGATAGGCATCAAATAAACCTTCCTACCCCCACCCCCACATGTCCAAGGAACATGAGCTCTCTCTCTCTCTCTCTCTCTCTCTCTCTCTCTCTCTCTCTCTCTCACACACACACACACACACACACACACACACACACACAAATCATTAAAACATGAAAAACAAGCTATCCTGAGCAACAGTTAGCATAATCACAAACTGCAGAATCAGACTTAGCAACTCTGGTGCAGCCTAAGTCATGATCAGGGCTCTCAGTCAGTTTTACCGTCTTCCACTGTTAGCAACAAGAGGACATTCAAGGGTCACCAGGCACCCAGGAAAGTCTTGAACACAAGAAGAGAAAAGCAAAGCCAAATAGCCAAAAAGAAAGAAGCAGAAAGTCTAAAGAAAACTCTGAGACAATTATCAAAGGACAAAACTGAGCTCTTGAAAATGAAAAAAAAAAAAAGGTAACAGAAATTTACAAATCAAACTAAAGGCTGGGATGTGACTCCTTGAGGGCTAAAAGGAAGGAGAGAAAGGAATACGGGCATCTGTCTAGGAAGGGGGCATGCACAAGGAAGATCAGCGTGAAAACAAAGTGGAGCAGGCAAAGAGTACTTCCTATGTGCGAAACTCGAGAGAGTCCACAATTATGATGAAGATGAAACTTTGGCAGGATCTCAGAAGCAAACTAAAAATCATTAAGTCAACTGCATTTCTGTACATTTTGTAACAGGCAAAAATACACAAATTAAAAGATACATTTTATAACAGCAACAAAAATTTAAGTTGCCAGGAATAAATCTAACAAAAGATATGCAAGGTGTGGAGAATTACAAAACTTAAGTGAAGGAGAATAGGAAGATCAAAGTAAATGGAAAGACGTCTCGTCTGTGAATATGAATATTGTAAAGATGCCAACAGTACTTTAAGGTTGCTCTCTTCAACTGGGTGATGGGTCTTCATTTGATCAAAATGTTCATTTAAACTGTACAGATGCAATACAGACTCTTTTAAGTATGCCGTTTTTCACCAAAATGTTAAAGTTTAGGTAATGCTGCTTTGCAGATTTTAAAGGGATAGTCTTAATCCAAAGACAATGTTATCTTTTAACTCAAGAATGAATCATACTAGTTTATCAAATGAGTGGCCTAAGAATGTCACTCATACACGTGTGTGTGCGTGTGTGCACATACAACATTCAAGTGATGATAGCAGAGGCACTGGAATTAAAATCAGAAAGGACAATGTAGACAATAATAAAGATATTGGTGTCCAACTGAAAGAGAGAGAGGATAAACAGAGGCATGAACTTTGGGTGGAATTTTGTCGAAGTCAAGAAATAACTGAGTAGGCTGTGGCAGCGACAGCATGGCTAATATACTGAACGCGGCACCACTCTTCCCTTTGGATGGCCGTGGGGCTCAGGGAGAAACCCAACTCCCTAAAGTTAATGGTGGCACAAAGACGCAGTGACTCTGACTCAGCTGGGGGCTAAGTGCGATACTACAGCATATCCTGCCCTTAAATCTCACTTTAAAAGTTTCCTTTTTCCTTTTAAACTTGCAATTGATTGTTTTTAGAGTATCTTGTGATACTGTGAATTAGGCTATATAAAAATAAAGCACACTGTGCTGTATAAAGTTTTACTACTTCTCTGCCTATAACATCAAATGTGCGTGATTCTCTAGGTCTAATTTGTATATCTTAGATTCACTGAGTAGTTTTCAACTTATGAAGGATTCAATAAAATGGTATTAAAAGAGACAAAAATTGCTGTCAGGTATAAATCCCTTTTTATCTTTCCTCTGAGCCTCAGCCTTTGGCAAATGGTTCTTTAGGGTATGGAAAATGCATTCCACCAACAAAGGTCTGTTCCCTCTGTATAAAAAACAGTAGCTTGCATTTAAAAATTACAATTATCCATCTCCAAAAGGCACATATTAGAAGGTCTTTAACTCTTACTATTTCCTACAAAGTCACATCATTGGTGAGAAAAAGCAGTGTTTTCAGATCCCAGAAGACTGGGAAACAGCTGGCTGGAGCACATTTGAAAACTCCTGAAAAACCTAAATATCAAATAAGGCAATGCTGGAATATGGTAGCCAATAGCAAAATATTTCCAGGAAAAACATCCATGTTTCGAGGGGAATTTGGTCTCATCTTGCATGGAATATTGCTGAGAAAATGGGAGTGTAGTCCATTGCACAACCTTCTGACTTCAACTTTAACTGCCTACTCAGAAACTTTGGGCCCTGGTAATGAAGGCCGACAAGGCAGCCTTTCTCTCTCTATTTCCCTTAGGCTGTCTTTAGCAATTTGAACTTTATATCAGACTCTAAGATCCATTGCAGAAGTCACAGACAAAATCCACGATTAAAGGGTTTATTAAGGAAGTTAACAGGTTGTACTGCAAGTGAAAAATGCTTAGGATATTGTTGTTCATCAAGACCTGTTACAAAGTTTCTTTAGGGTTACTAACAGAGGCACAAAGGGCATACCACTACAGGAAAACTCAGCTCCTCCGGATTCATTCAGCTCAAGCTCCATGTGTCAGCAAGTCCAGCTCCCTCAATTAAGTACACAGAGGCACCCAAATTCACAAGCCAGCCTTCTGCCCCAAAGAACTCAGCTTTACTTATTTCATGGGTTGGGAGGTCCACCTTTCTGTTCCATGCTCTGGCTCTACTGTTGCTCGTCTGATGTCACAGCTGTCTTCTGGAACCAGGAGGTTCCTGTGCAGGGATCTTGGATCCAGAGGACACACTCCACTTTTAGCTCTTGCTGGCAATGAGACTCCTCCTGCTTCTCAGAGGTTGTGATAGTTCGGTTTATTGTGCCAATTGGGCCAATAGGAACATATCGATGGAGTTTAATCAGGTTACAGTGTGATTGGAGGAGGACCAATATAAATAAAGACAGTCAGCGTCTCATCTTCCTCTTCTTCCCTGGTGATTGGACCAGTGTGCTGCTGCTTGAATTAGTGTGTTGCTCTACCTGTGGACCAAGCCACGTGGATCATGTCACTAAAGCTTGAGGTTCCTTTGAGACCTGCTTCACTGCGCTGCTGGTGCATAAGTACATCACTTGAGCTTGAGGCTGGTGGATCCTGCTACTGGGCATTGCTTGAGTTCAAAATCCCATAGGGGCCTACTTCCCGAAATCCCCAGGCTGACAGTTGCTGACCCACCCTACTGTTGGCAGGCTGCAGGCAGATTCTGCCTGTCTTAGCTGAGGGAAGACTCCGCTGTCTGCTTCCTTGACCTTGTACCTGCAGCTTCAATGTTTTGAAGGACTTCCAGTACATTAACTGTTCCATGAAAGTGAGCTGAACTGAGCCCTTGTACTGCTGTGTGGACTAATTAACTGTTAGATTCCTTCTAGCTGCATATATATCATACGTGCCCTGGTTGTATATCTCTAAAGAATCTGCCAAACACAGAGGGTTTGCTTTATATCCAGCAGGATGTGGGATCCTGTCCACAATTACTTACTCACAGGTGACTACTATCAGTATCTTCCCCCCACCTTCTAACCCAAACCAATGTAGGAAAAGGTTACTTGGTAGGAGTTAGACATTGACTAGAAGAGCCACATTAAATAATTCACTGCCCCTGTGCATTGTTTCTTTTAATTTACATGAAAGGACAATATCTATTTAAACAGATCTCAATGGGGTCACCATGGTATCATCAGAGTGCATGCAGAGGAAAAAGCGAGGAGGGGCCAAGTGAGAGCCAATCAACGGCACTCCCACACTTTTACTGTTTGATCTACACTGCCAGGGACTACACATGGTGCCAGTTTATGGAAATTCAGGCAGTAACAAAGTATTCATATGCACTGAGAGTTTTCATGCATGGTTTGTTTTTGTAATGCCATGCATGTAAAGTCTTGTCATCAGCACAACCCAAAATGAACTTTCCCCCAAATGGTACCCAACTCCACACACCCAGTTATCATGGCCCACCAGAGTCATAAGACACAATACAGCAATGCCGTCCCATCTCAATACTGGCACCTGGTTAACCCCGTGGTAGAGAGGGTGTTCTTACCTGGGGCACAATCGGTTGTTTGCACAGAACACCAGCCCTGCACTGACAGTGGTGGGCTGGAGGACGAACATAAATAACACTGAAGCTGATCTTGCTGTCTCTTCTCTATGTAAGTAAAACACCCCCCCACTGCCTGTGAATGTAAGATATGGTTTTAGTTGGTGGCCCCAGACATTAGTTCTACGGAGGAAAACATGCTTGCTCCCTATCAAATCTGAGTGTCCAAGATTCTTTAAGCAGAATCTAAACATAAAGCAACCAAGTTCTGTCCAAAGGTAGTGTAGAGACTCAAGTTCAGCTTAGACTCTGCTAGCTGTTATCTAGCTTCACCTCCTTGTCGTTGGGAAATTGCCGAGGCTGAGGTCTATCTGCTTCAGTATCATCTGTGGCATCCTCACATGTATCATGATTAGTGAGTTCTCATCACATATACGCCACAAAACACAGTAATATGAATGAAGTCAACTGGACATATTGGTGACATCCAATTATTCACTTTCAAACAGATGAAGTAGCCCTGATGCAACTTGATGTAAAATCTCACCTATATTTTCTATTAAAATTTTAAAATTAGAAGTTTTAAAGTGTGCTTATTATTTTAAGAGTAAAATGAAACAATGACAATAGAGATTGCAAGGAAACTGCTTTGTGCATAAAATGATGAAAACCAAGAATTGGCAAATACGTGGAGAAACAGGTTAAATGTGCAAAGTATTAAAAGAACAGTAGATTGGCCAGATATCTTTAGGGAAGAACATTTTACATGTTTTTGAGTCAATACATGCTTATAATTAAAAAAAAATACCAGGCAGACTATTAAGGATTATAATTCTTGTCTTTATAATACTTTTTGGTCATTTGTTATTCATAAGCTTAAACAAAAATCCTTTCTGTAACTACTTAATTTTATTTCTTCTAAGCTATGGATTTCAAGAAACTATTCTATGTGACAAATAATCCTGTCATGTGAGGATAAATTTAAGGTAGAATGCCAACTCTGTCATCGTACTATTTTATGAGGCAGACAAAAAAAAAATCAAAAGTGGTTGAAGGACTGGAAAAGATACTTCACCAAGCGTGATATCCCAAAGGCCAACAAGAACAGGAAAAGCTGCTCAATATTATTTATTAGCCAACACTCTACCTTATGGATAGCAGCCCAATGCCAGCCCTGAGTACCACTAAGGTTTTCATTAGCCATTAGAGAGATGCGCATCAAAACCACAATGACATGCCATCTCACCCTCATTACAAGGGTCATGATTAAATATATAAATAAAAACCAGTAACAACTAAAGAAGAAGTGTTGGAAAGGATGTGAATAAACTGAAACCTCCATCATGGCTTGGGGGAATGCAAAATGTTACAGTCACTATGGGAAACAGTCTGGCAAGTCATCAAAAGATTAAACATGGAAGCACTCACTACCTGATCCTAATTCTAAAAGAAGTGAAAATCAGGAATGCCAACAAAAAACCTGTACACCTCCGCTCAGTGCAGGGCTTCCTACAACAGCCCAAAGGTAGAAGCAACTAAAATGTCCTATCAACACATCATTGGATGAACAGTGTGGTATCTACATATTAATTCACTATAAAAAGAAATGAAGTCCTGGTATACACCACAACATGCATGAACCCTAAAACATTCGACCGAGTGAAAATATGAGTTGCAAAAGAACAAATATGTACGATATGATCTCACTTATATAAATAAGCACACATATATACTAAAGTGTATGAGTGACTTACACTTAGTAATTAGTAGAGGGAGAGACAAGGGAGGGAGGCAAGAGGGCTTTTTGCTTTGGGGGTGCTAAATTTATACTAGTAGTAGAAGTGTTATTACAAAATAGAGAGGGATAAGAGTTTTGAAACACAAAGACCAGACTAATGCCATTGAATTGTGCATATAGAAACATCATGTTTTATTGTATATATTTGTAAAAATGTTAAATCCTGAAGAAAAAACTACCCTAAGAGTTGTACGAGCCCCCAATAAAATGATTAAATTAAAAAAAGAAAAGAAAACCTTCCAAATGGCATATAATATTTGTGATAAAGAATCTTCCATTTTAATGGGATACATTAAAAACTGAGGAAAAGAATGCAGGATTAGAGAAAATGAATTATCTTAAGTGAATGTCTACTCTCACACATGTGCAAGAAAGTGTTCATAAGATCTATTTACCAGAGGACCGTGCTGGGAATTTTTGTGCCTGTATTTTAAAGTCAGATTTTAAACTTCTGACTTCTGAAAATATAATAAAACTATACTAGCTTTTGTATTTGGGATACATTTTCAGATTTATTCTTATTTTCCAAATGCCCACTTGATTTTGGCGATATTTTGGGCCTAAATTTTCTTTCCATTTGGCACAAAGGTGTATTTGATGAACATGATATTCTACATTGTTAGTAAGAAGGAATACTTGAATATAGAACAAATTTATATATATATATATATTTTTTAAACAATTTATTAGGGGCTCATACAACTCTTATCACAGTCCATACATACACATGCATCAATTCAAATTTATATTTTTAATGGAGAAGGATCTTTACATACGGGTGTGCTGTAGGGAGAGGTTACATTAAGTTTAGAATCTTAAGACAAAAGCTATGGGAAGGATCATGTATCTAATATGCATTATTTGGAGCCAGTAGCTAGTCACTGTGACAGAATATGAGTAGTGGCCACAATGTATAACATCTGGACCTGGGGAAACATTACAAAAGCTTTATTCATTTTGTTCCATCTGTGCTCAGTGGAGAAGTCAGCGCATAGATAAGCGATTCCACTAACACTCTGGAGCACGGACCTGCTCAGATGCCAAGTACATTCACATAGAAGCACAGAGGAGAAGAGTGTGTCAGGCACTCCCAGTGAAGAGGCCTGAAAACCACGAGAGTAAAATACCGGTCCCTTTCATCCACACTGCACGCTCTCAGAACGAGGTGGCAGCTCTCTGATTTGAAATGCATGTGCTCTCCTCATACTGATAGGATGCACCACTTCTACCTTCCCAGGTGCTCTTTCTCATCACAGTCCGTAGGGCTATCGTCCAAAGTGAAATGTAATCTCCCAGCGAAAAGTAAAAAATGATGGAAAAAGTACTTTCCTCACTCAATTGAAATCTGGTTTATGATGTTCTTGCTCACTAGACAGCTGTTAGCATATTTGGATTTAAATGTTCAGAAGTGTACCTTATGCTCCCCGTTTCCCCTCAAAAGGAAAATGTGTCTAGTATAACTGCTCTCGACAAAAAAGAAGTCATTTTTAGTAAAACACTTTGTGGGGCTGATGGTTTAATGGGCTCGAGTGAGCCCACATTGTGAGCGGCTAGGTAACTAGTTAGACTAGCAAAATACAAAACCGTCACCTTCCACCCGAGGGGCAGCTTTGCTCTGCTATCTTAGAAAAGAAAAGAAAAAAGAGAGAAGATGGGCTGACTTAGATTAGCTGCTAAAATTCTAATCTACTTAGACTGTTAAAATGGTTTGCTATGAAGCTCTATGTTTTTCACTGAGAAGTGAGGTGTGTGTGGGGTGGGCAGTATGCTTTGGACTAACAAGCGATTTGTGCATTTTCTATACCAAGTATATTAGCTTTCTCTCCATCTCTTCACTCTATTAACAGGCTTCATATTTACGAAAGTGAATATATACCAACTCTTCAGAGACGACATGGCCCTTTTCAAATGTAGTGTGTGAAAAACAGGCAGTCTTCTCAGTCCTCTGGCCTGTGGATTCTTCTCTGTGTATAGATATAAAAACACTTTTTCCGTTCTAAACTCTAACCTTGAAATGACTCTGCTTCTAATAAATACTAATACCAGAACCCAAGTAACAGTTAAATGAGAACTTAAAGTTAAATCTTCATTACTTCTAAAATATTAAAATGTCATCTTAAAAGCTACATTTTAAAAGGGGTTACATAAATTGTGTTTATGATGCATTGTCTTATCCTTCCTCAGAATGAAATCGGACTTGTTTTAATCCTCAGATTTTATACTAGCAGAAGAGCTTTGAAATAAAGGGAGAAAGTAACAATAGCACAAGTATTTAGTTTGAGGTTGATGTAACACATCAACTTGATCTTTTCTCCATTTTTCAATGGCAGGAAATCTGTGATAATTTATAGTATAGGGATTAATTAATAAAAGTGAGGAGGATTTAACAGGGAATCTTTTAAACTTATTTTCACCTATTTTAAAGACATACAGTATGTCTACAGCCAAATTTCTTTCGGCTTTCCATTCCTGGGCAAGTTTCATTTCCTTTAACGCAATACATCAAATCTGCACCTTTGTCTGCTAGAGAAATATGCCCCAGACATAGTCTGTTTCATGGCTTGATACACCCCCATAAATTGTTAACAATACATTACTGCGCCAAAACACAAGGAAACGGAATGCCATGTTCTTGGTACATTTCAAATAGAGACAGAAAATTTCAAAATACTTTCCCTGTAACCCCTCGGCATCAATATCACTGCCAGTAAACATACATTAAACACCTGCAGTACACTTACAGCACTGTGCTGGAATGTCAGCAGGTGTTCACATTCATTTACAACTGACTGTTCTTCAGCACAACTGTACTCTGCACAATTTTATGAAATGTCCTATGATTATTTACCACCATTTTCTAGAACCAATCATTCAAATACAGAAATATTCAAATTGATTATCAGCAGACACGAGAAAAACAGCACAAAGGATTAAAAAGATGGATTCACCTGGGGGGTGAAAAAAGTAAATACTGAATACAGGAAACAGATTCCTTAGTTTGGTATAGAGTTGTTTTAAAATCTTAGGCACTATGAATATAAAACTATGCTAGCATGGAATATTTTATGGGTCATATTTTCTCTCTAGTTTCTATTGCCTCAATTTTCATATTGGTGACTTATGATTTACATTGTCAGTCAGAGCTCTTAATAAAAATACAGCTTTATGTCATGCATTTGGGAATAGGATTTTCTCCCCTCTCTCTGTATAGTCTCACATGCATATGGAATATATTCTAGTAGTAATTATGAAACACGAGGCTATAGGGCCATGATTGATTGTCATCGCATGCCAGAAGTCTCTTTCTGATGAGACAAAGAAGAGACTGAAAATACCTTTCTGCTGGTGCCATCATATATTTCAGAGTGCCCTGGGCCCTAAGAACACAAAAGGCTTTCATTCATCAGTTGTAGAGAAGTTTCCAGAAGTCTTCACAGCACAACGGTAGCAGATTCTTGCCTTGTGAAATCTAGCCTTTCTAGATTAATGGGTGCTTCACCCCCATAATTTTATTAGGTGTGTAAGACTCTGATTTATTGCTTACAAAATGAAAATACAGATGTCCCCTGCTATCCAAAAGAATGTTTTCATGAAGTCTTTGGTAAGTTAAAATGGTCTAAAGCAGGGGTCCTCAAACATTTTTAACAGGGGGCCAGTTCACTTTCCCTCAGATCCATTGGAGGACCAGACTATAGTTTTAAAAAAAACTATGAACAAATTCCTATGCACACTGCACATATCTTATTTTGAAGTAAAAAAACAAATGGGGCAAAAACACCCTGCAGGCTGGATAAATGTCCTCGGCGGGCCACATGTGGCCTGAGGGCCATGGTTTGAGGACGCCAGGTCTAAAGTGAAGAAACATTTAATTCACATGGGAAAAACTTTTGTATGTTTCAAACCCAAAAAAATAACCTGCCAAATGATACCAAGTAACATTAAACCAAAACCAAACTCACTGCCATCCAATCCATTCTGGCTCACAGAGACCCTATAGGACAGAGTGGAGCTGCTCTTTGAGTAAAGACTAGAAATCTTTGTGCAAGTAGAAAGTCTTATCTACCTCCCAAGGACAGGCCAGTGGTTTTGAACTTCTAACTTTTTAGTTGGCAGCCCAACGATGCCACCAGGGTTCCTACTAAATAAAAAACAGTATCTAAAATTACACCAACACAGAATGCTCACAGAGACAATTAGAAGTTATGTTGTCCTGATGATGAATGCAGTCCCCAAGCATAACCTTGGTAAAGCTACTCTCAAGAGTTGGCTGGAAAACCCCTTTGTCATGAAAGTGAAAATCCTCTTCAGCTTTCTTTCAGTTATCAAAAACTGGTAGGTCTTTTGTAAAAGCAAGGTTGCATTACGAGAACTTTAGAAGAGTAGAGGATATCTGCATCTTTAAAAATAATGTATATATTAGTATAAAAACATGTATATACTTTACAAAAGAAGACACTTCTATCAGGGGTGCCTACTTGAAGAAAAATTTTATATTAATCTTGACATCATTTATATCAAAACAATTTGTTTCTAAAGTATATGGTTATATGGTTTTACTATATTCACAAAGTTGCTCAACCATCACAACCAATTTTAGAACATTTTTATTACCTCAAAAAGAAATCTGTCCCCATTAATTAGCATCTCCCAACCCACCTTATCCGTTTACCACTACGTAAACCTACTCTCTACAGATTTTTCTATTCTGGGCATGTGGTCTTTGGAGGCTGGCTTCTTTATTTAGCATAACCCTTTCGGGGTTCATCCATGTATGTATCAGTTCTTTAGTCCCTTTTGTGGCTGAATAGTGTTCTATAGATATACCAGATTTTATTTATCCATTTGTCATTTGAAGGACACTGGGTAATTTCTACCTTCTAGTTATTTTGAATAATGCTTTTATGATCCCCAATATATACTTTTTTTGGTAAAAGTTTTTTTTATAGACATATGTTTCAATTCCTTTGGAATAGATTTGGTGGGCCCTGGAGTAATTATGCTTAGATTTTGAAAAATTATCTTATTGCTTCCCAAAGTGGCAGTAGCATTGTGAATTCCCACTGGAATCAAATGAGTTCAAATTTTGCTATCTCCTTGCCATCACTTATCAGATTTATTATAGTCTTTTTAGAGTGAAATGATATTTCATTATGGCCTTGATTTATTTACCTCTCCACACTCACTGCTATTGTGTTGATTCCAATTCATACCAAATAGTCTCATCTTTCTCCCATGAGTCATTTGGAGGATATGAACCACTGACCTTGTGATTAGTAGTAGCCCAGCACTGAACCCACAGTGTTAATGACTAACAACATTTAACATCTTTTTGAGTGCAAAAATGTTCTTATTAATAGGTGTATGATCAAAAGAGTTGTGAGACAACTTGTAAAAAGGTTGGGCAATTTCAGAAGCAGCTATGCAACGAAAACCTCAGAGAGCATTCTAATGTAACCATAGTAGCACTTGTTTGGAGCTTCAGAGACAAGCAGAAAGGGCCAGCCGCAGATGACTTAGGAAAGCACAAAAGTGTGCGGAAGACTGAACTAAAAATACAAGAAACACAACATCCATTGCCATAAAATCAATTCAACTCCTACGCAGGCCACAGCACAGAGCAGAACTGTCCCACAGGGCTTCTGAGATGGTAAAGCTTATAGAAGCAGACACCCTCATCTTCGTCTTGGAGCGGCTGGCGAGTTTGAACTTTCTGGTTAGCATCCCAATGTCTAATCCATTGTACCACCAAGGATTCTGATGGAAGACTAGCAGGAACAAAAACATCAACCGTATATAGACATCTATATACATAACACCTTCAAATCAAACATGTTATACAAATCTAAGGAACCGATATTGTCACCACTGCTTCAACTGATCCATAGTTCCAATTTTCATCAAGAGGTGGTGGTGTTGGTAATGCCTCAGTCTCTTCTTTAGCACAGCATCAGAGACAGCTTTAGTGACAACTCTGAGGGAGGCGCCATGCAAAGACCAAGTCATTGGACTTGGTGCCTATGTCTATGTAAACAACTTTCCTTAGCACAGAACAGAGAATTTATATATGTATCTACAGTCATGCAAAGGGGCTTCAAAAAGTTCATGGGAAATAGAACTAAAAGAGAATGGAACTTTCCGACAAATATTTTGAAGCCCTCTCATATACAATCTATTTTAAAAACCTTTTTCTCTCTTGTCTTCTGCTAAAATTACATCTACTTTACACTTTGGTAGTATGGAAAAATCGTGAAAGCCAACATCTTTATTTAGCAAAAGTATTTTTGGAAATTTTACCTGTTGGAAACTCCAAAGTCCGGGAACTCCTGCTTCAGAAGAAACTTCCCCTCTAAAAGCCCCTCATCTTCCTAACTTACTCTACTCATGCAAATGTTTATGTCTTTGCTTCTGTGGCTTCCCAAGCCCTAGAACAATGCCTTCAAATGGTACCCACGTTCCAGGTCCCATACATTCAGCCACTTACTCAGTCATTCATTCATTTAGTCAGCTTGTTAAATATTCACTTAATATCAGGGAATACCAAAAATAGACTTTGGGGTCAGGGTGTGGCACCCCATCAAATTCGACCAGAAAATACTCTGAAAAGTCAACAAACAGACCTTGAACTATTTACAGGCACTTTTTTTAGTCATTGTTTTTTGTTGTTGTTGTTGTTTTTCTGTCTTGTTTTATGCATATTATTATCTCTGCAGGTCTACCTAGATAAGATTGGCAGGATAAACAATCTGAAGGAGAAAACAACGGGACCGACAGTTCTGGGGGGACACGGGAGAGGAGGTGGGGGAGGAACTGGTGTTAACAAACCCAGGGACAAGGGAACAAGTAACCCAAAATTGGTGGTCAGGAAGGTGTATGAGGCCTGGTAGGGCTTGATCAAGGGCAATGTACCCGAGAAGAATTACTGAAACCCAAATAAAGGATGATCATGATGGTGGAACAAGAGGAAAGTAAAAGGAAATAGAGGAAAGCACTAGGAGGCAAAGGGCATGTATAGAGCTCTAAATTCAGGCATGTACATATGTAAATATATTTATATATGACATTGGGGAAATAGATCTATGTGCATATATTTATAGGTTTAGTATTTAGGTTAGCAGATGGACATTGGGCCTCTACTCAAGTACTGCCTCAATGCAAGAACACTTGTTCTATTAAAACTGGCATTCCATGATGCACACCTTCCCAACAAGATCACTGAAGACAAAGAGGGTACATAAGCAAATGTGGTGTAGAAAGCTGACAGTGCTTGGCTATCAAAAGATATAGCATCTGGGGTCTTAAAGGCTTGAAGGTAAACAAGCGACCATCTAGCTGAGAAACAACAAAGCCCACATGGAAGAAGCACACCAGCCTGTGTGATCACGAGGTGTCGAAGGGATCAGGTATCAGGCATTAAAGGACAAAAAAAATCATATCATTGTGAATGAGGGGGAGTGCAGATTGGGGACCTAAAGCCCATCTGTAGGCAACTAGACACCCCCTTACAGTAGGGTCGCAGGGAGGAGACGAGCCAGTCAGGGTACAGTGTAGCAACGAAGAAACATACAACTTTCCACTAGTTCTTAAATGCCCCCCCCACTATTATGATCCCAATTCTACCTTACAAATCCGGCTAGACTAGAGGATGTACACTAGCACAGATAGGAACTGGAAACACAGGGAATTCACAGGACAAAGAACCCTTCAGGACCAGGGGTGAGAGTGGCTATACCTGGAGGGTTAGGGGAAGGTAGGGTAGAAAGGGGGAACCAATCACAAGGATTACATATAACCCTGTCTCTGTGGAACGGACAACAGAAAAGTGGGTGATGGGAGACTTCCGAGAGTATAAAACATGACAAAATAATAATAATTTATAAATTATCAAGGGCTCATGAGGGATGGGGGCCGGGAAGGGAGGAGAAGAATGAGGAGCAAATACCAAAGGCTTAAGTAGAAAGCAAATGTTTTGAGAATGAGGATGGCAACAAATGCACAAATGTGCTTGACACAGTGGATATACGTATGGATTGTGCTAAGAGTTGCAGGAGCCCCAAATAAAACGATTAAAAAAAACCCACTGAATATCTAAGTGGATGGTACTATGCTGGGCTGAAGAAATTAAGGGGAGCAGTGTGTGCATATGCATATGAACCCCACTCCCAAGGGTTTTATGTCCTATTCTCTCTCTATATGTGTGTGTGTGTGTGTGTGTGTGTGTGTGTGTGTGTGTGTGTATATAGAGAGAGAGAGAGAGAGCGTGCAGGTCTTGAGTGATGGATTGGTTAACAACTGCTGAGTCACATTATCTGTCAATGGAAAGATGAGGGGGCTATTTTAAATGAGAGCTGCTTTGGTAAGCCTCACACATATAGGTCACAGTATCTATTACACCATATATGGTCTCTTAGAGAAGGCTGATGAATGCACGTTAAGTAGTAAAAAGGACAATAACAAAGGTATGCACTTTAAGTCAGATCAATGAAGCAGAGCTTCCCATCTCCCTAAATCTAAGAACTAAGTCAACAAATCTTCTGATTATTTCACCAAGAAAGAAAATGCTCTAATGATTAATTCTTTTTTAACTAATCCTTTTTATACCTCTACAACAGAGAGGTTGTTTCTGAATAAAAAGTCTCTTGTTTCTCTTTTTTCCCCTGACTTTCTCTCTAATCCTCAACCCTGCTGAATTTAATTGCCTTGGCAATG
Organism: Tenrec ecaudatus; assembly: GCF_050624435.1. Classification (NCBI taxonomy): domain Eukaryota; kingdom Metazoa; phylum Chordata; class Mammalia; order Afrosoricida; family Tenrecidae; genus Tenrec; species Tenrec ecaudatus. The sequence goes on along the minus strand of NC_134536.1, from coordinate 134,205,357 downwards.
CCAAAACAATGTCTGATCCTAATAGGTCAGCATTGATCGCTCTAAACCAATTGGTTCCTTCATTAGCAAGAAAATGAAGTACAGAGAAAAGGCAGGTGGCTCTGAACAGGCAGCTGGGCTTTTGCTCCTCTTACAGTGCCTCTCTCTCATTACACAGCAGCTGATCGATTGGCAACTTGCTCAAAATCCACAAAAACTATTCATCACTTTTGACACAGACCTGTTTTAACAGGCCACTCAACTCTAGAACTGGGTATCCCAGACAGGCTATTTGTGGGGCCCGTCACATTCTGCCCAGAGAGAGCTCTCTGAAGAACATGTGGCGAAAAGGAGGCCAAGGCATCCAAACAGCATTTCCAGGCAGGGCACCAAGTGAGCACAGCCCAGAGCGGCTGATCCCAGCTAAGGACCTTGGGAGGAAAGGCTTCTCTGGCGGAAGGTCCATCTCCCAGAGTCTAGATTCTGTTACGTAGCTAAAGACAGGGACAGGGGTTGTCCCTCTCCATGCATGGAGGACCCCGACAGAAGGTTGGAAGAGACCAGGAGAGGCTCAGCTAGCCAATAAAGGCTAAGGGGCATGCGTCAATGCAGGCCCTCCGATCCAGGTGGGTGGTACACCTGGGTGGCCCAAACTAGACCAGGTGGGCTTAATTCAGCCAATGGGGTCAACCAATACCTACGACCATGCCCTCCCAGCCGAACCCTAATATCAGAACCTTGAGACCAGGGACCCTAAAAACCGGAACCTTGAGATCAGGGGGTCCCTTCAGCTGCTTCTCTGCTTTCTGCTCAGTCAAAACTTCCATCGTTTATAAAAACCCACTTGGATCAGAAACCAGGCTTTGGTGTGAATTCTTTCTCGTGCGAAGCCAAGAACTGAGGTATTTCCCACCTTAGAAACATAACAATTCTACAGTATCGTACAGGCAGGGTTGGTGAGGAATTAGTTTTGGTGCTATCAGCAAGAAAAAACAAGCAAAAGCCCCAAACTATCAATAATCACCAGAAGGGAGAAGAAAATCAAAGAACAGGACAAAAACCAGAAAACAAATAGGCAAAGGATAGGAATTTGGCTGGCTAGGAGAGAAAAGCGAATTAAAGAAGAGGAAGACGAGTAGCTTTGTTAGAAGATTTAGGGAACTACCTCACTTCCAGAACCAATGGGTCCCCCGTTCATTCCTGGGGCAAACGAATCTGTTCACCATCAGAAACACAGCAAACTAACTATTTCAAGGTAAGCACAACCTCCAACGGATTGGTGAGATCGACTCAATCTTGAATGAAGATCCATTGTATGCCAAGATCACGTGACACACCTTAGCTAGGATATGTTGTGATGACAATCTTACAAACAGGTCGTTTTAATCCTCACTTATGCAAAAAATAAGATGCAGAGATATCCAGTCACTTGTCCAAGAACAAAGTAAGAGGTAGCAGTCAGAACTTGAGTGTATTATTTTCTACTAATTCCAAAGCCCATGCCCTGTTTAATGCATCTCGAGCAGGAAAATTTTTTTCTGCTTTTATTTTCAACAGATTTTTTTGACATATAATTCAGTCACATCAAGAAGAGTTGTACAATCATCACCATAATCAGTTTTAGAACATTTTCTTCAACCTTGTGCTCATTAGTAGCTGTCCATTTCCCCCCAACCTCCCTTGCCATGCCCCCAAGGAACCATTAAGCCAGTTATTGTCTCTACAGATTTACCTATCTGTATTTCATATACAGAAACATTAAAAGACAAATAACTAACAAGAATAATAAAGGAAAACAAAAACCTCAATTGAAAAGAAAGCAAAAAATTAGAATAAATTTAAATGGATCATAAGGAAGACAAGGAGCTAAATCTGAACCTACCTGCATCTGCAACATCCACTTTCCAATGCGTTCTGCATGTTAGCCAGGCTACGCACAGCCCTGGGCCATGGTCACAATCCCTAGGGGCTTAATCTACTCGTATTTTCCTTCTCTCTTGCTCTTAAACAGAAACGGCTTTCGAATGGGTTAAGGGGGTATCAAATGACATGACTTTACACAGTCTTACCTAACTCTGTCTGCCACAATGACTGGAGGGGATTCACCAGAGACTAAGTCCATGTGTGGACCCTACACATTTTGGGCTTCCATTGTCATCCATGACACCTTTTTTTTTCACAGGAAATTTAAGGAATCCTGGTAGTATAATGGATTAAGCATTGAGCTGCTAAGTGCAAGACTGGTGGTTTAAACCCATCAGTTGCTCCATGGAAGAAAAATAAGGCTGTATGCTACCATGATGATTTACCATCTCAGAAACCCTATGGGGCAGTTCTATTCTATCCTATAGGGTTGCCACAAGTTGGAATAGGCTCCATAGCCTTGGGTGATGTAGTCAGTAGTAGGAAATTTAAAAACCAATATAGAATTAACTTGTAAGGTACAAAAAAAATTGAGATATAAGTACTTTTCTTAAAAGTGATTCCATTTTATTTTGCAGGTTATTGCTTTCATCCCCGTGTGCTCTGAGTAACTGACCACAGGTTCTGCACACTCTGCGGGAGGAGGCAGGGGCCAATACTGTTGACGACACGCTTCCCTTTTCACTTGCTGCCCTTCTACAGCTGAGTAGTTAAAGAGAGCTGGCCTCTTAAAAACAATTGAATGCCACGGTTGTAGGTCAATTTTCTCCCTACATTTCAAAGCCAGAAATAGAAGCAACTTATTTCAACTTACATGTCAGTAATTCTGTGTATTAACAAATCAAGTTCCAAGAAAAACTATTCCCTTGACTTATAATATGAAACCTGCCCATAGTTACTCAATATGTTGAATTTACTCACCAATCATTAACAGGGTATCTTCCCTGTTTAAGGAAATCACTTTAACCTGAATGAACTCTGCTAGCATTATTAAATCTTCTCATCAAAAATATACTTTATCTGAAATCTTCTTGCAATGGTTACTTATAAGGAAATGTCAGATACGTTAACAATAAAAATAAAGCAATATACAATTGATGTATGTATATGTATGGATTGTGATAAGAGTTGTATGAGCCCCTAATAAAATGTTAAAAAAAACACACACACAAAAAAAATAAAAACAAAAGCAAAAAAAAAGCAACAACTATTTACTGAAGACCCGTGATGTGCTGTCAAGCTCTCTGGGGGACACTGGGGACACAACAATGAACCAGAACCTGACCTCCCACACTCAGGATCTAGTAGGACACAGGCAATTACGATCAAATGTGATGATAAGCTCTAAGATAGCAGTTTTCAACCTGTGAGTGGCAACCCCTGGGGGTCGAACGATCCTTTCACAGGAGAAGCCCAATTCATAACAGTAGCAAAATGACGGTGATGAAGTAGCAATGAAAATCATTTTATCATTGAGGGGTCACCACCACATGAGGAACTGAATCTGGTCACGGCATGAAGAAGGTGGAGAACCCCTGCTCTAAGAGAACTCTGAGCGCATGGAACAGGGTGTCACTAGTGTCAATAGTACAGGTACAATGCTTTTAACAGAAATCATGCCTAAATTGAAACGTGAAGGAAAACTCCAAAAAACCAAACTCTCTGCCATCAAGTCCATGCTAACTCACAGTCACCTTCTAGGACAGGATGGAATTGCCCCTGTACGTTTCTGAGACTGTAACTTCTTATGGTAGTAGAAAACCCAGTCTTGTCTCCCTTGGAGCAGCTGGTGGTTTTGAACCACTAACCTTATAGACCACAGCCCAGGGCATAATCACTATACCACGAGGCCTCCTGAAGGAAAACAACTTCTAAAAGCAAATGAACAAAAAAGAAACGAGAGCGAATTCTATGGTAAGGCTAATGGCCCCAAACCAAGTCTGTAGATCCAAGTTGACTCACAGTGACAGTATAGGCCAGAATAGCACCGCCAAAACCCCTATATATAGGGTTTCTAAGACTGTGAACCTTGCCACAAGAAAAACCTCATCTTTCCAATGTGAAGTGGCTGCAGGGTTTGAACCACCAACCTTGTGGTTAACAGTTCAACGGTAATCCACAGAGCTCATAAGTGGCACGCTAGAGGGGGTTAAAGAACTTCTTGAGCTACTGTAAGTTGAAATCGGTTCAGCGGCAATAGGTATAGACACTGTGAAAGCCACCCTCCAAGGTGGTTGTTAGTGGTTGGTCTTCTGTTACTCATGCCCTTCTGTAGCTTCTTCCCATACCAATATGAATGCTGTAACAAATAGGATATTGGGGAAATAATAAAGTGTGGCTGCTAAGCCGAGTTCATTGGAGGAAAAAAAAGGTGTGGTTTCTGCGTTGCTCTCCTCTGGATCATTTGGTCCAAGGAAAGTCAGCTGTCAATGCCATGAGGACCCTCCAGGAGCCTTCTAGAGAAGATAGAAAGTCCATATCAACTTACAGGTCACACAATTGAGTCATTTTTTAAAGAATCTTTCAAGACTTTGGATGACTACAGCCCTTGCTGATATCTTGACTAAAACACTCTGAAAGACCTCCAACCAAATCCACCCAGCAAAGCTACTCGGTAATTCCCAACCCACAGACATTGAGAGATATTTAATACTAGTTAGTTTTAAAGCCTGTATTTGTGGTAATTTGTTAAGTGGTAATAGATAACTAACAGACATCGGGAGGATGGTGGCTGATACTACAGGTAGGGTAGTAGGCAGGGATAGATGAAGTAAAACTTTAGGCAAAAGGGAGGCTGGACTTTGTCTTCCAAACAATGGAGGGTCTTGCAAGGTTCTGAAGTACAAGAATGATAAAATCAAGTTTGCTATTTTAAAAAGAACTGGTTACAGTATGGGTAATGAACCCGGGAGAGCCAAAAATCCGAGCCTAGAAGTTCAGTCAGTATATTAGATGTAAACCCAGTGTGTCTAAGATTCTGTGTGTCCTCCAGCTGCCTCTTTACTGCATGCGGAGTCACCTCCTTCCACTTATGGTCTTGGCTCCAATGCCATACTGCTTTGTGAACCACTGTCAAGGGCTTAAGAGGACAGGAGGGAGTTAGTACCTCATGGGTGAATCTGGATCGGGGGAAAATGGGAGCTGGCTGAGAGGTTGTCTGTGAGCTGGACAACTCTCTAGGTCTTTGTGGTGATGGCCCATTTTCTCGTGCCTAACTCCCCTTTTTCCTTTACCCTCACTCCGCTGGGCCTACAGATGCCATGTAGAGGTAGAGCTGTGCTAAATCCAAACTGAGATGTGCTGAAAGTGTAAGATAACACATGCGACTCTAAGGATTTAGTATTTAACATTTTTCCCCAAAAACCTTATTAGTATTTTTATACTGATTATATGTCAAAATAACATCAGAAATATTGGTTTAGATAAAAAGATTGTAAAAATTCTTTTCACTTAAATATTGGCTACTAAAAACTTAAAACAACAATTTCTATTGGAAGTGTTATCTTGAGGACATGGGTTAAACCAGTAATTTAGCCAAGAAAAAGAGCAACCACTCATTGCAATGGAGACATGAGAGAGAGGTTGGGGAGCCGATATTAAGGGCTCAAGTAGAAGGCAAATGTTTTGAGAATGATGATGGCAACAAATGTACACATGTTCTTGACACAATGGATGTATGTATGGATTGTGATAAGATTGTATGAGCCCCCAATAAAATGATTTTTAAAAATATATAAATAAAATTTTCACAATATATTAAAAAAGAAGAGAGGCTGGGTTGGAAAGGAATTTATTGGTAAAGAACTGTTGAAACAGAGATGACTGGCTATGGAGGAAGGGGAAGAAGAAGGAAGAAAAGATGATGCTCAGCTTGCTTAATGAGCAACTGGGTCTATTCACAGAGATGAGAACATAAGCAGAAGAGTATGTGGAGGGTAGGGCTGGGTAGCAGGAGGCACTTGGTTGTACATTTGAAGTACCGTGAGTCCTATGGGTGTAGTGGGGTGCACGCTGGGCTGCTAGTTATGAGGTCAGCAGTTTGAAACCACTAGCCACTCCTAGAGAGAAAGATGAGCTTTCTACTCCCATAAAGAGTTACACACTCAGAAATCCACAGGGGTATAGTTCTCCTTTGTCCTATAGCATTGATATGAGTCAGAATTGACTCAGTGGCAGTGACTTTGGTCTGTGTCACTCTCGTAAAGCTGTGCAGTAGCCATTTTCGGTGTGCTGGCTGGATGTGCGGGGCAGAGATCCAGGCAGAAGATGAAGGGCTGGTATCAACTCGGGAGAGTGCAGAGTGAAAAAAGCAGGGGACACAAATAAACCAATTATGGTATTGTGTGGCTGGAAAGTTGACATTGTTATCAGTGTGATGCAGAAATGATAGCAGGATCAGAAGTGATAGATAGGGTGGGTGGCTACTTAAGATGGAATATATGGGAACAGGGAAGTTTACTGGGTAAAAAAATTTTTTTAAAAAAAGGTAAACAACTCCAAGCACCGCAGCATCAAGTTGCAAATACAAAATTGTGAAAACAGTCTGGTAAGCTCAGGAAAGAGGTAGGAGCGTGGTTGAAATATAAAATACAAGAAATGGAGCAAGAGAAACTGAGTGGGTACAGAGTGGACAGGTCATAGGTAGAGGAAATGATGTGGTATTATATAGTCCTTACAATTTGTGTACCTCTAAGGAGCCCTCACTCGGTCCTGATATTCACTGGGCTCAATAAAGCTCATGTGAAACCCATGGACCCAGATGCCTCCTTCAAGCCTTAAACTTAAAACTGTCAATGACTCAAGGACTAATGAGAACAGTGTAAAACGGTGCTTGTGCTTTCTAAGTACCTCTTCTTCCTCTCACTGCCCCTGGCATTCACTCACTTTGGGTAATTATGTGTGTGGCAGGACTGCAAGGTGGAAATGTGAGCACACAATAGGGAAGCCATGTTCACTTTACATCACATTTTCAAGAAAAATAACCAGAAAGGAAGTAGATACCTTCTTCAGGGTGACTGAACAAGTCAAAACTACAAGGAGACCAAAAGAAATTTTAAAAATCCCCAGCAATGGTCTCTATCCTTTAGTTTTTAGTGATTCCATTGCTTAGTTGCCCTTCCCAAATAAGCGGACAAAATGAGCCCTGGTTGACATGGAGAGTTACCCATTGGTCGGCTAACCAAAAGGTCAACAGTACAAATCCACCATCTGAGAAAAATGAGGTCATTTACTCGCATAAAGATTTATAGTCACTCCCTCAATGCATGAATACCTTCTTTTATTAAATTGGAACTCTATGATGCTCACTCTCCCGATACAACGGCTGGAGCCAAAGTGGGTGAAGAAAGCTGATGGTGCCCGGCTATCAAAAGAGATAGTGACTGGGGTCTTAAAGGCTTGAAGATAAACAAGCGGCCATCTAGCTCAGAAGCAACAAAGTCCACATGGAAGAACACACCAGCCTGTGTGATCGAGTGGTCCCAAAGGGATCAGTTACCAGGCATCAAAGAACAAAAAATCATATCATTGACTGCACACCTCCATGATAGGATCGCTGAAGACAAATGGGTGCATAAGCAAATGTGGTGAAGAAAGCTGATGGTGCCCGGCTATCAAAAGAGATAGTGTCTGGGGTCTTAAAGGCTTGAAGGTGAACAAGCGGCCATCTAGCTCAGAAGCAAATAAGCCCACATGGAAGAAGCACACCGGCCAGTGCGATCACGAGGTGCCCAAGGGACCAGGTATAAGGCATCATGCAAAAAAAAAAAAGATATAAGTGTGTGTATGTATGTGTATATATGTGTATATGCATATATGTATATATATCATATTAAATGAAGGGGGAAGTGCAGAGTGGAGACCCAAGGCCCAAGTGTCGGCCAATGGAGATCCCCTCATAGAGGGGTTTAGGAGAGGAGATGGGTTAATTAGGGTGTGAGGTAGTATCGATGAAGAACACAGCTTTCCCCCAGATCCTGGATGCTTCCTACCCCCGGCTACCATGATCCAAATTCTACCTTGCAGGGCTGGATAGGACAGAGGCTGTACACTGGTGCATGGGAGGGTTGGAGATACAGGGAATCCAGGGTGGATGATACCTTCAGGACCAAGGGTGGGAGGGACGATGCTGGGAGAGTGGAGGGTGAGTGGGTTGGAAAGGGGGAACTGATTACAAGGATCCACATGTGACTTCTTCCCTGGGAGAGGGACAGCAGAGAAGGGGGAAAGGGAGACCCCGGATAGGGCAAGATATGACAAAATAACGATGTATAAATTACCAAGGGCACATGAGGGAGGAGGGAATGGGGAGGGAGGGGGAAAAAAAAGAGGACCTGATGCAAGGGGCTTAAGTGGAGAGCAAATGCCTTGAGAATGATTGGGGCAGGGAATGTATGGATGTGCTTTATACAATTGATGTATGTATATGTATGGATTGTGGTAAGAGTTGTATGAGTCCCTAATAAAATGTAAAAGAAGAAAAGAGAAAAAAATGATTAGGGCAAAGACTGTACAGATGTGCTTTATACAATTGATGTATGTTTATGTATGAACTGTGAAAAGAATTGTATGAGCCCCAATAAATTGTTAAAACAAATTTAAAAAAAAGATTTATAGTCTCAGAAGCTCTTCGGAGATGTTTTCCTCTGCCCTATCGGGTCACTAGGAGTCAGAATTGATTTTATGGCAGTGGTTTATAGGCAGACGGGTGAGGAAAAGAAGGAAACAAAGAAGCTACTTGTAACAGTTAAGGAGGAAAAAGTCAGCTGGTAGCTGAAGTTGTCTTAAATTTAAGTTTGTCAGATCTGTTTCCTTCAACTGTGCAAACTGGGACACGTATCATCTTCCTCCTCCTAGTCTATTCTCATACCTTTTTTTTTTCTTTCAATCTTGGGAGTTTTTATTTGGAAGTGAACTTTCATGATCCATACAAATGCCATATTATTACACAAAAATATCCACAGGTGCTTGTTTCATTTTTTTAAATTAATTCATTTTATTGGGGGCTTGTGCAACTCTTATCACAATCCACACATACATCCATTGTGTCAAGCATTTTTGTACATTTGTTTGCCTCATCATCCCCCAAACATTTGCTTTCTACTTGAGCCCCTGGTATTCGCTCCTCATTTTTCTCCTCCCTCCCCAATGAACACTTGATAATTTATAAATTATTATTATTTTGTTATATCTTACACTGTCCAACATCTCCCTTCACCCACTTCTCTGCTGATTATCCCCCAGGGAGGAGGTTATATGTAGATCTTTGTAATCTGTTCCCCCTTTCTCCCTCACCTTCCCTCCACCCTCCAGGTATCACCACTCTCATCACTGGTCCTGAGGGGTTCAACTGTCCTGGATTCCCTGTATTTCCAGTTCCTGTTTGTACCAGTGTACATCCTCCGGTCCAGCTGAATTTGTAAGGTAGAATTGGGATCATGATAGTGGGGGGGAGGAAGCATTTAAGAATTAGAGGAAAATTGTAAGTTTCATCATTGCTACACTGCACCCTGACTGGTTTCGTCTCCTCCCCACAACCCTTCAGCAAGGCGATGTTTAATTGCCCACAGATGGGCCCCGATTCCCGCTCTGTGCTTCTCCTCATTCACAATGATATGATTTTTTTGTCTTTGATCCCTGAAAACTGATCCCGTGGACACCTCATGATCTCACAGGCTGGTGTGCTTCTTCCATGTGGGCTTTGTTGTTTCTCAGTTAGACGGCTGTTTGTTTATCTTCAAGCCTTTAAGACCTCAGACTCTATATCTTTTGATAGCCAAGCACCATCAGCTTTCTTCACCTCATTTGCTTATGCACTTACTTTGTCTTCAGGGATTGTGTTGGGACAGGTTGGTGTGCTTTGTGGTTGGAAAAAGAGGTTTGTCCAAATATTTACTGCTTATCAATTCATAGCCTTCCTTTACTTCTATTCTATCAAAGATGAAACACATTTCACAACACTATGATGGAAAATACATTTGTTTTTACTAGGAAGAGGCTTGTTTTAAAAATAAACAGTACACACAAATAGGTTTCACCGGCATCCTTCATGATATAATTGCAGGCCCCATAGTGGGAAGAATTTGCAAACCCTTTGCAAAGCGTGGAGAAATGACTGTCTCAAAAGTAAAATATGCTTCTGAACAAAAATAAAAGTAAACTCATGTAAAAAGCTTTTCAGGGGACCACAGCTAAGTTCCACTGACTTTGCAATCTTTCACAACTTTAATATCATGCATCTGATATACCGAGATTTAGAATAGCTAAAATACCTGACAGCACACCTTGAAATATTCAAATTGTCTTGGTTTAAATACTATACACGTATAATCACATGAAAGGCAATAGTGGAATAAAAAACAATGTTGGAGCTAGAAGTAAAAAGACAAGTTTCTACTCTGCCACCTACTCATTTACCTGAGAGTAAAATACAGTCACTAGTGAGTTGGCAAATGATTTTAGTTCCCTGAATATGTTCACCAGTCACCCAGATGGTCTTGGTTATTATGGCAGAAGCTGATAGTTAACCTAGCCCAGAATCCATTTGCTTCTTCTTCCTTATTAACAGAACCTGGGTTTTTTTTTTTGTTTTGTTTTTTTTTAAGATGAGCCATAGCTGCTTGGAGTAAAGATTACTCTTTCCCAAACTCCTTTTTAACACACAGCTGCCTGGTGTTAACATTGTCTCAAACACCTTTACAGTGAGGAGTAGCCATTTGACTAGGTTTTGACCAAAGAGATGTTTGCAGAAAGGTTGTGTAATACAACCAAGAAAGTTCTTTAAAAGGAGCTGACTCGGCTGGGAACTATACTCATTTGCCTTCGTCCAATCTTTGTCCCTACAACCTAGAATACTGCCATGATAGCTGGAGTTCCAACAATTATCTTGGTCAAGGATACATACTTAAGAAGGATATTTGTGTACTCACCATGGCAAAGCAGAAAGATAGAAACAACCTGGACTTTCATTCTTCATGGGGTGACTGTATTTTCCTCAAATGACAGCCTAGAGTCTACCTCTTACTTATGTGTTAAACATTGTTATCTTGGGTTTTCTGTTCCAAGCAACTGAATCTGATTCTAGATGATACAGTATTCTTCCTATGTGGTCTCCCAAGACCTTATACTTTTACAATATTTAATACATTGTACTATAACTGATTCTTTACTTGTCTGCTTCCCTAACTAGACTTTAATTTTGGGGAGGACAGTACTTATTGTCCTGATCAAAAACTATATCCTGAGTCACTCCTATACTTTTAAGTTGATCCTGAATTGTAGTATTTTCCTTCCCTAATAAATTCATTATAGGCATGTTCTGTAAGTTCGGTGTGAATACCGCAACAAATTATTAAGCCCAGCAGAGAATACCATGGGAGGAATGGCTGGTGGCCAGAATTGGTAAAACAGTTGGAAAGTGGCAGTATGTCTGACTTTCACTTCATAGGAATCAGCTTTGGGCTGATACTGTCGGTGTGAGTCTTTCCATGTCTGCAAGTTAGGTCATTTTTACAGTAAGAAATTCTCATTATGCATTTAACACTCACCATCCTTCTGTGAGCTAGACATTCCTTTTACTTGGAAGGTTCCTTCGCCACTTTAAGCTGGTCTACTTCTTACCATATTTCAGGTATGCTAGGCATTGTTCAAGAGTATCTTCCTTCCCCTTGGGCCTCTACTCAAGCACTCCCTCAATACATGAATACTTTCGTTTATTAAATTGGTACTCTATGATGCTCACTCTCCCGACACAACTGCTGAAGCCAAAGTGGGTGAACAAGTAAATGTGGTGAAGAAAGCTGATGGTGCCCGGCTATCAAAAGAGATAGTGACTGGGGTCTTAAAGGCTTGAAGATAAACAAGCGGCCATCTAGCTCAGAAGCAACAAAGCCCACATGGAAGAACACACCAGCCTGAGTGAGCGAGTGATCCCAAAGGGATCAGTTATCAGGCATCAAAGAACAAAAAATCATCACATCATTGGTTGCACACCTCCATGATAGGATCGCTGAAGACAAATGGGTGCATAAGCAAATGTGGTGAAGAAAGCTGATGGTGCCCGACTATCAAAAGAGATAGTGTCTGGGGTCTTAAAGGCTTGAAGATAAACAAGCGGCCATCTAGCTCAGAAGCAACAAAGCCCACATGGAAGAAGCACACCAGCCAGTGCGATCACGAGGTGCCAAAGGGACCAGGTATATAAAAAAAAAGAATGTGTGTGTATGTGTGTGTGTGTGTGTGTGTGTGTGTGTGTGTATATATATATATACCACATTGAATGAAGGGGGAAGTGCAGAGTGGAGACCCAAGGCCCAAGTGTCGGCCACTGGAGATCCCCTCATAGAGGGGTTTAGGAGAGGAGATGGGTCAGTCAGGGTGCAAGGTAGTACCGACGAAGAGCACAGCTTTCCCCCAGATCCTGGATGCTTCCTCCCCCCAACTACCATGATCCGAATTCTACCTTGCAGGGCTGGATGGGGCAGAGGTTGTTCACTGGTACATAAGAGGGCTGGAGGCACAGGGAATCCAGGGTGGATGATACCTTCAGGACCAAGGGTGTGAGGGGCGATGCTGGGAGAGTGTAGGGTGAGTGGGTTGGAAAGGGGGAACTGATTACAGGGATCCACATGTCACCTCCTCCCTGGGAGAGGGACGGCAGAGAAGGGGGGGAAGGGAGACTCCGGATAGAGCAAGATATGACAAAATAACGATGTATAAATTACAAAGGGCACATGAGGGAGGGGGGAGCGGGGAGAGGAAAAAAAAAAGAGGACCTGATGCAAAGGGCTTAAGTGGAGAGCAAATGCCTTGAGAATGATTGGGGTGGGGAATGTATGGATGTGCTTTATACAATTGATGTATGTATATATATGGATTGTGATAAGAGTTGTATGAGTCCTTAATAAAATGTAAAAAAAGAAAAGGGAAAAAAAATAAAGAAAGAAAAGAAAATGATTAGGGCAAAGAATGTACAGATGTGCTTAATACAATTGATGTATGTATATGTATGGACGGTGATAAGAGTTGTATAAGCCCCTAATAAAACGTTTAAAAAAAAAAAGTATCTTCCTTCCCCCATACTCGGTCCTGTATCCTCCTAGTACTCTTGCACAGCTCCCTGTTATTTTCCTCCAAATATATATCACAACGGACATTTATATACTTTGTGTTTATCTTACCTGTTTTGTTCAATAGATAGTAAGCATTATGAAGATTAGGGATCACTAAAGAACCAGCAAATTGTTTGTTCTATATATATGTATGTGTGTGTATATGTATATAAACACACACATATATACATATATATGTGGGGTTTCAAAAAGTTCATGGAAAAATTTCCATTATATTTCTATTTTATTTTTCTTCTCAAACCTTTTGAAGCTCCCTCATATATTATACAATATGAAGTAATGATCGCCTCTCTATTGCACTATAAAATTAAAATCCATCTATAGCACCAACGTCCCTCTAATGCCTCATCACCTTTTCTCACCTCACTAATCTATCTTCCAGCTAATGTTCATTTATTCAGATATTGAGGCTAAAAGCCTTAACCATCTTTCACTCCTTTTTCTTTTCACTCCACATATGTAATTGCTTCTTTGATCCTATGTTCAAAATTCCTCTCAAAGTCATTCCTTGTCTCATCTTCTCTACAGCTTGAAAGAATCTTGCCTCTAGGCTCTATAAAGGCTCACTGATTCTTGCTGAAAATCTCACTGAAATTAAAACTTTCCAGAGAGCTATCATGGTACAAAATTAAAATGATCAACCTGGACTAGAGTCTAGAATTAGAGACCAGGAAAATATTTCCATGTTAGTTATCTATGTCCATTAGCAAAGAAAGGGCTATGGGTAAAGTTCTTCATTATAAAATGGAAGTGAAACATTTAATGATATCAATTCAATGTAACATACATTGGTATTAACTATACATACTCTCTTCTTTAAAATAATCCCCCAAAAGACTATAACCTGCTTTATCAATTAGTCCCAATATATCTGAAATTAATACAAAAAAGATGTTCTTAAAAGTAGTTAATGACCCACCACACCGAGGCAAATCACTGGGGGAGTGCAGCGGAACAGCAAGGGAATGGAGTGGCAAGGTCTCCAGGGAATGCTGAAAGTGGACTTTGGGGCCAGGGCGTGGTGCCCCAACAGACTGGACTGGAAAACACTCCTAAGGGCCAGCAAATGATCCCTGAACTAACTACAAGCTTTTCTCTTGTGAAAAAAAAAAGTAGTTAATGTAATCAACATATAAAGCATTAGCTAGATTTCTCTACATCAGCAACAAGCAATCCAAAAATAAAATTCAGAAAACAATCCCATTTACAACAGCATCAAAAAGAACACTTAAGGACAAAAGAAGTATAGGACTTTAAAAAATATACTACTTATACATTAAAAACTACCAAATATTGTTGGAAGAAATTATAGAAGGATGCCTAAGTCCTGATTTTAAATCTTAGTACAAAGCAAGAGTAACTAGGGTAATGTGGTACAGGTGCAAGGATGAACATAGATCAACAGAAAAGACTTCAGGAGCTCAAAAATAAATCCATTGATGTCTGGTCAATTCATTTTTGACAAGCATGCCAAGAGCATTCCATGTGGGGAAGAGTAGTCTTTCATATAAATAGTGTTAGGAAAACTGGATATCAACCTCATAGCACATACAAAATTAACTCAAACTAGATCAATGTCTATTATTTAAATAGAAATAAAACTCAGAAAGAAACATAGGTGTTTTTAAACAATGAATTATAGTTCCATAGATATTAAAAATCTATAGCACAAGGAATCACAGAAAGAAAAAGCTAGAATTCATCAAACATTTAAAACTTGTACTTCAAAAAAATTATCAAAAAATAAATAAATAAAAAGACAACCCATGATACTGGATTAAGTATTTGGGGGATAAATATGGATAATAATAAGTGCTGGCAAGGACGTGGCGATGTTATCACACAGTGCTGCTGGGAATGTTAAGTGGAGCTTAACATTCATTTGGAAAACCGTTTGAAAGTCCCTTCAACAGTTAAAAAGAGTTAGCATAGGACCCAGCAATTCTACCCTTAGGTGTATACCCAAGAGAATTACAAGCCTGTCCATATATTTGTACATGAATCTTCAGAGCAACACTACACAACATATATGTCTATCAACAGAAGGAAAACAAACTGAGTTATATACATACAATGAAATTATTCAGTCACAGATACATAGGTCCATCTATACATGGATAATAATATATGAAAATAATATGCTAAGTCAAAGAAACCAGCCACAAAAGACCACAGGTTCTAGGATTCCATTTTTATGAAAGCCCAGAATAGGCAAATCAATGTAGACATAAGCAGATACGTGGTTGCCAACACCCGGGCAAAGGAGCCAATGGGGAACACAAGTGCATATGAGGTAAGCTTATGAAGGTTTCCTTTCAGCATGATAAAAATGTTCTGGAAGTAGATGGTTATACACCTTTAAGAACATACTAAAAAAAACACCCTGAATTGTACATCGTAAAATTACGAATTTATTGAAGATCTATGCAGTATACCTTTTTTTCCCCATTTGCAAAAAGGAGTGCAAGTTCATTCTTGCATAACTTCTTTGTTCCCATAAGTAGGCTAGAGAGGAAGCATTCTTCATTCACGATAGAACATTTTTGGGAATCTTCTAATATTTTCAAACAGTAGGAGGGCCAGTTGCATAAAATCAGATTTAAAAAAAAACAGGAGAGATAAATTTGCATCTTACCCAGCATAGTTCCCAAACATAGGATACAATCATTCTGACAGCACAGCTAGGGCGATGGGAGAAGAACCAGACATTCAAAACCGGAAAGCTTTAGCTGAAAGCAAGTCACTCATAAAGAAAGAAAACCAAACTCCAAACTGCTAAACACACATCCCCAAACCTGTCTGCCAATGCATGCATGGGATCCCATTCTGCCAAAAACCAAATTCAAAACAAATACCAAGACTCTGAAGATGACAGAGCTCAAATAAGGAAAGGAATTTCTATTTGTTACCAGCAGATACTGGGAAATAAACAGACGTGTTTCATTCTGGGCTCCTTATCAAAGAGACCCTGGATAACAAAACCAAACTCACTAACTCATAGGGACCCTAAAGGGTAGAACTGCCCCTGGTGGACTTCTGAGGCTGTAACTCTTTCCAGGAATAGAAAGTACCATCTTTCTCCTTAGGAGCGGCTGATAGTTTTGAACTGCTGGCCTTGTGGTTAGCAGCCAATGCATAACTACTGCTTCACCAGGGGATAAAAGAGTGCCATTTAACCTCAGGTGAGAGAGTAGTTCTCAGCTAAAGAGTGACCCCACCTCCTACCCCCTGAAACACTTTCTACCACAATTAATTCTAAGAGACAAATTCAGACATCGCTTAAGATTAGAGCCTAGTCCTTTTCATTTCACTGTTTTTAAAATTTATACTAGGAAGTGGCTGAAGTGGGAAATATTGCTATAATCACTCAGGCTTTTAGTGTGTATTGTCAATTGTTACAAAGCGATCCTTGTCAGATTCATGCCTTTACACAATCAGGAGAATCAAGGTCACACTGTGAGTCTCAGGAACAAATACAACAATTGCCTAACGGCTGTGGCTTGGACTTTTACAATTCTAGAAATGTACGGCAACCACTAGTTTTCTGTCCAGAGTGCTCAACAGAAAATGTATCTGAGGACAAGCCTCTCCCCTCCTGGTTGACCTGGGCAGAGCTGTCACTACATGTGTATCACTGCTTTGAACCTTTTTAAGAAAACAGATGCCCTATAACTGAAGATAATTTGGAAATTGGCACAACGGTTTAAAAATAAATAAATTCAATTGGACAGTCATTACGGGACTCCTGCCAACTTCTGGCTTCTTGCCACTGATTCCTGTCAGTCACTTAGAGAAAGAATAGCTTCTACAAAAACCAAATCGCCAAGACCTATAAACAGCAACCCTAGATCAGCACATAAAAACTCATAAAAAATTGGAGGACTGAAAAATCAGATTCATATTCAGAAAGTTAATTTCTGCTCCAAATTTGAAGCTATAATGAGAAATAAGCTCCTGCAAAAACACATATTAATCATTTTGTTGGTTCTGTTGCACAGAGAGAAGGAAAAACACAGCTATTGTTGCATTCCAAGTGCAAATGATATATTGTTTTGTGGCTGCACCTTCAAATTATTTTATCCAGATTTGTTCTATGATCTCTAAAAACTGAAAACCGCCCCCACCAAATAAATAGAAGGCAATGTCATTAGGAAAAGTATTCCTAAGACTTGCTAAAAAAAAAACCAAACTTGCTTGAATTTCCATATTAATCACATTCTAGTGATCTTTAAGGAGCTGAACAATTCACCGGTAGAGTAGTTCTCCACATTGGATATGTGCACCAGTTAAAAATTGAATTTTTAGTAAATCTTTGGGGGAGGAAGGTTGTGAAAATGCTGGAGAAGGTGCCAAGAATGGGTTTTCAGAGCAAGAGACCAGTGGAAAGCCAGCCAGAAGGCTGTGGACCCAACCGAGGGAGGTACGAGTCAACTCTCCTCAAGGGGGACTACACCTTAGGCCTCTAATCCCAGAAGCTGAGATTACACCCAACACCTAGGTTCTAGGGTAAGGAGGACGGAAAGATTAGGGGGAAAATCCTTTATGACTCTGTGGGATGGGGGTTAGGGGACAGGGGGAATGGGGTGTCTAGCACTTTCTTACAGCTTTAGAATCTTAGAAAAGAATAACTTTAAGGAGCTTTAGAATCTTAGAAAAGAATAACTTTAAGGAGCAACAGGACAGGTCACAGACAAACTTCTTTGCCAAATTGTGAGTACTGCTGATATTTTGATATACAGCTTGAAAATTGATTTTAAAAAAATCTTCAAATTCTACTAGCAGCAGGTTTATGCAAGCCCCAAATCATAGTGTATGGGAATATACATACATTCCTATTCCATTAAATTTCTTGTCTGAATTGGCACTTGGAAGACCTCTTGAGATTAGGAAATTAAATTTTCTTATAATAAGGACTTAGTATTTACAATTCCAGAAAATCCAGTGGTAGTAAAAGGGCAGGGAAAAGAGTTTTTGGATACCTCTGGCCCAAGAAAATGACGTTAGTGGAAATTAAAAGTTTCCATGTCCTTCCTATTATCTGAAATCAATGGTTACCTTGGGGTAGGGCAGCTCTGTTTGTGATTGTGCTTAATGAAGCTAAGTAACCAATCTGGGGAGGATTCACACAGCTAGCCAGTGGCAGAGCCAGGGCCAAGGCCAGAATTGAAGTTTCCAGAATCCAAATCTCTTGTTCTGTTTCCACCACCTGAATGTCTTTTGTCAATAATTTCCCAGATGTCACCAGGAGCACAGAGAGGAGCGTGAACAAAGAAGGAGTGGAATAAACAGCAATCTTGCGTTGTAGCTGAGCATTTCTCAGACCAATTTTAATTGTATTTTCCTACAGATCTCAAGAAGTTATTTGATGAGCACATTTTAACTTTTAAAAATTTATTTTCCTTTTGAATCCAACTTGCACCACATCTGTTGATCAAATAATAAAATGAAATTGCCAGAGATTAAGCATTGAGTTGTTTTCAGTAAATTTCAACATTTGTTCCCAGTCCAATTCAATTGGCAGCTTTCAAAATGAGCTCAAATTGAAATATCATTTCAGAGCAAAAATGGAGGAAGCTCTTTTGGTGGGATGTTCAATTTTGAATTCTGGTTTTTTGAAATATTATGTTCAAGACCAATTAATTACCAGGTATGTTTACACTTTCGAATGATGGGCCTGTGCACAAGCCTGGCTGTGCTTGAATAAGGACAAGGAATGGACCAGCCACCCTCCACCCACGTGCAGTTGCAGCGTCCCCGTGGGTACTGGTTCTGAAGAACTCCTGTCGTGCATTTCAAGTCAATTATGCACCATGCTTTATCTCATGCTTTACCTAAATTAGAAATGGAGAGGTAGGTAGTTTTAAAAACAGAAAGTAAATTTAGGGAAATAAACATACTGAATAAAACCATCGAAGGAGCTGCTTTCAATAAAAAGCAAAATAATGTTTCAGTTGCCACAGTATTTTTTTTACCAGATTTCCCTATGTTCATGAGTACAAAGATGATTAACAGGAAATCCTGAAGAAAACTATGCAAATAGTTATCAAAATTAGATTCAATTATAAAACTAACAAAATCCACGATTTTGCCTGTCGCTCTCTCCAAAGTGATTCACCAATCCTTGCACTGAAGGACCTGACTGGGTTGATTCTGATGCACAATCAAATGAATGCTGATTTCTGCTTTCATTTTAGAGATAATGGATTTTTTCCCCTAAAAAGGTGGTCACAATGAAAAAGCCAATATGTAACCTAAAAGTAAGCTTTTCACTTATTGCCACCTGAAGAACATTATTTAATACAGCCCCTTAAGCAGTGCAGGAGGCAAGCTTCCCTGTGGTGGCCCCAGGAGGCAGAGAGGACAAGCTGCCAGGTTCTATCACTGTCACCTGGGAAGCTTTCTTTCTTCAGTCTGTCCTTGCCGGGGCATTCTGTGTAGGCAGAACTTGTTAAGCAGTCTGAATGACATTGCAATGTTTCATCTCGTCCTCCAACATTTGTTAATGTTCTCGCGTTCCTTATTCTCATGCCCCAAAGTTAAATGCATCGAAGATCAAAGGACACCTGTGGTTAAGAAGCCAGTCCCAAAGTTTTATCTTGTTTTGCCCGCTTGAAATAATAGTTCTAAGACTACTACATCCACACCCTATCTCTGGGTCAAGAGATGTAGTTGTGAGAATCATTATGTTTGCTTGATGCCTTAACAAGAAAATTCCCTGGAAAACCATTCAACATAACAACACACAAGCTATAAATACTCCAAAGAAAAAAAGAGTTACTTTGTAGAACTCATAGACATAGATGCAAAGATGGAGTAATAGGCTTTATGATTTCTCTAGTGTTGCTGACACCAGGACTTCCAGATTAATTTTGTCTTCACGTCTTTAAGGGGAAACTAAGGTCAAATGCAGTAGCATTTCTACCATTTATCCCCAGTCCATTCTCAACACACACAGTGGCCAAAGCCAGTAAGAAGAGGGAAAATGATATGCAAATATAAAATTCTATTGCTGTAGATACTACACTGTTACAGAAACATACCAATCCAGATATCTCAAAGAGACATGGCTCGTGGCCTACAATTTATAAAGAGAATCATTCTCAATTTCTTTAAGCAAGCTTTATCGGCAACATCATGGCTCTACTTTCCTGAGATGCTCTATCATTAAGGTTTAATAGCTGTTAGCTATTTTCATAATGGAAGATGAAACATAAGATGGGTAGCCAGCAGTTTTTAATTCTTATTTCTAAACCTATAAACTATTTCTGAATTGCAGAAAAGCAAATGTTTTATAAACCCCTTGTCTGATTAAAGATTTCTTATAATGGCTAGCTCTAGAATGTGTAACCTTATGGGTGGTTATGTGTGTGATTTCCTGAGTATAAAACCAAAAGAGAAGGCATCATTCTAACTAAATCACCTAGTCATCTCCTAATGGCGAGCTCCACTCCATAGATTGTTTTGAGGCTCAACCATCACATTCTGTAGGCTATATGAGTTTGTATTTAAAAGCACTGCTACTTACTCTGCTCTAAGAAACTATACCCTCCTGCCCCATACTCTGACTGCTTGGATGTCCACTTGGATAGCCTGACGCATTCTTCAGATTTAACCTGGCAAAAACGTAGGGACAGCATGGCTAAGAAAGGGTGGTATGTTCAAGCAGAATTGGCCATGTCAAAAGATATTTGGAGAGCAAGCGTCAATAGTATAGGTGCCACTCCTTTCTATTTCTAAAGCTAGTAGCATCGTCA
Organism: Tenrec ecaudatus; assembly: GCF_050624435.1. Taxonomy (NCBI): domain Eukaryota; kingdom Metazoa; phylum Chordata; class Mammalia; order Afrosoricida; family Tenrecidae; genus Tenrec; species Tenrec ecaudatus. The sequence goes on along the minus strand of NC_134536.1, from coordinate 134,184,572 downwards.
GTTTTTGCTCTTTTGGGAATTAGACAAGGTGATTATAAGGTTCACTTGGAAGAACAAAAAGCAAGGACATTAAAAAATCTCAAAAAAGAAGAACAAATGATTAAAAAATGTCTCTATAAAGAAAATAATGTATCTGTGCATAAATAGATTGTTGGAACAGAGTGAAAAAAAATCCAAGAAACAGAATCAATTTAATATGAAGATTATACAACAGAAGCAACACATCGTATCAGGTAGGAAAACAGGACCTTTTAATAAGTTATATTGGGTTATCAGGATAGCCACATGGAAAGAGAGAAAATAAGATTAGTTCTTCACACACCATACATGAGAATGAGTTTCCAATGTAAGGAGATTTAACTGTAAAAAAATGAGAGAACGGAATTAAATCCTAGAATCAGAAAGTTCTCCACATTCTACCATTTTTCAGAATGGACAAACTTTCCCCAAGTGAATCAAAATCCAGAAGCAAAACAAAGATTAGAAATTTGATTACATACAAACAAGCAAAAGTCTACAAGGTAAAAAAAAAATCTATTTACAATGCCAGAGTATAAAGAAATAGAAATAACAAGCAACTTCTATGACATATAGAGGTTAATGGTCATACACAAAAAAAACTCCAAAAAATAAAGAAAAGCATTAAGACATGTTAAAAAAAAGATTGCCAAATGTGTGTGTTCATTTTCCCCTTGATAGGAGATGGAAACCTACCAGCTAAGAGTTGTAAATGTCTGAAGGCTTGAAAATCCTATTGTTGACAAGATTATGGGGGCAGAAACAGGTCTCTTGTGCACAGTAGGTAGCAAGTGGGGAACATTTGAGGAAGGAATGAGGTCTTGCTACAAGGTGACACAGTAGTATAGAGAGTAGCCATTGGGTTGTATAAAGATTTCCCAGTTAGAAATTTCCTATCCTGTCTTAGAAATCCTCAGCTTGGCCCACTGAATAGAGCTGTGTAGGATTGGCCTGTGACATCCCTGGGGATTACTTTCAGCAGAACCAATTGTGGATTTGTCCAGTCCTTGCTAGCAACTGCCTCTTGTAAGTGAATTTCTTCCTACAGAACTCTTTAGATTCAAAATGAAGTTCCTTCCTTTCTTCTCTCCCTCTTTCCTCTCCCTTATTCATATTTCTTAAATAATTCCTCAGGGAGAACAGAAAGACCCCACTTTTACAGAGCACTCAGCAGGATGGGCATCCTGAAATACCCTGGTGAGGAGCTGGAGTATAGTGGAGAACATCTGCTTCTGTTCCCTACAGCCTGGAGGAATGTTGGTCTGGGGTGGATGACATTTCCTATATTTCAAAAGCAGCTAGTGATTTTGACTTTTTATGTGAATTTTCTCAGTTTTTAAGAAGTGGCATGCAATTCAGATTTCTTGACACTCCAGAGGCCAAACAAAAACTCCACTATTTAGATCTCCTGTCTATAAGCTGTATTTAAAATTTTTCTCATGGACTTGTTTTTTAACCAATTAGTTGTCTGGGTTGTTCTCTAGACAAAGCAGTTACTCATCATTTCAAATTACAGAAATCAAAAAGAGGCACCATTCTCAAAGAATGAATGTGATTTGGTGCATAGTGTGGCACTGCAATGCTACATGTCATTTTCCTGTATAAACATGCTAGGATCTCATTCTCTTAAAAAGAAAAAAACATAATGTACCATCCTATACAGATGGCGGTCCAGTCACACAGCTCTCCCCCCCCTACCACCCCAGTTCAGATTAGAATCCAGGTCTCTTGATTGCCAGTTCCGAGGCTTTGTGCTCTCAGAAAGACTTGTGGCCTCGGAAACCCAGAGGAGCAGTTCCGCCCTGCCTGAGAGAGTCACTGTGAACTGACAGTTGAGTGAGAGCGCAGCCCAATGACGGAACTTTATAGAGTCCCCAGCTATATAGAATGGGAATCATCTGTAAAATGGAAATACTAATAAGCATATTCATTAATGGGTTTGGGAAAATGAAATGATTTGATAAATGTAACATGCTTGCACAGGTGTTTGGCACATAGTTTTGTATGTAACAGGCAAAGCTCTCACTGCCATGGAATCAATTCCAACCCATAGTGACTCTACAGGGCAGAGAAGAATTACCCGTGGGTTTCTGTGACTTCCATTCTTCAGAGAAGTAGAATGCCTCATCTTTCTCCCACAGAGCGGACCATGGTTTCAAACTGCTCACCTTGCAGTTAGCAGCTGAACACAACCCACTCTGCCACCGATAAAAAGCTACTGTTACTATACTGCAGCTACTATAAAACAAAAGAAAAATGATCAGCTGCCACTGAATCGAGGTGAGCGTAGACCTGCCTATAGGGTTTCCAAGGCTATAAATCTTCATGAGAGAATGCTCTTGCTCCCACTGAGTCACTGGAGGATTCAAACCACCAACCCTCCAGTTAACAGCCCAGCTACAGGGACCGTGAATCATGTCATGTGGCTCTTCTAGGCAAACTATCTCCCACCAAATAACCATTCCTTCATGGGTCTGGGTAAGAAGGTGGAGTAAGATATCAATAAGATTCACCTTTGAGTAATTGTGAAAAGGATTAAGCGAAATGCAATCCTGCTGGGTATAAAATGAGCCCTTTGAGAAAAAAGAGAGGGGATCTCACTACTAGAATGAACCAGAAGTGGAACGTGTCCTCTGGACTCGAGATCCCTGCACAGTGAACACCCTGTATCCAGACACCAGCTGTAACACTGGAGGAGCAGAACATGGAGGAGCCAGAGCACGAAACAAAGTGGTAGACTTCTCGGTTCATGAAAGAAGTAAAGCCGAGTGCTTTGGGGCAGGAGGCTGACTTATGGAATGGGGTGCCTCTTGGTTTGCTGACCCATAGAAGCGGACCTGAGTACCTTCAGGTTGTGACTTACTGGAGTGGGGTTTCTCTGGGAACGTAATTCAGGAAGCTGGGTTTGTAGACAGGAAGTAGCATGCCCTTTTGGGCATTTAAAAGCAGTCCTGAATGAACTTTGTAACGTCCTGATTGAACAACTGTATTGTGAGCACTTGTTTGAGACAGCTCACCTGTACATTAACCAGTGGACCACTAAAGTCCCTTTATGCTAGCCCTCTGGGTTTAATATTTATGCCGTTCAGAAGATTCCCAAACGTTTCACCAAAGTTTAGGAGTCACATACTTGTTTGTTACTTCTTTTGTTTGTCGCTTGTCTATCACTGGAGGAGACTGAACAACTGACAAAAGTTGCCACTTGCAAAACCACAGTCATTGCTATTCAGTGCTTCGTGCCTGTCAAGGTGCTTATTTTAAGTGGACTGTTTGATGATATGTTGTAATATCCTCCCCGCTATCTGGGCCAGGAAGACATCTGTAATTACCAGGGTCATCCAGAAGCTATTCTGTCTTTTATGCTCCACGAGATCTCAAAAATAATAGCTAATAGTGGCTCCACCAGTACTTTTTTACTAATTCTTTGAATAATGGAGGGTGCAAGTCCCAGGGCTCTGCTGATCTGAATATATCATTTTTCCCAACCACTTATTATACCAAAAAAATTCCCCACTCAAACCTTTCTCTTCCCACTGGTTGTTTTATTTCTTTTTTCTTCCCTTTACATGATGGCCACATTTCCTATCCCACTTATTCCTCAGCATGTAACCACTGATCATTTGCCTTCCCCACCCCATCAGACTGATCCAAGTATTTTTCAGTCCTGCTGGCTTTTCTGTGCATTTTCTCCTTCTATTCTTCCTACCTTTCTCTCTGCTCCTCATAAGTGTCGCTTGCTTATCTGCAAAGTCCTCTTTCTTCATTCTGTCCTTAAAACATAGGGGGCATCCAACAGTCCCACCCTAGCCTCCTCTCTCTACTCTACATACCCAACTGAGGCAATCTCACCTACAATCGTCATTGCAGCCACTATCTCTCCTTTAATGGATAACGCTTCACATGATCAATTACTAGCTCCATACCCACACTTTCAATTACTTCCTAGGAAGTCCCACAGGTACTTGAAATCCCAAATATCTAAACTATCTCAACTAGAAATTACTATCTCAAAACCCGGACCAGAAATGCTTTCTCTTTGTTCATTTTAGCAAATGGCACCACTATATATAAACTCCTGGGATAGGAAGAATGATGGCCCACCCAGAGATGACGTCCTAACCTCTAAGACTTTACTGTTATATTACATGCAAAGAGGAATTCAGGTTTCAGGAGGAATTACAGTTGCTAAACAGTTGACCTTAAAATATTATCCTTCCTGGATTAGTGGAAGGGTTCAGTGGTCCTCAAATGTAGGAGAGGGAGGCAGAGTTGTGTTAGTCTGTGTACTTTAGAGAAACAAATCCACAGGAACTCATGTATAAGGGAGAGTTTTATATAAAGGTTAAGTGTGCAACGAGAAAACATCCCAACCCAGTGCTGCCCAAGCCCACAAGTCCAACATTAGCCTATATGTCTGACAAAAAAATCCACAAAGTCCTCCTCCATCTCAGAAAACAATCCAATGACACCAACTGCAGGAGGAAAGGCGAGTCAGTGAGCGTGTAAACATCTCAGCGCTGGCAGGGGTCTCCACACGGCTGCTCCAGCACGCAAGGCTTCATCGGGGTAGGTCCATGTGGCTTCTCCTTGGGGATGTCTTGCAGAAAGTCAGCCTTGCAAGCTGAAGCGGGGAACTGGCTAAGGCAGCTACACCCTAGTCCAACTATCAGAAAGCAAGAGAACCAAGAACTAGAAAGGTGAGGCTGACCAAGCCACTGAAAGAAATCTTCAGAAGTCTGCTCGCAGTAATACAGGAGCTGAGGGAAGCAGCCCAGAATAAGGATGCAATGATAGAACAGATGAAGTCCACAATAGAGGGGATGAAGTCCACCCACCAAAGGGAACTTCAGGAGCTAACAGAGGAGGTAGCAGAAGCCACTCACAAGGTCACAGAATTTATGATTAGGCTTGAGGAGGCAGAGAACTGTACTAGTGATCTCGAGGACACTCAAACAGACCTAAGCAAGCGAGAAAGACAGTCAGATAGGAAAATTAAAGAACCAGAAGATAGCCTGAGATCAATGACAGACGCTATGAAGAGGAATAACATTCGAATAATCAGTCTACAGGAACACAACACAACACACAAGTCGACAGCCAAGATAGCAAAGGAATTTCTGGAAGAAAACTTTCCCACCCTAACAAGGGAAAACCAGGCACTCATATAGGAAGCAGAAAGGACACCAGCTAGAGTAGACCCAAGAACACACCAAGACATATAATAGTAAAAATATCCAATTTAGAGGAAAAAGAAACTTTTATAAGCAGCAAGAGAAAGGAAGACAGTCACATACAAAGGAGCGCAGGTAAGACTATGCTCAGACCTATCAGCAGATACCATGAAGAGAGGAGAGAATAGAGCAACATCTTCCAAAAGTTGAAAGATAAAAACACCTCCCCCAGAATCCTGTTACCCTGCCAAGTTATCCATTAAGATAGATGGTGAGATAAGGGTCTTCCAGGACAAGGAAAGACTCAAAGAATATGCTGCAAAACACCTGACCCTGCGGAAGATACGGGCTGACTCACTATGGCCAAAGGATCAACTTCCACCAAGAACAAACATCAGACCACCATATAGCCCATCTCCATCTACAAGCCAACATGCCAGTAACAATTACCAGGACAACAGGGTCTCAGATAGAAAAGAAGACAAGACAGAAACTCTCCACTCAAACACAGCACACTGATATGAAGGGAGATAGGTAAAATCACAAAACAGGGTATGACAACTATGAATCCACAGATAGTGATAATAACTCTGAATTCCAATGGACTCAATTCGTCCATTAAAAGAAAAAGGCTTGAGGACTGGCTCAGAAAACATAATCCATCAATCTGTTGCCTGCAAGAGACACATCTTAAGTGCACAGACAAGAATATGCTAAGAATAAAGTTTGGCAGAAAGTTTACCAATCAAATTATAACTCCAAAAAGGCAGGGGTGGCTATCTTAATCTCTGATAAAATGGACCTCAAGATCCAAACCATAAAAAGAAACAAAGAGGGACACTACACATAATGCTCAAAGGTTCAGTAAACCAGGAAGCACTTAGCATATTCAATATTTACGCTCCTAATAAAGGTGCGGCGAAGTTCGTCAAACTATTAAAAAGATGAAAAAAGAAATCACGAACTCAACAATCATAGTAGGTGACTTTAACACTCTGCTATCAGAGAAAGACAGATCACTGGGAAAGAAGCTCAGCAAAGAGGCCATCGAGCTAAACAATGTAATTAGGCAATAGCGCCTGATAGACATTTATAAAACTTTCCATCCAAAAGCAAAGGATTTCACATTCTTCTCAGATCCACATGGATCTTTTTCAAGAATAGACCACATGCTGGGACGCAAGTCCAGCCTGAGTAAATTTAAACACATAGATATTATCCAGACATCCTTATCATATCACCATGCCATAAAGCTGGACATTAATAAGAGGATGTCCAGAAAAGCAAGGGCAACCAATTGGAGGATGAACAACGATCTCCTGCGACATGAATGTGTACAGGCCCAGATTAGAGAGGATATTAGGAAGTTTCTAGGAACTAACGAGAACGAGAATAAAACGTATCAAAACTTATGGGACACTGCGAAGGCAGTTATCAGAGGTAGCTTGATATCATTAAATGCATATATGAAAAAAGAAGAGAGGCGTATGACAGATACATTAACAAAACTTCAAACAACTAGAACAGAGTCAGCAGAACAACCCCTCCAATAGCAAGAGAAAGAAATAATAAAAATCAGGGAAGAGTTAAACCAGTGGAAAGACAAGAGAACACTGCAAAAGATAAATGCAGCTAAAAGCTAGTTCTACAAAAGAATTAACAAAATTGACAGTCCTCTGGCAAAGCTTAACAAGGACAGAAAGGAGCAAACATCAATAGCAAAGATGAGGGATGAAACAGGGGCAATAACAACAGACCCCAATGAGATTAAAAGAATAATCACAAAGTACTATGAAGGTCTGTATTCTAATGAATTCAGAAACATGGAAAACATGGATAAATATTTGGACAAACAGAATCTCCCTAGATTATCTCAGACAGAGATCAAGAACCTCAACAAACCCATAGCGAAAGAAGAAATAGAGAGGGTCATCAGAAACCTATCAACAAAAAAAGCTCCAGGGCCAGATGGCTTCACAGCAGAATTCTACCAAGCATTCAGGTAAGAGTTAACACCGATCCTCCACAAAGTATTCCATAACATAGAAGAGGATGACAAACTCTCAAACTCATTCTACGAAGCCAGCATTACTTTGATACCCAAGTAGGGCAAAGACCCCACAGGTATAGAGAATTACAGACCAATATCTCTAATGAACAGAGATGCAAAAATCCTTAACAAAATATTGGCGAATAGCATACAAAAGTATATAAAACATACCATCCACCACGACCAGGTAGGATTCATCTCAGGGATGCAGGGATGGTTTAAAGTCTGAAAAACCATCAATGTTATACACCACATCGAGAAGAAAAAGGATAAAACCCCTATGATAATATCTATAGATGCAGAAAAAGCATTTGACAACATCTAACACCCATTCCTAATCAAAACACTCATGAAGATAGGATTGGAAGGTAAATTCCTCAAGCTGATATAAGCTATCTATGAAAGACCAAAGGCCAACATCATAGTCAATGAAGAAAAGACAAAAACAATCCCACTGAAAAGTGTACAAAAAAAGGATGCCCCCTGTCACCACTTCTATTCAATATCACTTTGGAGTATCTGGCTAGCAACATAAGACAGTGGAAGCACATCAGAGGGATCCAAATGGGAGAGGAGGAGGTGAAACTATCGCTATTTACAGACAACATGATCCTGTATATTGATAACCTCAAAAGCTCCACAGCTGGAGTACTTACTGCGATAGAGGAATATGGAATAGTGGCAGGATACAAGATCAATAAACAGAAGTCAATAGGTTTTCTATTCATATCGGACAGGACTATGGAAGAGGGGATTAAGAAGTACCTAAGAACAAACTGAAATACCTAGGAATATATTTAACAAAAAATACTAAAGACCTATACAAGTTAAACTATAAGCCCCTACTACAGGAAACCAAAAACAACCGCCACAAATGGAAGAATATCCCCTGTCTGTGGATTCGAAGGCTTATCATAGTAAAGACGACAATCCTACCTAAAGCACTTTACAAGTTCAATGTTATACCAATTCAAATACCACCAACTTTCTTCAAAGAATTGGAAAAACCAACCACCAATTTTATATGGAGAGGAAAAAACCCAGAATTAGCAGAGAACTTCTCAAGAAGGACACCGTTGGAAGACTTGCCTTTCCCTATTTTAATGCCTATTACACAGCTACAGTGGTCAAAACAGCGATGGTACTGGCACAACAACAGACACTCAGACCAGTGGGAAAAAATTTAAAGCCCAAGAATAAAACCATCAGCATATAGACAACTGATCTTCAACAAGGGTCCCAAAACCATCCAGTGGGAAGCAGATGCCCTTTTTAACAAGTGGTGTTGGAAACAATGGATATCCACATGTAGAAAGATGAAGCAAGACGTTTACCTCACCCCATGCACAAGAATAAACTCCAGGTGGATCACAGACCTAGACGTTAAACCCCAAACAATCAGCACCATCAAGGAGGGAATTGGGACTAACCTCTGAGCACTGACCCAGGGAACTCATAGGCTCACTGCAATAGGGGAAGGGTACACACACAGGTGAACTGGAAATCGACAAATGGGATCTAATAAGAATAAAGCACCTATGCACCTCAAAAGACTTCACCAAGAGGGTGACAAGACAACCCACAGGCTGGGAGAGGATTTTTAGTAATGACACATTGGACAAAGGGCTCATTACTAAAATCTACAACACCATCATGACCTGAACAAGAGGAAAGCAGTTAATCCCCTAAGGAAGTGGGCAAAAGAACTGAAAAGAACTTCCACTAGGGAAGAGACCCATATGGCCAATAAGCATATTAGAAAGTGTTCCAGGTCATTAGCCATAAGAGAAATGCAAATCAAAACAACCATGAGATACCATCTAACACCCCTGAGGCTAGCCGAAATCAGAAAATCAGAGAGCAACAAGTGTTGGAGGGGCTGTGGTGAAGTAGGAACCCTCCTCCAGAGCTGGTGGTCATGTAGATTTGTACAGCCACTGGAGATACTTAAAGAAAATGGAAATAATTTACCTTATGATCCAGTCATCCCTCTACTGGGCATATACCTGGTGGAAGGAACAAATAAAACATGACCAGGCATCTGTGCTCCAATGTTTACTGCAGCAAAATTCGCAATTGCAAAGGCTTGGAAACAGTTTAAGTTTCCATCAATAGACGAGTGGATTAGTAAACTCTGGCACATACATACAATGGAGTACTATGCAGCACCGAAAAGCACGGACAATCACATGAAACACGTCACTCCATGGGAAGAGCTGGAAGGAATCACGTTAAGCGAGGTAAGCCAAACTCAAAGGACAGGTATAATATGAGTCCCCCGAGGTAAGTACAATCAGCACGCCAGGAATAGAAGAATAAACACCTATCTCGCAATAGAGGGGTGGAAGCACAGATAGTTGGAGGGAGGGCAGGCCACACCTAGGGAGGTACATGAGAGTCCAACATAAAGAAGGGGAAGTGGGGCAGGTGGAGGGAGAAGCGGGGTGGGGAAAAACCAAGTGGATGGCACTGGGGGAACAGGGCACTAACCCCCCAGGGGGAGAGTATTGGTTGTGTCCCCACAAAACTGGAACATGCATACGGACCCTACCATGACACGCCAAACCAGGAGGGCAACACGTAAAGCACGGAGGAATCCACAGAGACTGGACCATACACCGGCTCCAACCAGAATTTGCCTGACCCCCACCATCAAAGGGAGTACCACAGAAAATGAAAATAGATCGTCTGGTGTGGGAAAGGAACTGACCTACCACACCACACCCAGAAGGAAGCTGAAGCAAAGGAAGGAGGAAGAACGGAACGGAGCAGAGCACACCTGGGCCCACCAGGCTGAGGACAATAGCCTGGCTCGAAGGAACCAATGTACACAGAGGACCATATAGCTGGCCCCATGGCGAGATGCAACATCCTGCACTGACCCATGGTCCTACATGTGACAGCACTGGAGACACAGTGTGGGATGTGTGACTGAGCTACCCCCACCACACTGGGGCAAAACACTGGGGGCATGCAATGGAGCAGTGGGGGAAACAGAGCAAGGAGGTCCCGAGGGAGTATAAAGGATAGACTTTGGGGCCAGGACGTGACATCCCATCAGACTTGTCCAGGGTAAACACTCCTAAAGGTCAACAAACAGACCTTGAACTACTAACAGGCTTTCCCCCCCCCCCCTCTTCTTTTAAATTTTGTATGTCAGTGCCTTTTTTGTTTGTTAGCTTGTCGGTGTTGCTGCCGTCGTCGCCATGTTCTTATGTGCCACTCTGGTGCTGTCAAAGCCATCCCCAATTTTATGCACATATTAATATATATGCAGGTCCACCTAGATAAGATAGGCTGGACAAACAATATGAGAAGAAAATAACAGGACCAATGGTCCCGGAGGGACATGAGAGTGTGGGAGGTAGGGGAAGGGAGGAGGTGTTGGCCAATCCAGGGACAAGGGAACAATGAGTGGTTCAAAACCAGTGGCAGGAATGGGAGGGCTGGTAGGGAGTGACCAAGGGCAAGATAACAGAGGAATTACTGAAGTCAGAATGAAGGCTGAACATTGGAGTGGGACAGGAGGAAAGCGTAAGGAAATAGAGAAAGGAGTAGGGCATACATAGAAGCCTAAATACAGGCATGTACATATGTAAATATATTTATGATTGTGGGGGAAATAAACCTTTGTGCATATATTTATGGGTTTAATAGTAGGGCAGCAGGTGACATTGGGCATCCTCACGTGCATTCCCTTAATACAAGAGCACCTTGGTCAGCTAGACGGTCATTTCATGATACATACCTTCCTGACATGATCGCTGAAGACAGATGTGTGCAAAAGCAAATGTGGTGAAGGAAGCTGATGGTGTCCGGCTATCAGAAGATATAGTGTCTAGGGTCTTAAAGGCTTGAAGGCAAACAAGCGGCCATCTAGCTCAGAAGCAACAAAGCCCAGAGAGAAGGAGCACACAAGCCTGTGTGAACACAAGTTGTTGAAGGGATCAGGTTGCAGACACCAAAGAACAAAAATCATCATTGTGTGATCACCTTCCCACATAAACACTGAAGACAAATGTGTGCATAAGTAAGTGTGGTGAAGAAGGCTGATGGTGCCCGGCTATCGAGAGATGTAGCATTTGGGGTCTTAAAGGCTTGAAAGTAAACAAGTGGCCATCTGGCCCAGAAGCAACAAAGCCCACATGGAAGCAGCACACCAACATGTGTGATCATGAAGTGCCGAGGGGACCAGGTTTCAAGCAACAAAGGTGGGGGAAAAATCATATCATCGTGAATGAGGGGAGTGCATGATGGGGGCCCAATGCCCACCTGTTGACAACTGGACATCCCTTGCAGATGGGTAGTGGGGAGGAGATGATTCACTCATGGTTCAGCATAGCAGCAATGAAACTCACAACTTTCTTCTAGTTCTTAAATGCTTCCTCCCCCCAACTATCATGATCCCATTCTACCTTGCAAACCTGGTTAGATCAGAGGATGCACAGTGGTACAGATGGGAACTGGAAACAGGGAATCTAGGACAGATGAACCCCTCAGGACCAGCAGTGAGAGTGGCGATACCTGGAGGGAAGGGTGGATAGAAAAGGGGAACCGATCACAAGGGTCTACATATAACCTCCTCTCTGGGGGATAGGCAACAGAAAGGTGGGTGAAGGGAGACGCTGGGCGGTATAAGATAAAATAATTTATCAATTATTAAGGGTTCATGAGGGAGGGGGGACCTGGGAAGGAGGGAGAGGGAAAAATGAAAATGAACTGATTCCAGGAACCCAAGCAGAAAGCGAATTTTGAGAATGAGGGCAACGAATGTATAATTGTGCGTTTCACAATTGATATATGTATGGATTGTGATAAGAGTTGTATGAGCCCCAATAAAATGATTTTAAAAAAAGTGTTTGCCAGATAACTGAAATTCAAGCATTTGTTGAATGGATAAGTATATGAATATTAGTTTTAGTTGATATTTCATTTTCCCATATTATGAGTAGCATTTATTTTGCATAACTGATCATCATAGCTTAATCTTTCCCTTTGGAGGAAAAAAAGTAAGGAAAAAGAAAGGAAGAAAAGAAAAAGCTCTTTAAAGTCATTTGTTATGAGCTTTCTACCATGGGGAAAGAAAGCAGCTGAATAATGTACCCTAAAATTCCTGCCTTCTGTAATTGAAGAATGTTTTTTTCTATTATCATTTATGTCTTTGCTTATGGCCCATAAAGAGTCAGATTTAACTGCACTGAAAATTTAAGGGGAAAATATAAAGGATCTTGATGAAACAAAAGTATTGGTTTGAGATGAGCCTTCCAAAAGAAATAAATTACACAAAATCACCCTTTCTGACTCTAAGTAGAGGGAGAAATATGTACAGGGCTGTGCAACCACCGCGTAAGTGTGTGAAGACCCAGAGGCAGAAACTGACATGACTGTATGTGCGGCTGTCCATTTATAAATCAGACAGTCCAAATTTATCTTCCATGTGTACTCTGGTCCACTTCTACCCCCTAGCTCTGTCCTCTACCCACAAACAGAGAGACAAGACAAGTAAGGAGATGGAGAGGAGAGAGCGTAAGTGTGTGTAAGAGTGAAAGAACAAGTGAATATTCTGGCTACTACAGGGATACTTAGGAAAATTCCCAAATGAAAACATATTTCCAAAGTACAGTTAAGTAGTTGGTTTCCTCATTAGGAAGGTGATTCTGAAAGGTTTTTGATGGCTGTTCCCATACGAAGCCTTTCTGGAGGCCCTGGGTGGTGGAGTTAATGTTCTTGACCACTAATTAAAAGGTTAAAGGTTTGAGTTGACCCAGAAGCACCTAGGAAGACGAGCTTGGTGATCTCCTTTTGAATTCTCAGCCACTGAAAACCCTACAGAGCACAGATATGCTGACACACATGCAGGTAGCCACGAGCCAAAAGTGACCCAACAGTAATGTGGTTTTCTTTTAAGGGCATGTTTTTGACTCCCCCAAACCAACCCACAGTACCACCAGGTAAATACCACAAGTATAATGTGTATCTTTTAAAGTATGATATATATGAAGAGGCATCAAAAGTTTGTGGGATATAGAATTAAAAGCTGATGCAATGGTTCAGAAATCTCACTACTGGATATATATCCTAGAGCAGCAGTTCTCAACCTGTGGGTTGCGACCCTTTTGGGGGTCAAACAACTCTTTCACAGGGGTCGCTCGATTCATAACAGTAGCAAAATGACAGTGATGAAGTAGCAACAAAAATAATGTTATGGTTGGGGTCACCACAACATGAGGAACTGTTTAAAGGGTCACGGCATTAGGAAGGTTGAAAACCACTGTCCTAGAGAAATAAGAGCTGCAATACAAATATGAATAGAATAAACATGAATGTGTATATTACAGTAATATACACAGTAGCAAAAATAAGGAAATAAACTAAATATCCATCAAAGGAAACATGGACAAATGTTGATGCATACACAATGAAATACTGTGCAATGTTATGCAGCAACAATGAATCTGTGAAACACTTCATAACATGGATGAGCTTGGAGGACATGTTGAGTGAAATACCATATACACTTGTGTATAAGCTGAGTTTTCAGCACATTTTTAATGCAGTTTTGTGGTAAAATTAGGTGCTTCGGCTGATATTCAGGTCGGCTTACACTCAAGTATATACGGTAAGTCAATCACAAAAAGATAAATATTATATGAGACCACTATTACTAAATATCAAGAAAGGGGTTCCCACTAAATGAAAGATTTTTGATGGTTACCAGGAGTGGGAGGGGAAAGGAAGATATATTAATAGGTAGTGGAGATGTATATTAACTTGAATAAAGAGGAAGGCAATAAATATTAAGAGGGAAAAATTAAAAACTCACTGCCATAGAGTTAATTCCAACACACTGATCTTACAGGACATGGTAGAACTGCCTCTGTCGATTTCCAAGACCATAACTATGGGAGTAGAAAGCCTCATCTTTTACCCACAGAGCAACTGGTGATTTTGAACTGCTGACCTTGAAGCCCAACACATAACCAGAGTGGCACCAGGACCCTTTTACATCAGCCAAAGGAGGACCTTAAATACATATCCCACCTGAATTTAGAGATCATCTCAATAACAGATTTGATGCACTGGACACTAATGACCAAAGAAAGACCAGTGGTGTCCTGGGATGACATCATATATGGAGAAGTAACTGATCTTTAAAAAGCCTGGAAAGAAAAGACTAAAGTACAAGTCAAAAAAAACTTCGAAACTTGCTCCTGATAACAGAGTACTAAAGTGCACATATAAAACAACAAAGTAAAAGAGCTGAAAGAGCGCATTTCAAAGAATGGCCCAAGAAAACAAAGACCCCACTGGTTGTGCAAAGTCCTGGAGTCAGAAAACAAAATGGAGAGGACATGCTCTGCATTTCTCCAGCTGATAAAACTGAAGAAAATTTCCAATCATTACTGAAGGGGAAATATTGAATGATGCAGGAAGGAACACACAGAAGTGCCGTATGAAAAAGGACTGGTTGTCGTCGAATAAGTTAGGGAAGAAGCATGAACCAATGTTATTTTTAAAAGTCTAATCTGCACTGAAGGCACTGGTGAGAAACAAGGCTCCAGGAATTGAAAGAATACAAAATGAAGTGTTTCAACAAATGATGCAGCGCTGAAGGCACTCACTTGTCTATGCCAACACATTTGAAAAATAACTACCTAGAAAGCTGAGTGGAAGATGTTCTCGCCCATTCCAGAGAAGGGCGAGCCAACAGCGTGCATCACTACTATCACAAACAAGTAAATGTTGCTAAAATAATTTCTAAAATAGGAGCAGCAGTACACTGAAAGGGAAAAGCCAGAAATTGAAGCCAGATTCAGAAGATGACATGAAACAATGTCATTGATGACATTCAGATGGATATTGGTTTAAAAACAAAAAATAGGTAAGATTTTTACCTGTATTTTCTTGGCTATGTAAAGCATCTGATTATGAACAACTACAAATGTGGATACCACTGTACAAAATGGGCATTCCCAAACACTTATATGTACTCATGTGGAACCAATATGTAGACCAAGAGACAATCTTTCTGAGAGAACAAGGAATATTACGCGGTTTAAATTCTGGAAAGGTGTGCATAAGGGCCATTTCCTTTCACCATATTTACTCAGTCTGTATGGCGCAAAGGAGCCCTGGTAGCATACTGGTTATCCATTGGGCTGCTAAACGCAAGGCCAGTAGTTGGAAACAACCATTCACTCTGTGAGAGAAAAGCAAGTCTTTCTACTCCCTTACAGAGTTATAGTCTTGGAAACTCACAGGAGTCACTCTACCTGTCCTATAGGATCACTGTGAGTTGGAACTGACTCAATGACAGAGAGAGAATATGCGAGCAAATAATCTAAAAAGCTGCACAATATGAAGAAGAATGTGACATCAGATTGCAGGAAGGCTCAATAAAAATCTGCATTATGCAAATGACATGACCTCACTTGCTAAGAGTCACAAAGGTCAAGGCACTTACTGAAAGACTACACTCCTTAGTCTGATTACACATAATACCATAAGAATGTAATATTTATATTTATACCATAAAGAAAACAAAAAACACAACTGTACCAATGTGCAACATCATGATAAAGAGAAAAAGTTTTTTTTTTAATTTATTGGGGCTCATACAATTCTTTTCACAGTTCATACATATACATACATCAATTGTATAAAGCACATCTGTACAGTCTTTGCCCTAATCATTTTTTTTCTCTTTTCTTCTTTTACATTTTATTAGGGACTCATACAACTCTTACCACAATCCATACATATACATACATCAATTGTATAAAGCACATCCATACATTCCCTGCCCCAATCATTCTCAAGGCATTTGCTCTCCACTTAAGCCCCTTGCATCAGGTCCTCTTTTTTTCCCCCCTCCCTCCCCATTCCCCCCTCCCTCATGTGCCCTTGGTAATTTATACATCGTTATTTTGTCATATCTTGCCCTATCCGGAGTCTCCCTTCCCCACTTCTCTGCTGTCCCTCTCCCAAGGAAGAGGTCACATGTGGATCCTTGTAATCAGTTCCCCCTTTCCAACCCACTCACCCTCCACTCTCCCAGCATCGTCCCTCACACCCTTGGTCCTGAAGGTATCATCCACCCTGGATTCCCTGTACCTCCAACCCTCATATGCACCAGTGTACAGCCTCTGTCCTATCCAGCCCTGCAAGGTAGAATTCGGATCATGGTAGTTGGGGGGAGGAAGCATCCAGGATCTGGGGGAAAGCTGTGTTCTTCATCGATACTACCTCACACCCTAATTAACCCATCTCCTCTCCTAAACCCCTCTATGAGGGGATCTCCATTGGTCGACACTTGGGCCTTGGGTCTCCACTCTGCACTTCCCCCTTCATTTAATATGATATATATATATACATATATACACATACATATATACACATACATACACGCACTTATATCTTTTTTTTTGTTGCATGATGCCTTATACCTGGTCCCTTGGGCACCTCGTGATCGCACTGGCTGGTGTGCTTCTTCCATGTGGGCTTATTTGCTTCTGAGCTAGATGGCGGCTTGTTCACCTTCAAGCCTTTAAGACCCCAGACGCTATCTCTTTTGATAGCCGGGCACCATCATCTTTCTTCACCACATTTGCTTATGCACCCATTTGTCTTCAGCGATCCTATCATGGAGGTGTGCAGTCAATGATATGATTTTTTGTTCTTTGATGCCTGGTAACTGATCCCTTTGGGACCACTCGCTCACTCAGGCTGGTGTGTTCTTCCATGTGGACTTTGTTGCTTCTGAGCTAGATGGCCGCTTGTTTATCTTCAAGCCTTTAAGACCCCAGTCACTATCTCTTTTGATAGCCGGGCACCATCAGCTTTCTTCACCACATTTACTTGTTCACACACTTTGACTCCAGCCGTTGTGTTGGGAGAGTGAGCATCAAAGAGATCCAATTTAATAAAAGAAGGTATTCATGCATTGAGGGAGTGTTTGAGTAGAGGCCCAAGGTCCTTCCGCCACCTTAATACTTGACCTATAAATATAGACACAAGAGGTATACTCTAGCCCAGGTGGCGATGAAGCATGGTAGTAGGGCAGGAGGAAAGTCAAGGGAGATGGAGGAAAGAGCTAGGAGTCAAAGGGCATTCATGGAGGTCTAGACAAAGACATGTACAGGGAAAAGTAAAGTTTTAAAATATTTCATTTTATATATCATGCTAATAACAATAAAAAAGAGCAGGGGTGTCAGGATTTATATCTGATAAAATAGACTATAAGGCAAAATCCAGCATAAAAAAACAGAAGGGCATTTTATAATATTTAAAGGGTTAACTGAACAAGAGGACATAGCCATAATAAATATTTAAGTACCTAATGAAAGAGTCTCGAACTCTAATAATATAGAAGAGAGAAACAGACAACTCTACAATATTAGGGTTTATATACTATTTTGGATGAAGGATAGAACTAGAAAGAAACTCAATAAAGACACACAAGAAATAAACACAATTAGCCAACCTGACCTCATAGATACACAAAACAATCCCACCCAACATGATATATATTCTTTTCCAGGGCACATGCAAGTCTCCAGAATAGACCCCAGGTTAGACCCCAAAGCCAGATTTGAAAATGTCTTAAACACTATCACAAAACATCTTCTCTGATCGCTGTTACAAAATTAGAAAATAACAATAGTAAAATCAAGGGGTGGAGGGAATCAAATACATATAAAGTGAATAATACTGCTTAAAAACTACAAGAATAGAAGAATTTTTAAAGTGAAATTAAATTTTTCTTTAATCAAGGGACAATAAAAACACAGTACACCTGTAGGTATTCCTTAACTGTAATTGTTAAGCATAGAACAATGTTGTGTTGTTCACTTATAAAACATTATGTTTAAATGAGGCTTTGGTACATATTTTATTGTATGCATTTTAAGTTTTATCCTGTTAGGTACAGATATGATCTTATTATTGTTTTGTTCAAAAATTATGTATGGCTAAGGAGTTGTATAAAAGTGTTAAGTTGACAGGGTGGTCAGTGAAGGAGCGGAGTCTAGTCTGACAATCAGGTCATAGCCAAGGAGGCCTGTGATATTCCTTTACTGGGCATCATTGCATGTGTTGTGTGAGTCTGCAGTGGAAATTTCTAGACTAGTACTGGACATCTGGGCTAATATCGGACTTATGGACTTGAGCTGGACTGGACTGGGACGTTTTCTCCATATACAATTGCTCTTTGATATAAAGTTCTTTCTTACACACATGAGTGTCTCTGGATTTGTTTCTCTAGTCAACTAAGACTAACACAAAACCCAAACCTCTGAGACAAAGCAAAAGTAGAACTGAGAGAGCAATCTCAGTGAACACATCAATACAGAATCAAATTCAACATCTTAACCCAACATCTCCAACCATTAGGAAAAAAATCTCAACAAAATAAGCCAAAAGTCACAAGAAAAGAAATGATAAAGATTAAAGCAGAAATAAATGAAATAAAAGACAGAGGAACTATAGAAAAAGGGTCAACAGAACAAGAAGATGGTTCTTTGAAAGGATTAACAAAATTAACAAACTACTGGCAAAATGAACAAAGGAAATTACAAATATCTCTACCCAAAGGCATTGAGCTCAAGCTCTGTGGGTCAGCAAGCAGAGTTTCCCCAATTAAGTGCCCAGAGGCATCTCAATCCATAAACTAGCCGTCCATCCAAAAGTATTCAGCTTTACTTGACTCATGGGCTCTCTCTCTTGCTCTGTTAATGCTTCTCTATATCAGTTGGCTTCTGAATCCAGGAGGTTCACTGTGCAGGAGCCATTGATTCCAGAGAACATGCTACACTCCTGGCTCTTTATGATAGTGAGGGGATGCCCTCATTCTGTTTCTCGGAGAGCTCATTCTTTTATACCCAGCAGGCTAGCATTCCATGCGAACCCTGTTCACAATTACTCAGAGGTGAATTCTATCACTCAAAGCAGAGTTAACACCAATTATACTTAAACTATTTGAGTATAAAAGAGGATGGAAAACTGAATAAATTTTATAATATGAGCAAGCCCCGATACCAAAATGAGTCAGGGACATCACAAATATACATATATAAATATAAATAAATTTATACACCTAGATGATAAACTTCCCCAAAAGACCCTAACCAATAGAATCCAAATATATATAAAATAACACATTTTGACCAAGTGGGATTGATAGTAGGTATGCAAGGGTAGCTCACATTAGAAAACCATCAGTGTAATCCATCACATGAATAAAACAAAGAAAAAGATAATGGTATTGATGTCAAAAAGGCATTTGACAACATCTAATACTCATTCCTGATTTTAAAAATATTCAAAAGAGGAATAGAAGAGAGCCTCAACATTAAATTTTTTTAAATGTACACATAAAACCAATGACCAACATTATTCTGGGCAATGTTACTCTCAATGAAGAGAAACTGAAAGCATTTATTCCCCTTTCCCTTAGGAAAGGGAACCAAACCAGGATATCCTTTAGCACCACTCCAACAATGGGCTGAGAATACAGTGCAATGGTTTCAGGACAACTAATCCAGAAACAATACTTAGTAAACAAAAACTCAGTACTCTAAGTAGTATTGTCGATAATTTCAGTTTTGAAATCAGAGGTTTTCAAGGTGGGCATCACTCTAAGGGACATTTTAGAATTCTATAGGAACACTTTTGTTTTCTCATGTAATCTTTTCCTTGGATTTCTTCTTTATGCTACAGCTAGAGCATAAAATTCACACGAGAAACCCATTGCTGCGGAGTTCATTCTGGTAGGAATCCTATGTAGGCTCTGAGACTGTACATCTGTCCTTACAGGAGCAGATAGCTTCATCTTTCTCTTTTGGAATACTGGTAGGTTTTAACTAGTGACCATGTGGTTAGCAGCCCAAACACCTAACCTTCCAACCTCCTTTTCATTGCGATTAAAAAAAAATACAGAAAAAAATGTAGTAAATGTAAAGGTATAACTTAGCAAAGAGCTACAAAATAAACCTCTGCCCAGCACCTCAGAAATCCTTTATTGCCCTTACTTAATAAGTCTGGATAATTGAACAAGTCTTCCTACTGTGTTCTTCAGAAGTGGCTTGGCTCTTTTTAATGTTTTACACTTATTTATAAGAAACCCTGGTGGTACAGAAGTGAAGTGCTCAGGTGTTAACAAATATTTAAATCCACTAACAAGTCTTCAGTTAAAGATACGGTGATCTGCTTCCCAAAGATTACAGAAACTTTCTCTGCCTATAGGGTCGCTATGAGTTGTGATCAACCAAGATGGCACAGGCTCTTTTATTTGTACACTTCATAAATGTCAGAACTAGTCTGCTAAATTCCACTAAAACAACAACAAAGGTCTGTGTAAGCTGTGGACACACTTTTTTTTAACTTATATGGTGGGTACTTACATTTTCTATGAGTTTTATTTTGGAATGGTAAGGATCATTACACAACTTCCCTTATAAAAATGGAATGTTGTGTCTGATAAGGAAAAGAATCCATGTTCTAAATGAAATAAGGACATGAAACCTCCTCTTGTTACAAAGAGATCTAATATTCTAAGACTACATCTTCCGTGAAAAAACCCAGGCGGTATAGTGATTAAGCTCTTAGCTACTAACCAAAATGTCAAGGTTCAAACACCCACCAGCTGCTCCATTGGAGAAAGATGTGGCAGCTGGCTTCCCTAAAGTGTACAGCTTTGGAAATTCTATGGGGCAGTAGACATTCAGTCTAACAGTAGACATTCAGTCTAACACTGTGAATTGGAATTAATTGATGCGCACAAAAATATACCTGCTGTGAACTACAAAATACTACTGAGAACGCAGTCATTTGAAAACCTTTCTCATATGTTGCAATACGCTCCACTTGCTTTAACAGAGGGTTTTCTAAGCATAGACACGTTTCCATACTGGTTAGAAATAGTATCAATTTTATCAAAATCTATCAACTTCTTTATAAATGGTCATGAGATGACTTTTCAAAAAACAGTATCAAGCAGATCAGTGTAAATGAATCCTTCATTTTTGGTTGAGTAATTAAAGTCAAAATGGTAAATCTGTAGTTAGTTAAAAGAAGCCGGATGGTGCTGTGGGTTAGATTTTTAGACTACTCAACACAAGATCAGCAATAGGAAGATAATCGGCTGTCTGCTCTCAAACATTTACCGTCTCAGAAAGCCTATATACAAGGTCACTATGAATCAAAATTAACTTGAAGGCTGTAGTTAAATCATATAACAATAAATTAATAAGTCAGATTAGAAAATATGTTAAGTTGTTATTTGTTTTTTATTTCAATCCAGGCCTACTGAAGTAAAATAAATACATTACTCTATGTTTTACATAGTTCAGGACAGAGACCATGAGATGTTCCAGTATTTCACTTACTGTTTTCATGACTTTGGGCAAATTACTTGACCTTTCGGAAGTATGGTTTCTTTATAGGTGGTATGAAAACACTACTAACTTTTGACTTTTTATATGGATTACTGGAAATACGTATGCAATATATTTAGGAGCTACATAACTGGTTATTAGTTTTAACTTCACTCATTGAGTAATTACAAATTACTGACGGTAAGCTTCAACTGTTTATATTTCAAAGGTATTTGCATCTCAAAGTTTTTATTTCTAATTGTATAATGAAAATTGTTGTCTCCTTTAAAGGATCTGCAGGCATCAGTAAGCAGTTAACAATGTTCATTCAAAATATATCCCACAAGGTTAAACTGTCCAAACAGACTATATGGACGGAATTCTAAAGCAATTGAGAAATTTGGTATGACACAGAAAGAATGTTGTCCAACAAATGACTTGAAGACATCCTCTCAAGAGCTGTCAATGTTCCAGCTCATTTTGTCAGTTACAGACCAGGAATAGCCCGCAGGTTGACCTTCTACCCTGCTAAGGTTGAGTCTGAATGAATTTTAAGTTTACAAAAGTTAAAATCTGTCTTCAAAATATGGAAGATTTACTCTACTGGAAACATTCATCAGAATATATAGGGGACAGCTCAGTATGGTAGGAAAAAACAGTGAACTTTCCGTCAGATAGAGCTGGCTCTAACATTTATAATACTAATATATTTAACATCAGGGAGCACACTTCTCCAAGTCTGAACATCTCCTACAAAAACAAGAGGGATAACATAGGATTTCTTTCAAGCTCTGAGACTCCGTGTAAGGTATAAGTCCAGTGTGGAGGAACTGAAGCATACATATTCTCTGATCTAACGCCCCCTCCCCACCTTTTTGTGAACAGATATAACATACCTATCCATACCTATAGTTCTTAAAGTCCCCAGGTGTCTGGGGAATCAGATCTCAGAAACTGTCTTACTGGCTCCTTGCTTAGCACTTTGCAGTAAAGCTCCTTCTCCTTCTCAAAGACTTCATTTGATTTCTGTGCACACTAAACAGGGATTCTTTTTGGTTCATTTACAATTGAAATTAAAGGTTGAGGTCCTGGTATTCTCCTCCAACTACTTTGTGACTATATGATTTAGAGTCACACGATCATGAGTCAGCCTACAACAGGGCCAAACCAAAATCCATCTCAAAGTTATCCTATATAAGGTTTCTGAGGCAATGAATCTTTACGAGAATGGACAGCCTCATCTTTCTGTCATGGAGTGGCCCAGTGAGTTTAAATAAACAGCTGATTTTGTGGTATCCAAAACCAAAACCAATTCTGTGTTCTTTTAAACCCATTACTTATGCAGTACATAGCCAATCAGGTCTATTCCTCCCTTCTCACTTCCATAGTTCCACCTATGACAATGGTGAATTGACCAGTCACCAAGCATGATTTCCTTTGTTCTCCATTTAATATGATTAGAACCATGCGTGATTCAATAAGATTCCATAGGTCTCTGCACTGGGTACAAGCTGATGGTTTCCCTCAGCTGAGAGAACTGTCATTGCTTTTTCTCTTTCCTGTTAAAGGCATAACAAAGGGTCTCTCTAGAACAATTTTGAATCTGGGGTCTTTTCCCTTAGTACACTAGAAGACAGAGGAGGGAATCCCAGTAGCTAGAAGTGCTAGTGTTTTGTTTTTCTAACCTTTGTGTCAAAGTGTTTGTGTGTTTATGAGCATATGAAAAAGATTAAATTATACTTGTCTGGAGAAAAACTCAGCACTAAAGATAATTATAGGTAACAGATAACAAAAAGAAGAGGAAATTCACAAAAATCTATTTCACTGCTATAAAAGAAATACTAATTACATTCTCTTAGGTCAACTATTCTCTATTTGACTAATTACAATGCAGCACAATAATGATGAGATACATTATTACATGTGATGGGTTAACTAGAGTAAGTTTTATTTGATTACAAGATTAAACTGTTCCTGTACACTTAACCTTCATAGTTTGTTACTCCTGAACAGTGTAATGTTTGAGGGAACATTGCTTCTGGGCAGTAGGAAGTGTTAATGTTCAACATTTGCATAAGTGAAGGTATTCTTATTTGCATAAAAAGAAGTAGCTAGGTCCCTTCAAAGGTATAGGAAACAAAGAGTAGCTACTCTCTGGGCCAGAGGTTCTGGGAAAGGTGCTTTGTGAGAGTAGTGAGGGGGAGGGTGTGGCAGAAGAGGCTGCAGAGATGAATGAGATACATTCCTGACATTTAAACATCAAGGGGCCATCAAGGGGGGCTTCATAAGGCTTTTTAAGAAGGCTAGAAAAGTTTGAAGTGATGACTCTCCTGCGGAAAGAGGGTAATTGAAAGAAATGGATGGACAGAAAGGCATACTCTGGGTGAACTGGCCATTCCCATCTTTATGACCCAGGGGACCTCACTATACATCACTCTGTTAACACATGCTGCCATTGCTGTAAGCCTTTAGCAGAGATAAGGTCCTTGAAAGCAGAGACTGACTCATTTCTCTTTGTTTTCTCTTGTATCCCCAATATCTACAACAGTATTTGACACAAAGCTTACAATACATACAAATCCATGAATGAAATGGTTCCCAAATGATTGTTAAATAGAACTTATCCAGTCATTGAGATGATTTTCCATTTGACTATGTCATCTATTGTATTAGCTCTCTTCACTTGCCTATGACATTCAGCTTGGTTTCTGAAAAGACTGTTCATGACACAGCCATGAACAAAATCTCAACGGATCTCACTGGAGACTTTATTAGAGCTTAAATTCCAGTACTAAGTTTGTGGAAGGCTACTATTTATTATGAAAGCCCTAAATCCAATTTTGCGTTCACATAGATTTAGCCTCCAATGAATTCTTTCTAGTCATTAACTGGCCATGTAAATAGCCTTGCCCTTAGGCAGAGTACATTAGACAGTAGAGAGCTACCACTTCCCTAGGCAGTCCAGGGTGGGGTGACTTAGCCTTTAAGGATTTGTTTGGGTGTATCCTAGTGGAACTTTGGATACTGGGGTCCATGGGACCATAAGTCATATTTTGGCTGCCTTGGTTGGAAGGCATTGAACCAATCATAAGCTTTCTATCTAGCATAATGTTCATGTCTCAATCATGACTTTGAACTGATGTTTGTAATGTACTGATCTGGTGGAAATTATTCTTTTGCGACAGTCTCCTCTTGTCCTTCCATGTCTACTTAAGCTTCGGATTCTCTGTAAACGCTTGGACACCATTACAATTTCATGTTAATGGTCTCTTTCATCTGCATGATGCGTCTTTGTCTTGTCTTTCCTGGTTGAAGACTTACAGTAACAGATGCTCTCCTTAAATTATACGTGAGATAGAATTTTGCCAGGAAGAAAAGTTAGGGCCCCTGCTCTTTCTATAGAGGATATCACTTGTAAGGGGAAGGAATCACCTTTAGTAAGTACTAGAGGTCTGGCTAAAAATCACGATGACCCTAATAAAACGATTAAAAAAAAGGAAAAGATACTGAAAAAAACCCATGATAAATGAAAATTCCAAAATCTAATCTCAAAGTACTTTGAGTTTTCTAGGATGTAATCTAGCAGAAAACTAAGATAAGAATGAATTAAAAACAACTAATATTCCTTTACTCCCCTCTCCACACCCCGCCCCCATCTTCTTCCCCACCATGAGTCTCAATTCCTCCCCAACCATGTTTATCCTTATCTTTTCTGTTTAAAGGTTAAATTCCTAACTAGAGAAAAGAAAAGGTAGAAAACTCGATAAATCTGTTTTATCAATGACACCTAATATTTCCTTGGTGATGACTTTTTTTTTTCTTGTTTAGAATGAAGCTCTTGCAAAATATATTTGTCAATCATTTTTGTTGATTTTTTTGGTAACATTTTTCTATTACAACAAAGAGGATAGATGAGCTAACATTTAAATACTATGTATTAGACAACAAAAAGTTGATTTAAAAAATTTTGAATTCTGAACAAGAAAAAAAAATAAGGAAGGGAGAGCCCTGATCTAGGAAAGCTGGTCTGATATTATTTTATTAGTTGGTGGTGTAGTGCATTACATGTTGGGCTGCTAACCAGAAAACCAGAAGGTTGGCAGTTCAAAACCACCAGCCACCCCTTGGGAGAAGAGAAGCCGTTCAGCTCCATTAAATATTTACAGTCTCAAAAACCCACAGGGGCAGTTCTATTCTGGACTATAGGGTTGCTATGAGTTGGAATTGACTCATGCTGTGAGAAGAAAACATTTTTCTAAGTTCTTAAAACATGTGGACGGACAAACAAACATACTGTTGAGAACAAGGGGGGTAGGAGCAGAGACCCAAAACCCATCTGTAGACAATAGGACATGCCCTCCTCACAGAAAGGTCAAAAGGAAGGGATGAGTCAACCAGGGCGCAGTATAGCACCAATGAAATACACAATATTCTGATGGCTCCTTGAGGCTTCCTCACCCCTCACTATCATGACCCCAGTCCTGCCTTTCACTGCAGGCTAGACTGGAGCATGTACACAGGTACAGATAAAAGCTCACACAAATCCTGGTCAGATAAACACCTCAGGAACAGAAATGGGAAAAGCAATACCTGGAGGGGAGGGGGGGACAGGAAGGGAAGAAGGGGGAACCCACCAATAGGGGGGACGAACAGAAACCGTGGGGGAAGGGAGATATCCATCGTTGTAAGATATGAACACAAAAATAATTTATAATTTATCAATGGGTCATTGATTGGGGGGTGGGGGGAAGAGCTGATACCAAGGGCTCAAATAGAAAGTAAATGCTTAGAAAATAATGGTGGCAACATGTGTACAAATATGCTTGATACAACTGATGTATGGATTGTAATAAGAGCATAATATCCCCCAATAAAATGATCTTAAAAAATAAAATAAAACACGTGAAAACTTCAAGTTCTTTCTTCATTCTTACTTTTTGAAGATTTCTGTCTTATATTTATTCATAAAAAGGGATGTAAGTTAAAAAAAGAATGTCACCATTATTCTATCATCTAACCACTATCTTACCAGTGGTTGTCTCCATTAACTCTGTCTTTCCTCATTTATATTTTTTAAGTGTCCTGGCTCCCCTTTCAAAATCTATTTTTTCTTGTCTACTCAGTTTGTTCTTACAGTTAGCTGATTTCTTTCTTGTATCATAAAATTCTTCTTCTCTAATGAATCATTCCCATTAACACATGTGTCTTAATACCCTTATATTAAAATGAATCACCCAAATTCAAACCCACGGCCACTGAGTTGATTCTCCTCTCAGCAGCCCTATGTAGATGGGTTTCTGAAAGTTTATGAGGGTGGATAGCCTTATCTTCTTCCTTTGAAGCAGCTGGTAGGGTTGAACTGCTGACCTTACAATTCCAAGCTCATTACCATAGAGTCCATGTTAACCTATAGCAATCCCCCTGTGGGTTTCTGAGACTGCAATTGTTTACAGGAGTAGATAGCCTAGTCTTTTTCACAAGGAGCTGCTGGTGCAGTGGTTCAGTGGTTGTCAACCTTCCTCATGCCGCGATCCTTTAATACAGTCCCTCACGTGGTGGTGACTCACAACCATAAAATTTTTCTCGTTGCTACTTCATCACTGTCATCTTGCTACTGTTAGGAATCATAACGTAACTATCTGATATGCAGGATGTATTTTCATTGTTACAAATTGAACATAATTAAAGCATAGTGATTCATCACAAAATATGTAATTATATATTGTGAAATTGTGTCTTAAAGCAAGTGTAGCATGGGTAACAGTCTTCATGCTGGGTACTCGTATGTGGGCGTATCTGTGTATGGGCAGACCCGCCTGGAGATGAATAGAGGAGCGATGTCTTGGTTCCCTAAGACCATTGGAAATATGCCTCATTCGACCACCAAAGGGTAGCGACTTACAAGTTGAGAACCACTGCCCTAAACCATTCTATTTAATTATTGGTCTTTCTGCTTCTATTCCTAACTGTCTACATGTCCACACTGCTGTAAGAGTTAAAACAAAACAAAAAATTGAAATAAGAAATGGGTTATATCTTCCCCTCGCTTCAAATCTTCTAATGGCAAATAGCACTCTGTTTCATAGGCATACAATTCAAACTCCTTGACAAGGCCTACTGGTCCCAGTCTAACAGATTCCTAGTACACGTGTATTTCCTGGCCACCTACCATCACTTCTTTCTTTCCTACTCCATCCTTCTAGGATCGACCGAACCCATTCCAACCTTTAGCCTTTACAGAGTACTCTCATAGAGAGAAGTGCTTCTTCCGGGGATGTTTTACATACCTGATTCTTTCCTGTCATTTAAGCTTCACCTGAAATTTCACCTTCTCTGATGTCCACTTTAAAGTTATCCAACCCTTTGTCATATTTTATTGTCTCCTAGCATTCATATCTGATACTGTGCCATCTCACCTTCCTGCACCACACAATATCAACAACAGAGACAATGTGTTCAGGGATTAACTACTCTATCATCAATGACTGCAGCAGTGCCTGGAACTCAATCAATACTTATTGAACAAGTGACTCCAAATTCAAATAACTTACATTATGCTTCTCCCTTGTAGTAGTCACTACTAGGAAAGTTTGTGATTCTACACTAAATTTACATTTTTTCCCTATTTTAATAAATTTAATAAGTTTCTCTAGGCAGACTGTTCAGAAAATAAGAAATGTGGGTATTATTTTTTCTGCATCCCTAAAGTCCTAGGGATATCTGCAATTCTTACTACCGGTTTAACCTGAATTGACTCTGCTAAATGGGGCAGATATACCATCTCACCTCACTGTCAGCCCAGCGCAACACTACCACCTTACAGTGCAGTTTCCGCTCTCAGTCTTTCACAAGCATGGGCCCTAAAAGACTACTGACATTTCACCTTACACATTAAAAATGTGATTCTTTAAAACATACTGTCAATATAAACTGCAGAGTGATGGAGACACAAGAAGACATATTCTGATTTCCTCCATTAAGCCACTCACACACTTCCCAGAAATATTTTATTGTCAGACAAAGCTACAGAGCCTCCATCAGTGAAACTGAAAAAGGAACGGTATCCAACCAAATTCTAATTTGCATGCCATGAACACCAACATTCTCCTTCACGGAGCACTTCACAGAAAGGTTTAAATGCCTTGCTCCAGGCTCCAGCCCTGGCCTCTTCCCTGAGGAAGAACCAAGAGTCACTGACCGTTCAAGAGAGGCTGTAGGCATGGTTCAAGTCACAGAGGGAGCCCCCCTCTCAGGATCTGTAAACAGGAAGTGCTAAAAACTCCAAGCCTATGCAGATAACAGTTACAGTCACAGAATGACACAGGCGGGATTTTGGTAGAAGAATTCATGGGGGGGGGGGGGATTAACAATACTAGGATATTTCTTGGACCTTTTGAAGCCTCTTGGTATATGCACATCACTCTATGAGTATCTAACTTATCCCCTGAATTCTTGTGATACCTAAAAACATGACCAATTTATTCTTATCCTCCTAAAGAGGCGCAAACATTGTATCAAAAAGAGCTGAATTTGTGATAATGCATATTAGGTATTTAATGATTATAAATTATAATAAATCTAAGGCTTCAAAAAACCAAAAACTCATTGCTATCAAGCCAATTCTGACTCATAATGAAACTATAAAACACAGTAGAACTGCCTCTCTGGGTTTCTAAAACTGTGTATCTCCATGACAGCAGACTGCCACATCTTTCTCCCACAGAGCTGCTGGTAGACTTGAACCACCAACCTTTGGTGTTTAGCAGCCAAGTGAACACTTAACCACTATGCCCCCAAGATTCCTGATATCTAAGTTTTAAGGACTTGGACTATATAAATGAAGAGGCAAGCCTGACCACCCCCGCATGTTTAAGATCAGGGCGACACAAAGTCAGAGAACAGGGACACTACTAGAGCAGTGTTCCCAACAGTGGCCCACAGGTCCAGGACAGCCATGGCAAGCTCACAGGATCCAGGCACTCCTTGCAAGAGGGCGGAGGTTCTTAGTCAACATTTTGTCCCTGTCCCTTATGGCTCTGAGGTTTACTAATTATAAGACACAGCAGCTCACAATAGCGTGAGAAAGAAGAAATTAAGGAAGATGCAAATACTTTTGTACTTGGATTCATATTTTCCTTCTATTACTTTAATTTTTACTTCTATCAC
This sequence comes from Tenrec ecaudatus, assembly GCF_050624435.1. Lineage (NCBI taxonomy): Eukaryota > Metazoa > Chordata > Mammalia > Afrosoricida > Tenrecidae > Tenrec > Tenrec ecaudatus. The sequence goes on along the minus strand of NC_134536.1, from coordinate 134,154,795 downwards.
TGAAGAGAAGAAGTGTGAATACAATCTGTTCTTTTTCTGGGTTTATTGTTGTTGTTTTTTTTTTGACAGAGACTGACATCTTGATAAGAACTGTGAAAACTGTAAGACCCTTTCCACATGTTTTCTGATGCAATCATCTTTGATCTTACACTCAGAATGTATCGGCCTGACTTTACAATGCTGGCTTTCTGTTCAGTACAGAGCTCACACAGAGAGGATAGTTGCATTAATAGTAATTAGTGGGGAAGGCTCACACTGGAATGTACAAGATTAACCTACAGTGCAGTTTGAAGCAGGGCCCATATTCAGTGGGGATTTCTATATATAAGGTTAGAAAAGGCCAGGAGTCAAGTGTCGCCGCTAGGTAGGAGATGGAACAGCAAAACAAAACAAAAATCCAGAAAGGGGGCCAAAAAAGGCAAAGGAAAGTTGCCTAGGTTGAAAAGTGACATGTAAATTTAGCACCAATGAAACATACAACTTTCCTCTAGTTCTTTAATGTTTCCTCACCCCCACCTCCCCACTATCATGACAATTCTACCTTACAAATCTGGCCACTGGTACAGAGAAGAGCTGGAAACACATGGAATCCAGGACAGATAACCCCCTCAGGACCAATATTGAGAGTAGCCATACCAGGAGGGGAAAGGGAAGGTGGGGGAAGGGAGGAGGAACCTATCATAATGATCTACCTATAACCCCCTCCAAGGGGGATGGACAACAGAAAAGTAGAGAAGGGAGACATTGGTCAGTGTAAGACATGGAAAAATAATAATTATTTATAAATTATCAAGGGCTCATGGGGGGGTAGGCAAATGATGAGCTGATACCAAAGGCTAAAGTAGAAAGATAATATTTTGAAAATGATGATGACAACATATGTATAAATGTACTTGACATAATGGATGCATGTATGAATTGTGGTAAGAGTTGTATGAGCCCCCAATAAAATGATTAAAAAAAAAACCATGATGTGTTCGATGTGATTGACCTATGGAATGTTTTAATATCTGTAAGAGCTCCCAATAATATGATTTTTTTTAAAAAAGAAAAGAAAATTGCAAGTACACAAGAAAGAAAGAAAAGTGACATGTCAGCCATGTCTTGGGTTGTAGGTTACCTTCTCCAGGTCAAAAATCTGGAGGAGTTGAACTGTAACTGTAATCTACACAAAACTGGACTAGCTCTTTAGTCCAGTGATCTCTGAGGACAGAAAGGGAGGGCACTTTCACCCACCTCAACAGCACCGACGCTGAAGTTCTCAGTCCACTGCATAAAAAGGATCTGACTTAATGAACAGTACTTCTTTCTTACAGTCATTGGGCAATTTAGTACATTAAATGATGAGTTTACAAAGTTTGGGTGCTCAATGTAAGTTTGGCCAACCAAGTAGTTGGTTGGCAAGTTGAAGTAGAAAAATGGTGATTGATCACTGAACAAAGTATAGACCAGCAGTTCTTTACCTGTGGGACATGACCCCTTTGGGGGTAGAATAACCCTTTCACAGGGGTCACCTAAGACCATCAGAAAACACATATTTCCAATGGTCTTAGGAACCAAGACACCACTCCTCTATCCATCTCCAGGCAGGTCTTCCCACATGTAGATACACCCACATACGAGTACCGGTTTTGAAGTCTGTTACCCAGGCTACACCTTGCTTCAAGACAAAATTTCATTGATTTGTTATTTGAAATAAATATTTCACAATATATAATTACATATTTTTGTGATGAATCACTATGCTTTAATTATGTTCAATTTGTAACAATGAAAACACATCCTGCATATCAGATATTTATATTACGATTCCTAACAGTAGCAAAATTACAGTTATGAAGTAGCAATGAAAATAATTTTATGCTTGGGGGTCACCACAACATGAGGAACTGTATTAAAGGGTCGCAGCCTTAAGAAGGCTGAGAACCACTGGTATAGACTTAAGAGCTAAGTCTTTAAGAATTAAAATGGAAATTGTTGCTATTACTTTCTACCACGAGTCAACTTTTGTATAAAGGGGCTTCAAAAATTACACTATCATCTAATTCCATTTTTTCCAAAAAAATTTGAAGCACCCTCATACAAAAGAATGAACCATTCCCTAGTTTCTGTATCATCCTCACAATTGCCCAGCGAGTTCAACTCCATCATCACAACCATGGTGCCAATCATTCTCACCTAGGGGCTCCTTGGCCCTTTCTGGTCCTTTAGATCACCAAACATGCAGTTCTTCTCTAGTGAATGATCCCTCCTGATAATGTGTCCAAAGCAAGAAAATCAGACAACGTTATGTGCGATCCACATAATCTTCACTGGATAACTTTTGGAAGCAGGTCCCCAGGCCTTTTTCCTAGTCTATCTTAAGTCTAGAAGTGCTACTGAAATCTGTCCACCATGGGCAACTCTTCTGGTATGTGAAACACCAGTGGCACAGCTCCTGTCATCATCGCAGCAATACGTAAGCTATCACAATATGCCAAATTGACCAGTTGGTAGTGAAGGTAGCAAGCACAGAACTCCCAATTACTTTGGCAGGGTTATAGGAGTTTCACGTTGTGTTAAGTTTCAGATGTCTATTAGACATTCTAGTAAAGGTGTAGGCAATGGAATTTATGAGTCTGAAGTTGAAGGGAGAAGTTAAGGTTGGGTATAGAAATGTGGGAGTCTCCAGCATAGAAATAGTGTTAGAACCATTGAGACTGCATGAAGTCACCAAGAGCACAGTATAAACAGAAAAGAAAAAAAAAAGAAAAGATGTTGATCGACTGAGTGCTGGGCACATCACTTTTAAAGGTTAGGAGAAAAGGGAAAACTGACAAAACATACTAAGAAGAAACAGCCAGTGATAAAGGAGAAAAATCAAGAGAAAATGCAATCCTGGACGTGTGGGCATAACGAGTTTTAGTTAACTAATTAGGTGTTGTTGATATGTGCAGTAAGGTAAATGTAAAAGGAGATTACTAAAGAAGGCAATGGGGAAATAACTGGTGACTTGGGTAGTATGGTATGAGAAAAGGTGTGATATGAGAGTTGGGTGATATGAGGTGGGTGGGGTGGTATGAGAGAAAGCCTGTTCAAGGTAGATTTAAGAGAGAACAGGCTTAATATTTCTAGAATGTTTTCAAACTTTCTCAGCTCAGACAAGTTATCTAAATTTCTCCCATCAAATCTCATCCATACATAAAAATGATAGCAAAATTCTTAAAAATTCAAAATCACCACCATCAAGCCCATTCCAACTCAAAGCAACCCCATGTTGCTGTTGTGAGGTAACATTGAGTTCGTTCTGGCCCACAGCGACCCTATGTCCAGCAGAGTAAAAGATGCCCTGGTCCAGTGCCATCCTCACAATTATTTGAGCCCATTGTTGAAACCACTGTGCCAATCCATCTTGTCCAGGGCCTTTTTCTTTTTTCTACCTCTGCACTTTACCAAGCAGTATGTGCTCCTCCAGAAATTAGTTTCTCCTGACAGCATGTCCAAAGTATGTAAAATAAAGTGTCTCCATCCTTGCCTCTAAGGAGCATTCTGGTTTTATGTTTATTATGTGCTTCCCAGGAATGCCATGTAGAGAAGCAGAGAAGGTAATAGAGAATCATGATCCCATTGGTAAGTATCACTACTGGACAGAACTCAGAGCTATCACTAAGGTAAAAGAGGAACCTTCCATGGAATACAGAAATGCTGTTCCTTCCAATCCATAGTGCAGTGGGGCTGCTGGCCAGGGTAGTCCACAACTTAAAAGGGGTCAGCTCAGAGCAGTGGTTCCCAACCTTCCTAAGGCCGCGATCCATTAATACAGTTCCTCATTTTGTGGTGACCCCCCAACCATAAAATTATTTTCGTTGCTACTTCATAACTGTAATTGTGCTATGTTATGAATCTGGCCAACCCTGTGAAAGGGTGGTTCAACCTCCAAAGGGGTCATGACCCACAGCTTGAGAACCGCCGGTCTAGAGGCTGGCTTTCATTTGTCTTGGGTAGTGGTAGTTCCTCTCATGAGGAACCTTGGTGGGACAGTGGGTTAAATTATGTTGCTAACAATTAGGTGAGAGATTCAACCCGCCACATGGTTCAAGGGAGACAGATGAGGCTGACCCTTCTTGGAGCACATTTATAGTCTTGGAAACCCTACGGAGCAGTTCTAGCCTGTCCGACAGGGTTGTTATGAGCCAAAATTTTGACTCAATGACCAGGCAGGGGTGGGGGGAGTGTTTGGATTTTAGTTTTTTAGTCCCTTCATGGTTTTATGCCAATCTCCATGATTTGTTGTTATAATTGTTGTTTATGGCAGAGAGAGATGGTGGGGTAGAAAGATGTTGCAGAAGTTTCAAAATAATAGAATCCTATATTAGATGCTACAGAAAGTTATAGAGTGGAAAGTCCAAAACCTCAACAGGAAGGCACTCGTAGCGCAAACTCAAAATCTCACTGCCATCAAGTCGATTCTGACTAACATCCATTAAACTTTTACTATGTACTAGATACTATTCTAAGTATCTAAGTTTTGCATACAGCAAAAACAAAAATTAAAGTTATTCAGCCCATATTATTCCGTTAAAAATTTTACCTGGCCTAGAAAGTATAGATAGGTATAACAAAGTCATGCACAGCTGGTCTGGCACCTTTATCAGGCTGGTGTTGGGGAGCAAGCTTATAACAGGTTCAAGTGTTTTTTTCAGAGACAAGATTTTGCCTGAATTAGTGTAATCACGGAGTCTTACTGTATCGGTGTATTAGTTAGTGGGGAAGGAAAACCCAACAATCCCAATCAAATGATGGTATCGGAGGTCTCACCATATGTGATATGCTCAACAACAGATAACCCTTTTCCTATAACGATGAAAAGCTGGAAGGAGTCCCACCTGTGAGTATGGATTCTAGAAGTACACCCAGCACTCCTCACATGACCAGGTTAGGTTCCAAAGACCTGGTCAAGTCTGGGAAATGGCTTGAAGTGAAAAAGGAGGATGACCACATCAGAGAGAATGATGACATCATTGCCTAAGTGCCAAATTACCAAACCACTGAGTCCAGCTGACACATAACCTTAATCATAACAGCCAGCATTACTTTTGCCTTGTATCTCAGTGTTTGTTACTACAGACTTCAATGCAAAACAAAACAAAAACAACCAACAGTAAGACATAATTTTTACAATTGTTGAAATATGGCTAATAAGAAAACCAGTTAAGTGAGAAATAGATATATTAAGACCATGCTCCTTCTCCTCCTTCTCTTCTTCTTCTTCTTTAAAGCACGGCGCGCAGGGTAAGCTGGATAAAAGCATCCTGAATTCTGTGCTGTCAAGCAAACATTTACTCACAGACAAATGGATGTGGCAATATGACCTTGTGACACAAGGGGCCACACGAACAATTTCCTAAACAAGAATTGGGCAGCACTTCTTTATTGCCTTAACCAGAAAACAAAGACTCAGACCTCTGTGCGGGGTACTAACAGAGATTGAAATCCTGACACTACATGACTATCTCCTATAAACTGACAAGTAAATATATAGAAACACTCTGTTAGTTTAGGCTAGTCATGCTTCAAGGTAAAGAGGTGAAAAGTGATTTTTTCCTATTTCAACCTTCCAATGTATAGGTTCCCAAACTCATCTGGCTTACCATACCCTTTTCAAGGTCAGCAGGGGTGTGGTAGGATGGGAGGGGGATAACTCAGTGCCCTCCCTGGCAAGTAAAAGCTTTTGTACTGTAGTCTATAATCGAGGATAAAGTATAGGTATCAACTTTTGCAGTCTGCCTGGATCGGTCCGGTGGCCCCCAGAGGGTGGTTGTGTCCACTTGGGGAAACACTAGCCTAGGTCTTGAAGATGTGTCATTGTCCAGCTGGTTACTGGTTTCTTCTCTAGATTTTCTTAGACATTTACCCAAGGATAAAACATTAGAGCAGAACAAAAAATCACATACTTAATGGTAAGAGTTTCACTCATGTAGCTCAGTTAACTGTGAGTTTTCCCCTTTTCTAGCAAAAAGGTATTTACTGAGCTAAAGAGACATGCCATTCCATCAGTGTGTACCATCACAATTGACCACAGAAAAATACCCTCTTTAAATGCACCCCATACTATATGTCTGTACAATATGCAAGAACCGATCAGCTAAACAAACCTACTACCACTAAGCTGATTCCAACTCGCAGCAAACTATACAGGGTTGCTGAGATTGTGAGTCACTCAGAAGCAGAGGATTATCTTTCTGGGGCCAAGTGGGCAGTGGGTAATAGTCTAGCACCCAGCTCACAGCACCACCAGGACTCCTCCCTGGTAAATCATTAGTGACAGAATGATTTGTTTAGTGACGAACTCCGCTAGCAGACCATAAGATGGAATTGTTTTTCAAATAGTAGTGTTATTAAACAGATACAACTAGACAGTCTTTTCATTATGGCTTCATTTAACCCTGACAATAATCCCATAAGGCAGGACCTAGTCTTGGACACATTTTCTTCTTCTTCTTCTTCTTTGTTTTAATCATTTTATTGGGGGCTCGTACAACTCTTGTCACAATCCATATATACATATATTGTGTCAAGTATATTTGTGCATTTGTTGCCCTCATCATTCTCAGAACACATTTTCTTAAACAACCCGAACCACTGCCATCTAGTTAATTCTGACCTTGTAGCAACCTTAAAGAGATACGGAAATTGAATCTCTTACTCAAAGTAAATATTTTACTACAATCTACTAAATACCTTTTTAATAAAACCCCCAAAACCTCACTGCCATCAAATTGGTTCTACCTCATAATGACCCTATAGGACAGGGTGGAACTGCCCCTACGGGTTTATGAGAATATAACTCCAAACACGTAGGTAGAATATATACCTAGTATAATCCAAACCTACTGCAACTGTGTCTATGCCAACACACACCAACACCATATAGGGGTTTCTAAGACTGAATCTTTACACAGGCTTATCATTCTCAAGAAGAGCAGGTAGTATGCTGGAGCCAATAACCTTGAAGTCAGCAGACCAATGCCTAGCCTATAGCACCTGGAAAATACTAAATTTAAATTCTGCACACAAATCTAGATCAATTAAAGGAGGGCAGACAAAAAACAAAAACAAAACAAACCTGCATATCTGACTAGTTATAAAGACTGAGTGACCCTCAAAAACATTTTTCTTTTAAAATAACAATAATCCTTCTCACTGTAACTCATCATTTTCTTCATTAATAGCAATTATATAACTCATCCAAAAAAAACCAACCCTGTCATTTACCCACACTTTGTTATTGTTCTTTAAAGTATATGAAAATACATCAAGCTCTGAGAAACTCAACTAGTACTGAGACAAATGTTGCAGGAGAGAGAGACAGACAGATAGGACAATACTGCTTTTTGTCAATCTGCTGGAAGTATGTATGACCCATCAATTAGACACATCAAATAAGGATCAATATAGATAGCAATTTGCTACAATTCAGCTGTCAATTTTGGGTTCAGAAAGCTAAGAAGAGGCTCAAGGGACTTTTCAATCACTTGCTATAACAAGCAGCAAACAAAAGATGTAGCAAACAATTCAGCAGAGTCAAAAAGAACTTTAAACGTTAGTAATATCTAGAAACCACCACTGAGTTCATTTAAAGCCCACTGGCATCCTTATTCTGGAAGAAAAACACTAGTGGGAGAAGAAACTAGTGCTACAGTCATCAACAAATGTAGGTCAGTGCAAAGGGCAAGAAAGTGGAAAAAAATTCAAGGATGTTATAGTAGAGGCCTTGTTTAGTTATACTAAACTTTGACCTGAAAGGGTTAATCACTAGACATCTTTTCTCAATTAAGATCACAAGAAAAATGATTAGTGTTGCCTCCAAAGAAGAGGAAAACAGTGCATCTTGCCTTTTCCCTACTTACCGAACTCCACTTAGGGGGAAGGCTGTACCATAAAGTTTACCCATCATGTTGGAAATGTGCCCCATATTGACATAAATGTTGCTTCAGCGTTTCTGAGGGTAAAGTACTTTGAGTTGGTAGATGAAAAAATTGAGTTAAAATTTTATCCATACGAATGGAGTGTGCAGAAAGTTAAGTGAACATTGTTCAGTCCTGGTTCAATGGCTTTAATAGGGATCTAAAGAGCTACATTTACATAGCCCTCCACCAGGGCAAATTATGATTTACATTCAGCTTGCTGCACTGCAGCGCTGGTTAACTTAATCCCAGGGTCCGAGCCTAAGAACACGTTTTAACAATCTGAGTGTGCACAGGACTGGAAGCAGTTGTGCTTGCTCTGTCCTCCAGTCCAAGCCCCTCCTCTGCTACCAAGTTCTCCAAGTCTGGATCACATGCTGCAGCCCCTGGGATTATCAGGAATGACACGGAAGCACAGATAACCTTCTAACTTGAAAATTCTTAACAAAATGGGAAGCAAAAGAAGAAAAAGGAAAAGAGGAAGAAAGGGGCTACTGAAGAGTGAAAATGGAGGAAGGAGGTGAGTATTTTTACAGACCAAGATGTAGAGTAAATGAACCCTTGGGGGGAGGTGGAGAGGGACAAGGATAATGGTAGTTTCTCTCATTCTATTCCATTTTCAAAACTGAATAGCTAATAACCAAGTACATTACAAGGGAGCTCCCACACATTTTTATACTTGACGGCATAGAAACCCTTAATCGAGATGATTCTAAGAAACCCTCTGTCTCCCAGTTTCCATTATAATATTAAGACTACATGAGGAGATAATTGCTAAAACCACGGTCCATCTGGGGACTATTTACTCTCAACTCAGAGCACTTAGTTCTGGGTGCAACACTTTATAAAGGTCATGGGAAAACTGGAAGATCTGCAAAGGTGAGCATCTAGGACAAGGAAAGGACTTCAGAACCAAACCAAACAAGCACCTGCATGTGTTCAGGGTACAGATGAGAGGTCTAATGCTTAAAGGGTTCTCATATGGGAGAAGGCCTACCTTTTCTTTCTGTGGCCTCAAGGGAAGAGAGCCAAAATCGATGGGGAAAGTAGACAGAAATGTCAGCCCAATAAAAGGAAAACACTTTCTATCCAATAAAGGTACTTAAACACAGGGTAGGCAGGTAACAATTTAGCAGAGATGTTTCAAAGGTGTGCTCACAGTGAATGGAAAGTTTAGGGCTGGGTCAATGTTTAGGTGTAGTTCAGTGGCAAACTGATGTAGAACCATCAAGGCTCTTACTAGGTTTCATGTTCCATGGACATGCTATCAGGAGGAACCAGTCCCTGGAGAAGGACATCAAGCCCAGTAAAGCAGAGGCTCAATGAAAGAGAGGAAGACCTGCCACAAGACGGACTGGAAAAGTGGCTGCAACAATGGGCGCAGAATCAAACATTCTTTGTTCTGAATCGCTATGAGTCAGAACTAACACAACAGCATCTGCCAACAACTTATTAAAAAGGTAACTTTAGGTGGCCAGAACAGGGATCTGGGTGTCTGTCTACTAGGCATACTCCAAATTCAGGCTCAGAGCCAGGAAGGGCAGCAGGACATGTAGGTGGCTGTACACCAATTGGGCTTGGTCCAATTTAGGCCAGATGGGCTTAATTCAGCCAATGGGGTCAACCAGTACTGTCAACCATGGTTCCCAGTCACAGGCCCCAAAACAGCCTGAACCAGGAGACCACTCTCTCTTTTCCAGATGCTCCTCTGAGGTCCTGCCCACGCAGCCTGGCGCAGTCTCTCTCTCTCTCCCTCTCCCTCCCTCCCTCTCCCTCTCTCTCATGTTCAACTGCTTCTATCCTTTATAAAAACCCACTTGGATCACAAATTAGGCTTCGGTGTGAAGTCTTTCTTGTGTGAAGCCAAGGACCAAGGCATTTCCCACCTGAGAAATCTAACAGTAATGTCAGAAAACGATGCAAGTTCCTGGACCACCTTTGAAGTTTTCAAACTCAGTTACAATGCCTGAGAATCTACATGCAAACAGGCTATTTCAGGTGATTGACCCCACCCCACCCACACGAGTGGTTTTACTAGATGCTGAAGACTGAGAACTAGAATAGGTGACTTTAAATTTCATCTTCTACCTCTCTAATATCACTCTGGCTGTCTAAAAGTTTCCCCCTTTTTGATCACTTTTTGTTGCCTCTATCAGAAATTCCTGGGAGCTCTGGCAGGGTAGTGGTTACTGAGATCCAAAAGGTCAGCAGTTTAAAACCACCATCCACTCCTGTAAGGAGTTATAGCTCAGAAACTCACAGAGGCAATTCTACCCTGTCCTACAGGCCACTACCAGTTGTCATCAACTAGATGGTAGAGTCAGTGAGTGATACTGAATACCCACCCCTCAACTTCCAGTGACCTCTTTGCCTATAAATCTTCAAAGAGGCAGATTGCTTCAACTTCTTACTGTAAAGCCGCTGATGGGTTCAAACCACCAGTCTTTCTGTTAGCAGCCAATCATTTTATGTATATCAAATGAAAGGATGAGCAACTGTCGCTTTTCCCCTGAGTTTTCAAGCAATAAGACATTTTGCTACAAATCTAATTGTCTCATCTAGTCCTGCCACCACTCGTTACAACTCTCAGTAACTTTAAATGTAGGTATAAACATTTTTTTTATAAAGAGCAGTTTAACTCTGGCTTCTTGAAGGTTACAATAACCAAGAATTTCAGAAAAGAGCAAAGGAGTAGCAAATGCTATTTTTTCTAAGGTACAAAGAATGGTGACCACATATTAAGACAACTGTGTCCAAAGTAGGCCAAGTGCAGTGGAAGAATAAAACAACTGTCCACTCCTTTCCAACTCCTGAATCCTTGCTTCCACCCTCATCTCAACAGTGTTCCGCCATCTCCTCTAAATATTTCACACCTCCTATCTTGTGCTAGGGATCTGGAAACTAGTGTCAGACTGGGCAGCATTTCTCCCATTGTGCATGGGTCCCCCGAGTTAGGGACTGACTTGAGGGCAGCAACAGCTCATCCTGTGGCGGATATGTCTGTCCTGCCCCTGTTGCTTCCTATTTAATTCTTCTGCTTTTCAACCTAAATGTGCCTCCACTTTCCTACCACGATGTACTCCACGTTCCTTTGCTTCACCCTTGATAATCTCTCTTACATCCACCGCTTTCCAATTCCATGTAATATCTACTGCTCTGTGTAGTTGGCAGTCTGCAAAGGCAGCACTAAGTTCCTACTCAACAAAACCGATGGCCTTTGGTTTGGGGGCTTGCAAAGAAACCTTAGTTCCTGGATTCACAAATGTATAGTCTAGTAAGGAGAGGCAACCAAACATTTTAAGTAACAAATGTGTTAAAAAATTATTCTTTCAGGAGCATCTGCTCATACAGAGAGGACACTCTTCACCTAGGGTTTATAGTTAGGGGTCCTCCCCTAGGTTCCATCCTCTCTGTCCAATTCTCCATTTTGTCTGTCAGATAGCCAAACTACAATACTTCTATTTCTATCATTTAATGTTTATTGAGCCCACTAAGTTAGGTGCTTTATCTATTATGGTTACTCATTAGAACAACCCTGATATTATTCTCCCTATTTTCAGATGAGGAACCTAAGGCCCCAAAAGGTTAACTTCATAACCACTAATAAGGGATTAATCTTGGATTCCAATCCATGTCTATTTGGCTCCAAAGTCAATACCATTATACTATGCTGTCTCTTAATAATACTAGTAACATGAGTTATTATTGCAATCACTTCCAAATGAGTAAGTTTTAGAAAAGCTGTGTTTTAATAAGATAAATCGAATAATGATATGAGGATGGATTGTAAGGGAATTAACTGGAGGTTGAGAAACCAATTAGAGATGTAATAACTTAGGCACAAGGCCATAATGGCCTGTACTAAGACGCTGGCAATGGGAATGGTGAAAGAAGAGACAGATATAAGAAAAATTATAAAAGATGAATAAAAAATATTGGCACCTGCTTTAACATATGAAATAAGGGAAAAAAGAATAAAAGCTGGCTTGAATTATAAGAGATAAAAAATGAACTGAAATAGAAAAGACAAGGACAAGATCAGCATTTATGAGGGAGGAAATGGCAAACTACTTCTTCCAATTATTGAAAGTAAAACATCTCAGAATGCCAGATTATTAGAACAAAATGTTCTTGTGTTGAGGGAGCACTTCAGTAGATGCCCAATGTCCATCTGCTTCCTTAATACGAAAGCTATGGATATATGTACATAGATCTATTTCCCAATCATCACATATAAATATATTTACATGTGTGTGTGTATTTAGATCTCTATAAATACCCTTTGCCTCCTAATTCTTTCATCTATTTCCTTTAACTTTCCTCTTGTGCCACTATCATATTCAGCCTTCATTTGGGTTTCAGTAATTCCTCTTGGTTATACTGCCCTTGGTCAAGCCCTACCAGACCTCCTACATCCTCCTCACCACTGATTTTCGGTTACTTGTTGTTCCCTTGTACCTGGATTTGTTAACACCCACCTCCTTCCACCCCAACCCACCCTACCCCAGGAAATATTGTCCCATTGCTTTCTCCTCCAGCTTGCTTATTCTACCTATCTTATCTAGATAGACATGTAGAGATAATAATATGCACAAACACAAGACTAAGCAAAATAAAACAATTATTCCAACAACAACCAAAAAAGCCAATGACAAAAAAAGAGAAAAGCCTGTAAATAGTTCAAGGCCTATTTGTTGAGCTTTACGAGTCGAGTTGCATGTGGTGAAGAAAGCTGATGGTGCCCGGCTATCAAAAGATACAGTGTCTGGTATCTTAAAGGCTTGAAGATAAACAAGTCCCCATCTAGCTGATAAGAAACAAAGCCCACATGGAAGAAGCACACCAGCATGTGTGATCATGAGGTGTCTACGGGATCAGGTATCAGGCATCAAAGACCCAGACAAAAAAATCATGTCAATGTGATTGGGGGGGTGGGGGTTTTTGCAGAGTGGAGACCCAAAGCCAATTTGTAGGCAATTAGATATCCCCTTACAGTAGGGTTGTGGGGAGAAGACGGGCCAGTCAGGGTGCAGCTTTCCTCTGGTTTTTTAATGCCCCCCCCCACTATCATGACCCTAATTCTACCTTACAAATCTGGCTAGACCAGAGCATGTACATGGGTACATATAAGAGCTGAGAGCTGGAAACACAGGGAATACAGGAGAGATGAACTCCTCAGGACCAATATTGAGAGTACCCACACCAGGAGGTGAAAGGGAAGGTGGGGGGAGAAAGGGGAAACTGATCACAATGACCTACTTATAACCTCCTCCCAGGGGGATGGACAACAGACAAAGGGGTAAAGGGAGACATCAGACAGTGCAAGACATGGAAAATAATAATAATTTATAAATTATCAAGGATCATGAGGGAGGGAGGGGAAAAAAGAGGAGCTGATACCAAGGACTCAAGCAGTAAGAAAATGTTTTGAAAACGATGATGGCAACAAATATACAGATGTGCTTGACACAATGGATGCATGTGTGGATTGTGATAAGAGGTGTACGAGCCCCAGTAAAATGATTAAAAATAAATAAATCAAACTCTCATACCAAAAAAAAGTAAAACAGCTATATTATTTAGATGTAGGAAGGTGACCCCTTTAGAATATATTTCTCTAACAAATAAGAGTAACAATGCCTTCTGCCTTTCCTTAATGTGACATCAAAAGTAAGAAAAAGAACCTCAATTCATTTACGAATAACTGATCTCTGATTTGAAGTAAATACTCTTCCTGGTCCTTACATTCTGCCCCTTTCTTTTCCCAACTTGTGAAAAGTGCCTTGCCTGCAAATTCCGACACCATTCATTCAAAGGCGATGGTTAATAGGTCTCATCTGTTTAGCTGGAAAGCGTATAACAGGTCCTTCGTAAGAAGACCACAGACAATCGTCTGAGTGAAAATTTATGCAAAGTAACAGATTAGTAATAGTTTTACACCAGCAGGGCTTCATGTCTCATTATTTTATACTGACTACTAATAGAGTTTAGTATTAGAATTTGAAAAGGAACAGAAAATGGAAAGCTCTCCCTGCAGAATTTATTGTACTCTTTCAGCTATTATGGGTTTCATTACAGATTTCTACTCCAAGGCGTTAGTCTTTGTTTTATTTTCAAAATGTGGCTCATGCTTTAAAAATGGCTTTCTGGGAAGCCTCTACATTTGCATGAATTCAAATGAAACTCTCTGCTGTCATCACTCTGTTCAGCAGTTTATTACATATTTTATAGGGTTAGGATGTGATTACAGCATTCCTAAAACAACAAAATCAACAGTAAGGCTCACCAAAGTAAACATCCTGAATGCTTTTAAAGATTTGTCCTTATGGTTTTAAAATGGCAAGTTTAAAAAGAAATGTTATGCTGCAGATGAGGATATGGGATCACCCTTGATAACTGACAGGTTCGGTATGAAGTATGCTCCCTAGTTAGCTCAACGTTCTCTTATGATATTCACTGGATCATCAAATGTCCCTTTGCATATTGCATACCATCCCAAATGGAGAGAGAAGATAGAATTAAAATGCTACACTACAACAGCAATAACTGCGACATAAATCAGACTGCTTTCTGGAAGGAGAAAACATAAGAAAATGGAATGTCTCAAATAATGCAGGAATGTTGAGGGTAGGATGCATTCCACAATCCATCCCTGTTTTCTATGTACTCATGAAACACACCAGGTCACGAATTAGTAGGGCAAAAAGTGGCTTCCTTTTGTTGAGGGATATAAAAGAAAAATAAATGCTACAAAGTTTTTCAAAGGAGATCAAAAGGTGCAATAACCAATGACTGAAGTACTTCAAAATAAAAATTCTTCAAGCAAACAGGTCTGGGTTTCAAGAAATCAACCTAACACTTGCACAATGGATTGTGACAAAATATAATCAAGTTAGCGTACAAAAAGCTGTCTGATAAATGTTAACTCGGTGTTCGTGTACACGAGTGGACAGAACTGAGTACAGAGAATTAAAAATGGGGGAAAACACATTTTATACATCTTATTAGTCTATTTTTTTAGGTTAAAGGATTTAAAGTTCACATGTACAATGCTGGGTCATAAAGCACTAAAATCATCTCATTTTTGAGAAAATGCAAATTTAAAACACATCTTTGCACAAACAGCATTTTAAAAGCATCATTACTGTAAAATTAAATACTGGAAAAATAATGCAAATGCATGATAAGAAAATGAAGTCTCATTCACTTAAGAGAAGCTGGTAAAAAATTAGATGAATCAATATAGCATTATCAGCTTTAATAATGCCAACATCAAATAATGCCAAAGTCAACACTTTCTCGTAACTAGATATCTCTTTTTACGAGGAAAAAAATAATTAAAAACAAAACACACACAAGAACATGGAATTCTGTTGGGCTCATAGCATAGCCAACCACTATGATGAACCACACACAAAGGGACGATGCTGGGAGAGTGGAGGGTGAGTGGGTTGGAAAGGGGGAACTGATTACAAGGATCCACATGTGACCTCTTCCCTGGGAGAGGGACAGCAGAGAAGGGGGGAAGGGAGACTCCGGATAGGGCAAGATATGACAAAACAACGATGTATAAATTACCAAGGGCATATGAGGGAGGGGGGAATGGGGAGGGAGGAGGGGAAAAAAAAGAGGACCTGATGCAAGGGGCTTAAGTGGAGAGCAAATGCCTTGAGAATGATAGGGGCAGGGAATGTATGGATGTGCTTTATACAATTGATGTATGTATATGTATGGATTGTGGTAAGAGTTGTATGAGTTCCTAATAAAATGTAAAAGAAGAAAAGAGAAAAAAATGATTAGGGCAAAGACTGTACAGATGTGCTTTATACAATTGATGTATGTATATATATGAACTGTGAAAAGAATTGTATGAGCCCCAATAAATTGTTAAAATTAAATAAAAAAAAAACTCTGAAGGACAGAGTAGAAACTACAAAAAAAAAAAAAGAAACCCCAAAACAATGTTTACCCAATACTTCCCCGAACACTGTCCACAATTTATTGTTTTCATTTTTAGTTTTTTTAGATTTACATAGTAAAATTCTCGGGGTTCTTTTTGGTATATGGTTCTATGACTCATGTAAGCATCACACCATAGTAATCATAGAACAATTTCATCACCTGAAACAAGCTCATGAGTTGCCTAGTAGTCAAGTCCAGTCCCCACCGATATTTAAACTTTGACCTCTTTTCTATTGTTGTAGCTATAGGTTTTACAAAATGATACATAAATGCAATCAAAACTATGTAGTCTTTTGAATCTTGCTTCTTTTGCTTAGCATAATATATCTGAGATTCATCCATAGTGTTCTTTCCGTAGTTCACTCCTTTTCATTGCTGACCAGTATTCCATTATTTAGATATAGAATAATTTGCTTATCCACTCATCAAGTGAAGGGTTATTTGGGTTGTTTCCAATTTTGGTCAATTATTAATAATGTTGCTATGTAAACATTCCTATTCAGGATTTAGTGTACTCATAAATTTACATTCATTTTGGCTGAAATAAATACTTTAGAGGGGGGTATGGTGGATGGGTCACTTATAAAAAACACTGCAAAACTTTTCAAAGTGGCTGTACCGTTTTGCATTCCTACCAGCAATGTAGAAGGAGCCCTGATGACATAGTTATGAGTTGGGCTGCAGTCCTCAAATGTCCACAGCTTGAATCTAGTAGCACGCGCCATGGGAGAAATACGGGACTTTCGTCTCCTGCAAATAGTGACAGTCTGGGAAGCCCACAGGAGCAGTCCTATCCTGCCCTAGAGGGTCTCTATAAGTTGGCATCAACTCCATGACAGTGAGCTTTTAAAAATAATAATAATGTAAGAGATTCTAGATGTTCCACATAACTGGCAACATCTAGCATAGTTACCTTGCTTTTTTTATTTTTAGTCATTCTGTTTGTAGTGGTAGCTTATCGTGATTTTGGCAGCTCACCATCGTTTCCATTTGCATGTCCCTAATGACTAACAATGCTGATCATCTTTTCATATGCACATTTAGCATATAGATAATCTCTTCTGGTAAATGCCTGTTTAAATATTTTACTCATTTTAAAATTGGGTTGCTTTTTTATTGTTGAATTTTGAGACTTCTTTATATATTCTGAAGATCCTGATGGTATAGTGAATTAGGCACTGGGCTACTTATGGCAGGTCAGCATTGAGAACCCACTGGCTGCTTCCAGGGAGAACTATGAGGCTTCCTGCTCCCGGAAAGAATTATAGCCCGGAAAGCCACAGGAGCTGGTCTACTCTACCCTACAGGATCACTATGAGTCAGAATTGATTTGATGGCAGTTAGTTTGTTTTGTTTTTTTAATTCTAGATAAAAGTTCATTTTTATACATACACAAAATCTCTAATACCTACACAAAATCTCTATCTTTTCTATTTGTATGAATCTTCTCTCTCTTGGCTTTTTAAAAATGTATCTTGCTAAGTATCTACTGTTTCTTCAATTCCCTAGTGAAAATAGTTTGTTGCTGCCTTTCATAAATTTGTCTAGCTTGATATTTAAGAAGCACTATGCAGGATTCCTGGAGGTGTAGTGGGTTGCTAGTTGCGCTGCTACTGGACAAGGTCAGCTGTTTGAAATAACCAGGGAGAAAGATGAGGCTCACTGCTCTCATCAAGATTTGCAGACTCAGAAACACACAGCAACAGGTCTACTCTGTCCTCTAGGGTAGCTATGAGTTGGAACTTGATGACAATAAGTTTAAGAAGAAATACATACTGTGAGATCATTAAGATAAAGTTATCAGGAAAGACTGAGCAGGTGAGCTGAGATGATGAAGAGCCAGAGGGAATAACATGCAGGCAAAAGGAACAACAAGGTAAACCCCTTGATATGGGAAACAATTTGGCAAGTTCAAAAAATAAATTTAAAAAGGCAAAAGCTTGGCTAGAGCTTAGTAAGGGAGGTGGGATGAAGTACGAAACAAGGATGGAGAAGCAGAGGCAGAAACTAAATCCTAGTTAAGTCATTCAGGATTTGGAGGCGTTTAAAAGTACAATGTCATGAATACATTTTAAGCATAAAGAATAATTTTATGCTTTTGTCTCTAAGTCATGTCTGGCTTGTACATGAGGAATGAATTGAAGAGGAAACTAGTTTCAAGGCTACTAGCTATGTGGGAAGAACTAATGTTAGTATCAGCTAGAGTGGTGGCAACGCAAACGGTCTTCAGTGGATGTATTCACAATGCATTGCAGAGGTAGAAAACCAGGACTGATGGGTGAAATGTGGAGGGTACAAAAAGAGAAGGATCACAGATGACGTCTAGACTTGAGGAGGCCAAGCAAATGAGGTGGATTACAGTGTCATGATTGAGAAGGAGAACAGACTGAAGGAGCAATGAACAAGAGTTCTTTTGAAACATATAAGTCTGAGATGCTTACGAGACAACCAACTATAGATGCCAGGACAGAGAATAAATCTGAGAATTAGAAATATGCATGAACAAACAATCCTTGAACTAACTATACACTTTTCTTTTTTGTTGTGCTTTGTTTTGGTCATTGTTTTGTTGTTATTGTTTTGTTGTATATTGTTGCTTGGTTTTACTCTGTCTTGTTTTTGTGCATGTTATCATCTCCACAGGTCTGCCTAATTAGGCTGGATGAACAATCTGGAGGAGAAAACAACGGGACCAACAGTTCCGGGGAGACATGGGAAAGGGGTAGATGGGGGGAAAGGTAGTGGTGTTAACAAACCCAGGGAGAAGGGAACAACAAGTGATTCAAATTGGTGGTGAGGAGGGTGTGGGAGGCCTGGTAGGGCATGATCAACGGTAATGTAAACAAGAGGAATTGCTGAAACCCTGGTGGGAACTGAGCATGATAGTGGGACAGGAGCAAAGTCAAGGGAAATAGAGGAAAGAGCTAGGAGGCAAAGGGCATTTAGAGAGGTCTAGAAAAGGGAATGTACATATGCAAATATATTTATATATGAGGATGGGGGAATAGATCTATGTGCCTATATTTATAGGTTTACTATTAAGGTAGCAGAAGGACATTTGGCCTCCACTCAAGTACTCCCTCAATGCAAGAACACTTCTTCTATTAAATTGGCATTCTATGATGCTCACCTTCCAGACACACCGCTAAAGACAAAGTGGGTGAATAAGCAAATGTGGTGAAGAAAGCTGATGATGCCCGGCTATCAAAAGATATAGCATCTGGGGTTTTAAAGGCTTGAAGGTAAACAAGTGGCCATCTAGCTCAGAAGCAACAAAGCCCACATGGAAGAAGTACACCAGCCTGTGTGATCACAAGGTGCTGAAGGGATCTGTTATCAGGCATCAAAGAATAAAAAAATCATATCATTGTGTGCTCAACTCCATGATACGATCGCTGAAGACAAATGGGTACATAAGTAAATGTGAAGAAGAAAGCTGATGGTGCCTGGCTATTAAAAGATAAAGCATCTGGGGTCTTAAAGACTTGACGGTAAACAAGCGGCCATCTAACTGAGAAGCAACAAAGCCCACATGGAAGAAGCACACCAGCCTGTGTGATCACGAGGTGTCAAAGGGATCAGGTATTAGGCATCATCAGAACAAAAATCTTATCATAATGAATGAGGGGGTGAGGGGTGCAGAGTGGAGACCCAAAGCCCATTTGTAGGTCACTGGACATCTCCTTACAGAAGGGTCTTGGGGAGGAGATGAGCCAGTCAGGGTGTGATAGAGCAACCATGAAACATGCAGCTTTCCTCTAGTTCCTAAATGCTTCTTCCTCTCCTCCCCTATCATGTTCCCAATTCTACCTTGCAAGTCTGGCTAGACCAGAGGATGCACACTGGTACAGATAGAACTGGAAACACACGGAATCCAGGTTGGATGATCCCTTCAGGACCAGTGGTGTGAGTGGTGATACTGGGAGGGTAGAGGGAGAGTGAGTTGGAAAGAGGGAACCGATTACAAGGATCTACATGTGACCTCCTCCCTGGGGGATGGACAACAGAAAAGTGGGTGAAGGGAGACGTTAGGGCAAGATATGACAAAATAATAATGTAAAAATTATCAAGGGTTCATGAGGGACGGGGGAACAGGGAAGGAGGAGTAAAATGAGGAGCTGATGCCAGGGGCTTAAGTGGAGAGCAAATGTTTTGAGAATGATGAGGGCAATGGATGTACAAATGTGCTTTACACAACTGATGTATGTATGGATTGTGATAAGAGTTGTATGAGCCCCTAATAAAACAATTAAAAAGAGAAATATTCATGAATGAGAAGGGGTAACAGATGTAGCGAATAGAATTCGGGATCAAGTCTTCAGCATTCTGAAATTATATTCAAGTCTTAGCTTACATGTCTCCTCCTCCTACGTGGATATATGTTTTTCAAGTCATAGAGTATGCATTTTTTCATATGTGTATCAAGCAAATTATAGTGCCTGACATTTACAAGTTGTCCAATTAGTGCTTGTGGGTTTCACACCGGTATAATGCTGGGAGGACGATGTCCAGCGTGTACTCGAGTAGTGAGGATGAGTAATTCTTAGAAGACTGTAGGCCCGAAGCAAGAGATTCAAGGGCTAGATTTTGCAGTGCCTATAATAGTGCAAGTCAAAGGGGTGGGTCTTTCAAAACAGCAGATTAAAATGCTTGTTTGCAAGGACAGTTTCATCCAGAACTTTTCTGAGGACTCTTTATAAATATAAATTTTTAGTTTTCCACTTGTGAAATAACGAGTTCTTTCCCTTTACTATCCATAAATTCTGACTCAGAGCAACCTGAAAGGACAGAGCAGGACTGCCCCCATTGGGTGTCCAAGACAAATGGCACACTAAATAAGTACTTAGTGATGGCCCCTCAACGTAAATAACCAAAAATCCTTAAACTGACTCAGTGTGCAGCATCATGATACATGGGGAAAAGATTTAAATTGTCATGAATTTCATTTTACTTGGATCTACAATCAACACCCGTGGAAGCAGTAGTCAAAAAATCAATTTACTGTACTGGTAAAAATGTGCTACAAAGGACATATTTATAGTGTTTAGAAGCAAAGATATCACTGAGGATTAGGTATGTCTGATCCAAACCATGGTATTTTCAACTGCCTCATATGAATGTACAAGCTGAAAAATGAATAAGGAAGACCTCAAAAGAGTTTATGCCTTTGAATTATGGTTCTAGCCATGAATCTTCAATAATTCATGAGTTGCCTAAGAGTAAACAAATCTATCTTGTAAGAAGTACGGCCAGAATGCGCCTTAGAAGGATTGTGAGAAACTGTCTCAGGTACTTTGGATATCTTTTATTAGGAGGGACCAGTCCGTGGAGAAGCACATCATACTTGGTAAAGTGAAGGGTCATGGTTGCTCTAATGGGCTTAGCCATAGTAACAATTCTGTGGATGGAACAAGACCGAACTATGAATTGGAATTGACTGGAAAACAGTATCAATAATCTTTAAGGAAACAGACTGACATATCTTTCGCCTGCAAGGTAGCTAATGAGTTCAAATTGTCAACCAAGCAATTTACCACAGTGCTCTCTTTTCCTCATTACTCTAGTTACTGCCATTCAATCCATGCTGACTCATAGTGACCATATAGGACAGGGTTTCTGAGAGTTTCTGAGACTGTAACTATTTACAGAAATGGAAAGCCCCACTTTTATCCCAAGGAGTGGCTGGTGGTTTCGAATTTCTGACCTTGTGGATTGCAGCCCAACAGGTAACCACTATGCCAACAAAATACGAGGCTCCATGGCCCCATGCAGTGATTTTCAACCTTCCTAATGCCATGACCCTTTAATATAGGTCCTCGTATTGAGGTGACCCCAAACATAAAATTATTTTCATTGCTAGTTCATAACTGTAATTTTGCTACTGTTATGAATCAGGTGACCCTTGTGAAAGGGTAGGTCAACCTCCAAAGGGGTCGCGACCCACAGGTTGAGAACCACTGTCATAGATATATATGACCTTGAAAATCACTGAATCAGAATTACTCAAGACTGAAGTGGATGAGTTAAAATTTAGTTGAAATAAACTGCATCTACCAAAAATATAGAATTTGATCATTTTTAAACCCATTTTTAATACACACACCCCCCACGATAATCAAATACATCTTAAGGCGTTCTGGTGGTCCTATTGGGTAAGGATTGTTCTGCTAATAATTACAAGGTTGGCAGCTCAAAGCTGTCAACTGCTGTTGGAGAAAGATAAGGATCTTGTAAAAATTAGCAAAGCCACAGAATCCCTACACAGGGTCACCATGAGTCAGAACTGAATGGATGGCAGTGGGTTTGGGGTTATGCTTTGCAATTAACACCCCTCACACCAGTGTTTGGATTATCTTTCCATTCTGCTACTTATATGCCTCTAAAGAGGTTGAACTTTATATTTGAAAAGTTCTATTTATTTCTCTGTTTCTTTTTAGGAACCATGATTTTGATGTTTTAGCTGTGTCTATGCCAAGGTGTTCTCCTATGTTTTCTTCTATTAAGTTTTATAATTTTAGGTTTTTACCATTGTAGTTATAGTTCAAGATATGAACTGAAGTTTGTTGTTTTGTATATGGCTATCTATTTGTCCCAGCCTTATTTGTGTGAAATAAGCTGTCCATAATTATATGGATCTAATTCCAGATTCTCTATTCTGTCTCATTTATTTACCTATTTTTCTTTTGATTACTTTTTTTACTTAAAATCAAGTACTCTTGGGTCTTCTTTTTTCCTTTTTCAATTGCTTACTGTTTGGGGGGGGGTTGCATTTCCATATGAAATTTAAAGTCAAATTATCCATTTCTTCGAAAATGGTTGCTCAGATTTTAAGTGGAATAACACCAAATTTACAGATAAATTGTAGAAGAATTGACATTGTAACAATATTGAATTTTCCCATCCATATCTCTGCTATTTATTTAGGTCTATTTCCCAATTCTTCTCAGTACTATTTTGTCGTTTTCACTGTCTTACACATTTTGTGTTTGGCTATTCTATTTTTTTGTAATGTTGATGCTATTGTAAGTATTACTGGCTTTTAAACTTTAGATTACTGACTGTGGTTAGTCTATAAGAATACAACTAGTATAATAATTTATAAATTATCAAGGGTTCATGAGGGATGGGGGAGTGGCGAAGGAGGGGAAAAATGAGGACTTGATGCCAGGGGCTTAGGTGGAGAGCAAATGCTTCAAGAACGATGAAGGCACTGAATGTACAAATGTGCTCTACACAATTGATGTATGTATGTATGGTGATAAGAGTTGTATGAGCTCCTAATAAAATTTTTTAAAAAGAATACAACTAGTATTTGAGTATTGTATGCAGCAACCTTGATTAAACCCGTTTTTTAATATTATTTGCTACTATGTAGACTTAACTTATATTCTCAATATAGATTGAGTATTGTTTGACAATAAAAAACAGTTTTATGGCTTCTTTTCTGATTTGAAAGCCTTTTCTTTCTTTTCCTTGTCTTAACTATGAGATGACACTTTCAGTACAATGTTGAATGGAACATGAGGGTGGGCATTGCTGACTTGTTCCTGATGTTGCAGAAAAGCATTTTAGTCTTTCACCATTAGGTATTAAATGTAGGCTTTTCACAGGTGCCCTTTATCAACTTTAAAAAGGTCCTTTTTATTTCTAGTTAGCTAAGATGTGTATCAGCAATGGTTATTGGAATTTAAAGATTCATTGTTCTGTCTCTATTGAAATAATCACGATTTATCGTTTTAAGTTTTTTGATTATTTGGTGAATGTTAAACTAACCTTGCATTCTCGTTGCAAAATCCCCCTGATTATGACACATTATTATTCTTTCTATAGATCATTAGATTTAATCTGTTAAGATTTTGTTAAGAAATTTTCCATTCTTATGGTAATAGCTTTTCGGTTTTAGCACCAGAGTAATGCTGAGCTCACAAAATGATCTCATAAATATTGCCTCCTCTTCAATTTTTATGAAGAAGTTTGTACAGAATTGGTACCATTTACTTCTTCAAATGCTTGGTGAATCCAGCTGGGTCTGGCATTTCTTTATACCACCAATTCCTTTAATAAATGTAGGACTAATTTGGTTGTTGATTTCTTCTTGAGTGCATTTGAGCAGTTTTTGTTTCACTAAATGTGACTGTTTCATCTAATTGGTCTAATTTATTAGCATAAAGCTGCTTATAACATTCTCTTATTCTTTTAATATCTATAGAATTTTTAGTGATGCCAACCTCATCTAGGTTGATTTAAAATTCTGAGTTCCACACTTCCTTTTCCTTTCTAAGGATGAACAAGGATTTTTTATTTGTTTGTGGTCTCAAAGTAAAACTTAAAAATATTTCTCTATTATTCAATTGTAAAAATGGATTAACCATTTTAATTGGGGCATGTACTTTACCCTTAAAAGGGTTAAGATTTTCAAAACAAAAATCAAGAAAGGAAAAATCAAAAGCAGAGATGGGCAGGGTAGAATAGTGCCAACACTTAAAGAAGAATCACCCTGCACGAATATGTGTGAAAGACATATCTGTCAATCATTCAAATATCTGGCAGCTTTCCATAGTATTTTTAAAGGAAATTAGCTAAAATCTTGAAATGTGTATGCACTCGAGATGAACTATATTACTGGTAAATAAAAACACTGACTTTCAAGAGCAACAACAGCAATAAATCCATGCATAACCCAACATACATACAGATCCACAAAATTCAATCAATAAATCAGGGAGTACTTACATCAGAATTTGCTAATGAGTTGATTAAACCAATATGCAAATAACAACTTTTCCTTTTTTAGGTCTTGAATTTTTCAAAAATTACAGAATTAGTAAATGCTATTAAAATAATTACCTAAACCCACAGTGAAATAATGTTATGAAAAAGGATCTCATTCTGTTTATGTCCCCTTCAGTTCTGGTTTTCAAAAACACGTAGGCACTACTTCTCAAATGCTCTCCCCTACACACACACACACACACACACACACACACACACACACACACACAGAGAGAGAGAGAGAGACAGACCCCAGAGAACAGGATAGGAAGAGGATGCTTGTCATTTTTACATGAACACCACATAAAAATATTTAATCATTTCTGAGTTTATACTGCTCTAAATGTTAGCTTGTTTGTATACAAATACCTCAAATATAAATCCAATGTAGGTATCCCAGAAACTATCTCCACTCAACCAACAGAGTATCAAACCATAATACCAAATTAGACATTAATCAAGGCTGTCAAGCATAGCTTAACTCAAGTCACAAAAAACGAGTTACATGGAATCTCTGGATAGTTTCCCCGCTCTGTATCCATAGCTACAGCTTTAGCTTACACCGGAGCGATTGGAAACCTAACCTAACCCAAAGCAACACTACTCCACATTTTCACCAGCTTCCTAAACAAACTCACTTTGCTACCTTGCCACAACTTCAGCTTCAATGGGTCCAAGACATTCAACTCATCAGAGAAGCTTTCTTCTCAGATCTCTTCATGTCTCCCATTTGTATTCTGGCTCTAAAATTCTCCCAAATTACTCAAGCTTAAAAACTTGATCATGGTGGACTCCTAGCTCTTCATTCTCCTTCCGTCTCCACTTAATCACAGTTGGCAAGCCAATAAATCCTATTTCCAAATTAAAATAAAATCTTTTAGATCTGACTTTTCCTTTACAATCCCAGGTTCAAGCCTTCATTATCGATTTCAGTTTATTCTTTTTTATCATTTTATTGGGGGCCGTACAATGCTTATCACAATCCATTTTTCACTAAATACCTTTACTCAGATGTATGTGGCAATGTTATAAACAGTTCACATTTAAAGTGTACCTAAATTTTTTTTTGAGTTTTTTTTTTAATTTTAACAATTTATTAGGGGCTCATACAATTCTTATCACAGTTCATACATATACATACATCAATTGTATAAAGCACATCTGTACAGTCTTTGCCCTAATCATTTTTTTCTCCTCTTTTCTTTTTTTACATTTATTAGGGACTCATACAACTCTTATCACCATCCATACATATACATACATCAATTGTATAAAGCACATCCATACATTCCCTGCCCCAATCATTCTCAAGGCATTTGCTCTCCACTTAAGCCCTTTGCATCAAGTCCTCTTGTTTTTCCCCCTCCCTCCCCTTTCTTTCCCCCCTCCCTCATGTGCCCTTGGTAATTTATACCTCGTTATTTTGTCATATCTTGCCCTATCCGGAGTCTCTCTTCCCCACTTCTCTGCTGTCCCTCTCCCAGGGAAGAGGTCACATGTGGATCCTTGTAATCAGTTCCCCCTTTCCAACCCACTCACCCTCCACTCTCCCAGCATCGTCCCTCACACCCTTGGTCCTGAAGGTATCATCCACCCTGGATTCCCTGTACCTCCAACCCTCCCATGCACCAGTGTACAGCCTCTGTCCTATCCAGCCCTGCAAGGTAGAATTCGGATCATGGTAGCCGGGGGGAGGAAGCATCCAGGATCTGGGGGAAAGCTGTGTTCTTCATCGGTACTACCTCACACCCTAATTAACCCATCTCCTCTCCTAAACGCCTCTATGAGGGGATCTCCATTGGCTGACACTTGGGCCTTGGGTCTCTACTCTACACTTGCCCCTTCATTTAATATGGTATATATATATATACACACACACACACACACACACATATATACACATACATACACACACTTATATCGTTGTTGTTGTTTTTTTTTTGCATGATGCCTTATACCTGGTCCCTTGGCACCTCGTGATCACACTGGCTGGTGTGCTTCTTCCATGTTGGCTTTTTTGCTTCTGAGCTAGATGGCCGCTTGTTCACCTTCAAGCCTTTAAGACCCCAGACACTATCTCTTTTGATAGCCGGGCACCATCAGCTTTCTTCACCACATTTGCTTATGCACCCATTTGTCTTCAGCGATCCTATCATGGAGGTGTGCAGTCAATGATATGATTTTTTGTTCTTTGATGCCTGGTAACTGATCCCTTTGGGACCACTCGATCACACAGGCTGGTGTGTTCTTCCATGTGGACTTTGTTGCTTCTGAGCTAGATGGCCGCTTGTTTATCTTCAAGCCTTTAAGACCCTAGTCACTATCTCTTTTGATAGCCGGGCACCATCAGCTTTCTTCACCACATTTACTTGTTCACCCACTTTGGCTCCAGCCATTGTGTCGTGTCGGGAGAGTGAGCATCATAGAGTTCCAATTTAATAAAAGAAGGTATTCATGCATTGAGGGAGTGTTTGAGTAGAGGCCCAAGGTCCTTCCGCCACCTTAATACTTGACCTATAAATATAGACACATAGATCTATTTCCCCATCCTCCTATATATATTTGCATGTACATGTCTTTGTCTAGACCTCCATGAATGCCCTTTGACTCCTAGCTCTTTCCTCCATCTCCCTTGACTTTCCTCCTGCCCTACTACTTTTTTTTAACAATTAATTCTAAATAACCAAAAATTCACTACAGTTGAGTCAATTCCTATGCATAGAAACCCTGTAAGACAGAGAATTGCCCTGTGGATATCTGACACTGGAAATCTTTCCAGAGGTAGAAAACCTCCTCTTTCTTCTGAGAAGTGACTAGTGGCTTTGAACTGCTTGCTGACCTTGTGGTCATGTTAACCCACTATGCCACCAGGGTTAGGTTCTCTGAATTTCAATTTCTCATGCTCCATTCCACATTCCAATCTGCTTGCCTAAAGGTTTTCCATTGCATCTTTCTACACTCCTCAGCTAGTTCCCTAGTTTCCTATTACTAGCTGTCATGGAAATGCAACCCTGCTTGAACAGCATTCAAAACCTACCACAGGCTGACTACCACCTAGACATTAACCATTTTGTTCTACTATCCCCCTATACACACATTACATTTTAACTCAACCAAAACATTAATCATCTCCAAAATTAAGGGGCTCCAAAAAGCTCATGGAAACGTTCTGTTTTCCCACACAATAGAACTTTTCATTCCATTTCCCCACAAAAATTTTGAAGCCCTTTCATTATGTCCTTTCCTATCCCTATCATTGTTGCTAAGAATCCAGTTCTCTGCCTTGTCTACCTAGTAAAACTTTAGGCATATTTCACAACCAGTATAAATATTTTTAATGAAACTTCTCCTGGTTATCTTGGAAAATACAGGTTTCCTTACCCTAAGCTCCTATAGCATTTGGTACTCTTAGCTTACCTTATATGTATTACTTTATTAAAGTTCTTTTGCACCTTTCAAATGGTCAGCCCTTTGAAGGGAAGGCTTATGTAATTTTCTCTAGGATGGGGCTCTAAAATTCAGCCAAAAGACAAGGAGTCCTCTACTATGTGCAGTACTACCACCGAGACCCAGAAAGGGCCTCAAACATTTCCATGAAGGAGCCAATGAATACAAATCACAGCCACAGGATGTGAAATCTTTTGTGGTTGTTAGGTGTCATCCAGTCTGTTCTCACTCATAGCAACCCTATGTGCAACAGAACAAAATACTGCCTGATCCTACTTCATCTGAAAACTGTACAGGTAGAAATATCATTTCCACATTTCTTCTCCAAGGTTATCTGACTACTTCTCTTTGAGTAAAGTTTCCCCTACCTTGATTTCTCTAATAACCATCAAAATAAGGGAAATTCCAAGAGACAAAATTTGGAACGCAGCAAATTATAAAGGTGTGAGGGGAAAAAAAAGGAATGAAAGTCCATTACTTTGATAGACAAATGAATCTTCTGGATGATGCAAAAGCAGTGAGGGGCACATAAAACCCGTTCCACTGACATTCAATAGAGCATCCAGATCACTCATCTTCAACTACTCTCTGGAATCTGCTCAACCACGTACCTGAAGTGTGTGGACAAAGGAGACCAGGCCATCTTCTCACTGTGCTATCACAAAATCTACTCTGAAACAACCCTGTACGATTCATGGCATCAGAGCCTCTAGGTTTGTAAAGTGAGACTTTGTTAGAAGTCAGGCAGTGGGATCATTTAATCTGAGTGATTTTTATATGGATTCTATAAATAATCACTCAGTTTTCACTTTGAAATATATCACCTGTATTCTATAGCCATATCACTGCTGTTTTAATAGACTCTCACTCCTACACCTGTATTCGTTGCATGTGATGTACTCTTGCCATCTTGAGACACTTGCAAGTCATATAACAATATATTTTCATATTTAATGAAAAATCATCCATATACACCTGAATTTACAATTACCTCAAAAGTTTACTACTGACGGGAAATACTGTTTCATCATATAAAACAAAAGATAGAAAATAAAAGACATTAATGTAAGTTTCCTGTAGGCCAAATTGTTTTACCCATGGATGATTTCCAAGGAGAAAGAACACAGAGGGAAAATTTTTTTAGTGAATGGTAAATGTCAATTCCTTGTTAAATACATAAATATATTTTCTTTCCAGTAATTTTTAAAATGTATTTGTAGACTGCAAGCTTAGAGTTCAATGGGCTTTGTTTTCCTTTCTAGAAGAACAGAAAATATAACAAGGGAGGAAAGAAAACGGCAAAGTGCAAGACCTGCCCATGGAATGCAGTACAATTTGCATACTTCTTAGCCTGTTTGGGGTGCTCATGGTCTAGTCAAACTCAGATGGGACAGTGATCATGGTCTTGGTCACAAAATTTTCACTTAGCCAAAGGATGCATATTGGTCTTGAAAATGGAAGTGTGGGGTGGATTATTTCTCAGGGAGCTGTGGGCAATGTCATGTCTATGGACACCAATGTGAATTAGAGCCCTTATTCTTTCTTGTAACCTCAGGAAAAGGGCACTGTCAGGGTAAGGTTTGGTACTTAGATTCTATCTCACTTATCCTACTGATTAAGAACTATCATTTTAATGTGAATGCTTTTAAAGTTTCTAAGTAAAAGACACCCAGCAAGTGAACAGCTGATAGAGTCCATACATATGCAGACCAAGGTTCTAATACAGGCACCGACAGCAGCAGGCTGTATAAAGAACACTTTCATACTTACTCTTGAAGACCTCCTGCCTCACCTCAACAGGCCAGGCAAAATGCTAATACCAATTGGAAAGTGCCACCTCGAAGGCCTTAAAGAACACATTTAATTATATGATTCACTGCTTCTTCCTCAACTTGCATTGAATGAAGTAGTATATTAGGAGAGTAGTTTTCTAAGATTCACTTGCTACATTAAAATGCTTTGAGGGTTGTTTATAAAAATCTCCAACACAGATGATACACTTCTGGAGCTCTGGGGAACCGTGTAAACACAGGATAGTGAACCTCTTATCACAGCACACTAGGTTAGGGGCAGAGCCAATGGTCTTGATTTTCTACATGTGTATTTTAAACAAATTGTAAGGTTTTCCGTGTATGCATCAGTGTAAAGGTGATAGAAGCTCAGCTCTGGGTGGCTGTTTTTTAAATTAAAATCATCTCTTCAAATGGTCATCAAGTACCAACTCCGTGTTCACCACCTGGTGTCCAGCGGTAATGCTCCTGTCAAAGCAGCGAAGGGGAGGCTGGTGCACAGGCGGCCTCACTCTGGGTATCAGGTCCATTAAATACTCTCAGGAACAATGGTCACTCGTAAGTAGAATGAAGATAAATTAACCATAAATGAAAAAGAGATATTACAGCTTAGCACCAAATACTTTCAAGACCAAGTTAAGGGGCTAATATTAACAAAAGATCATTCAAAATGAGGGATTCCTCCAGTGTCTTAAACTTTCCACGTCCTAAATTTATGTCTCCTCCAGTTCAAACACCCTTAGAAGAGAAAATACTATGTTTCTTCACTACCCAACCTACAGCCTTAATCTACATCATGCCCTTTTTAATTATTTTGTATAAAGAAGATCCAACTCATATTGTTTTAGGTCTATAGAATAAGTATTTTTGAAAGCAAAACCATGATCATTAAAGAAATAACGATTACCTCTTTCAAACGAATATATTTTCCATTCCAATTATCTATAAAACAGAAATATGGGAAGTACATAAAATGAAAGTGCTTCCTAGAACACTGCAAGAATTTGCTTTGGCTTTGTAGAAAATGTAGGGATTGTATGTAGATTTTCTGCCAGAGGTTCTGAATATTCCATAAATCCCATCCTGCAGGGATTTCACTTTTCTGTAGCTTTCTAACACACTTGTGTTCCTAGCCCCTTTAAATATATGCTGCAGTATCAACATTTCCATAGACAAAGCACTGCACACTAATAAAACAACACTGTTTACATACAGTGTAAATATATAACATATTTTAGCATAGGTTATGAGCAATATTTTTAGACGGATGGAGCCTGCAGTGATATTAGTAACAAACCTCTATTGTAAATTAGTGGGCTAAATAGAAATTTATGTTCCATAAAGCCCAGCATGAAACAATAAGTTAGCCATATTTAAATAACACTTTACAAAGCGTTAAGCAGTGAGTACAACTGTATCAGGCTGAGTTGGTTTCTGAAAAGGCAAGCTGGGCACTGACTAGACAGAGGCCCAAGCAATTAAGACAAGTCCTTGGTCTTTGTCACTCCTAACAAATTATGTATGCCCTCCAGAGTGGGCCTACAACAACGACAACAGTTAATTCGGGATGAAGTGTTATAATTGGACACAAAGCTATAGACAAAAGCTAAAAGGCAATTACATGAGATTTGGCTTTAGTTTACATTTTCAAAAATATGCTAGGGCCTATTATGTAAAGAAGGAGAGTCTGCATCTGGTAGGCGCGCTAAGATCTATGACCCGCTCAAGTCTTCATCAAGCCCACGCTCGCACTGCTCTCGTTTCACAGGGCGCAGACCATTGTCCTATTTCTTGGAAAAACCAGCTTCCAATTTTACCTTATCTTTCAAAATTCTGGAAAACACCTAGACTTTATTATAATCAATTAAATATTATACAATAATATTATGATTGGGTCCCACTAAGTATGTGAAAACATACATCCCAGAACCTCCCCAAATTTGCTATTTAGATTGTCCCCCCTCAAAATGAACAAAGTGGGGGACTGTGGGGGTGAAGAGAAGGAAAAATGCCAAGTTCTGTGTGAGAGTTGAAAATCTGAGGGCCTTGGTGCCTATGTAAATGGGCACCCTGAAAGAAGAGACTAAATCCATCTTAAAGTCTTGCCATGGGTCTAGTATCCATGTTGCATTTGAAAGCTGCCAGAAGCTTCCCTAACCTCTGTATCAGCCTAACCCTATAACCTAACAGAAATATTTTCTCTCTTACTGGACAGATGCAGGCCATGATAGCCTATACTCAAAAGGTCCTGACTTGGCGCATTATTCATAAATCTTCTTTACAACCGTCCACCAGGAAAAGGAATGAGTGAGAAAGCCGTTTTAAAAACAGATCTGCTGGAAAATGTGCCCTATTATTGTCCTGTGACAAGCCTATAATTATTTTCAAGCACATTTGCTCAAACTTAAGTGCCCTTAACCAATCATGTCATTCCACATATATGTTGTTACCTACCAGTCTCTGTTGGTCCCCACCCTCAGATATCCCACCTTCAACTTTCCTGTCTTTCAATTCAATCATAGTTTTGAAGCTTTAGTCACTCAACCGTATTAAATGCTTCAACTAAATTACAATGCTTGCCTCTTTATTCTTTGGTGGAGCTCCACCTTCATTCGGTGAATCTGGACATCTTCGTGTGAGCCATCTCTAGACTTTCAGTAACTCTGATTTTACTTTCATAGGATGGGTGTTTTCACTCTAAGGTAGTGGTTCCCAACCTTCCCAATGCCACAACCCTTTCATACAATTCCTCGTGCTGTGGTGACCCCCAACCCTAACATGATTTTCGTTGCTACTTCATCACTGCAATATCACTATTGTTATGAATCGGGCGACCCCTGTGAAAGGTTCAGGCTGAGAACCGCTGCTCTGAGGTCTCTATCTCTTTGGCCTAGTTAGCATCATTTGACTGTATTGGAGAGTCATTAGACCCAGTGCTAAGTACTGAGCCAAGAGTACTTTGTGCTCCGGCCACATGCTCAAATATTAAGCCTCTGTACAGTTGTGCTTGACAATTTTTTATTGTAAAGTTCTCTTGCTGTGATTTTGTCACCCATCTTCTAGACATTGAGGCACAGCCCAGTTACACTTGCCTGGACTGTCCTCTGGTGGCCACTGGTTATCAGGGCAGCTGCACTTTTCCCTCTTTTCTGCCTCTACACGTGCTAATTAAGGGAACTCACAGGTTGTCCACTGAGAAACTTGTTGGTAAGATAAGGAACTCCATATCCAAAGATCAGGCTAGACTTCTTTTGAGTATTCCATAAGCTTACAGATGCATTATGACCCCATTGCTGTTTTATACAATGAAGATTAAGTAATTAACAAAGATTATTTAGAAAGTCCGTGGTCTTATTGTAGAAGTTTTGACCTAGATAAGCTGACCTTTTTGTGAAAAATATGTTAAGTTAGGGGCTTATATGTAAATAGAGCATTTTAAAATTGGCTTTTGAATCTACAAACATATATATATGTATATATATATATATGTATATATATATGTATGTATATATATATGTATATATATATGTATATATATATATATATATATATATATATATATATATATATATATATATATATATATATATATATACATAGACTAGGATCCCTACAGGTCACTGTATCCAAACCAGCTAAGCAGATCACGAGGAGCTCTGTAAATGTGTTTACACTAAGCTAGCTCTATGACTGCTGACTTACTTCCACCAACCCCTCATGTGGCTCCTCTTACTATCCCATTCGCTCTCTGCTACTGGCAACTATGGCCACTGTTTCTCTTATTCTTTTAAATTATCTTATTCTCCGCGAAATACTTTTACTGAAAGTCCCTGTAACTCTACTGATTCTGCGGCAAGAGAAACTTCAGAAAGATACACCTTTCAAAAGTTATTTAATTTTTTATCATCAGGAATAGACACTAGAAAGGGAGCAAATCCCAAAGAAACCAGTAGTATGTCCTTTGACCCTTATCCTGCACTGAACTAAGAGATCAATGCTAAAAGAATGCTCTTATGGATGATAATGGACAGGAATTTATTCCTGTACTCAAAATAAGGTGAAACTATTATGATTAGCAGAATAGACTATATCAAGTTTCTAGTGAGCTTCTGTTATAAGAGATTGAGGTGCATGAGAGCTTTTAATGTGGAATTTATTTCTGAATGTCACCTTGAACTCTCAGTCCTAAATCAAACAGAGACCCAGACTGGAAAACTACTGTTAGGACTTCACTTGTATCTTTCGCACAAGAGTTAGTTCAAAACCTAGAAATTAAAAGAGAGAGAGAGAGCGCGAGCTAAAGGAGAGCAATAGCTGCGCAGGTGGAGCAAACAAACTCACGGCTTTGCACTTATAATAGTTCTAAGCCTGAGCTACAAAGGCCTTTGTCCTGTAGGAGGTCCCTGAATCATGAATTGGGCCGTGCTTCCATTGTATGCTTTCACTGTTACGGGCAGAGACATTTTGAAAAGGATTGCATCAAATTAAAGAATAAGGTAAAATCCCACTTTCCATCAAGATACATAACCCTTCAGAAACAGTAACAGTACCCTTCCCAAAGGGAAGGGGGGAACGGGGAGCTGACAGCATTGATGCCTGTATAATTCCACTTGATGGGATGTGAATGAATATATTGGATTGTGTAATATATGGCCCCCCAAAAAAGAATAAGCGTTCTTAGAGGATAGGGGGTAGGGGGCAAACGGTAACAGAAATCAAAGAGTTCAAGAAAAAAGAAAATATTTTGAAACTGATTGTGACAGCAATTGTATAACTGTACAACTGACGTGATTGAACTATGGAATGTTGTGATATATGTATGAGCTCCCAATAAAATGATTTGAAACTTTTTTTAAAATCCTCCTTTCAGCCCCTAGATTTGAAACCAAAGGAAGAGGTTCTGTGGATCATATAGAGGCTTCCCCAGTATTGGCATTAACTTCTCAAGGAGAAATGCTATTTAAATAAATGGGGAACTTTGTCAATTCTAAATTGAAAGAGCTGCCACTCTTGGAAATTTTTAGCCTGTATTTTTACAAAAGCCTCTTGTCAGAATATAAAAATCTCTAAAGTTGTTTTGGGTAACCAATCAAAAACAAGTTTTAACCCATTCCCAAGCTTTCTGTATTTCCTCTGGTCTCATTACAAACACACACCTTTCTTAATAACAATATCCCAATAAATTTAATTGAAAGGGATCTTTTATCATGCTGTTAGAAATCTCCAAGAAATATAAAGACAGAGGAGGAAGAGAGCTAGAGGGAGATGTTTGCATACTACATGCTATAAGCTTATTAACTCAAAAGTAGCATTCCTTGTTCCTCATTACACCTTTACAGAGCTAGCTTCAGTTCCTGAGGTTCTCTGGGCTATGACATTCATGGATGTTGGCTAATAAAATTCAAATTAACACCTCCATCTCTAAGCTTCTACCCAAAGTATCCCAGAAAGCCAATAAAAATAAAGCCAGTGAAGAGTTAGTGCCCATGATTCATGACTTCGGGGTACAGGGTCTAATAATATCCAGGATATCTAATAATACCCTCTGTGATGCTCCCACATTTCCTGTAAGGAAACCTGGAAACTGGGGGTGGAGTTTTGTACAGAATGTAAGGGTCAACAACATGTGATCCAAATCGGTGATGAGGAGGATGTAGGAGGCCTGGTAGGGTATGATCAAGAGTAATGTACCCAAGAGGAATTACTGAAACCCAAATGAAGACTGAGCATGACAGTGGGACAAGAGGAAATTCAAAGGAAATAGAGGAAAGAGCTAGGAGGCAGAGGGCATGTATATATGCAAATATATTTATATATGAGGATGGGGAAATAGATCTACGTGCATATATTTATAGGTTTAGTATTATGGTAGCAGAAGGACATTGGGCTTCCACTCAAGTATTCCCTCCATGCAAGAATACTTTCTTCTATTAAATTGGCATTCTATGATGCTCACCTTCCAGACACAACCGCTAAAGACAAAGTGGGTGAATAAGCAAATGTGGTGAAGAAAGCTGATGGTGCCCGGCTATCAAAAGATATAGCGTCTGGGGTCTTAAAAGCTTGAAGGTAAACAAGTAGCCATCTAGCTCAGAAGCAATAAAGCCCACATGGAGGAAGCACACTAGCCTGAGTGATCACAAGGGGTCGAAGGGATCCAGGTATTAGGCATCATCAGAACAAAATATCTTATAGTGAATGAGGGGGGAGGTGCAGAGTAGAGACTCAAAGCCCATTTGCAGGCCACTGGCCATCCCCTTATAGAAGGGTCTCGAGGAGGAGATGAGCCAGTCAGGGTGCGATGTAGCAACGATGAAAAATACAACTTTCCTCTAGTTCCTAAATGCTTCCTCCTCCCCCACTATCATGATCCCAATTCTACCTTGCAAGTTTGGCTAGACCAGAGGATATACACTGGTACAGATAGGAACTGGAAACACAGGGAATCCAGGGCAGATGATCCCTTCAGGACCAGTGGTGTGAGTGATGATACTGGGAGGGTGGGTTGGAAAGGGGGAACCGATTACAAGGATCTACATGTGACCTCCTCCCTGGGGGATGGACAACAGAAAAGTGGGTGAAGGGAGATGTCGTACAGGGCAGAATATGACAAAATAATAATTTATAAATTATCAAGGGTTCATGAGGGAGGGGGGAGCGGGGAGGGAAGGGTAAAAAACAAGGAGCCGATGCCAGGGGCTTCGGTGGAGAACAAATGCTTTGAGAATGCAGGGCAATGAACGTACAAATGTGCTTTACACAACTGATGCATGTATGGATTATGATAAGAGTTGTATGAGCCCCTAACAAAACACTTAAAAAAATCTAAGAGTCATAAGTAAAATAATAATTTCTTGATTTCCAGTTGTCTCAAATACTCATTTACTTTGGCCCAATAGAGAGCTAATCACTTTACAGTGGTTTTAGTGGTTTTTTTGTTTTTAGTATTTCTATACACTCAAGCCATTTTTCTTGCTTTCACATGGGAAGATAAATAATACACATTGACCATCGTGCCTCAAAAGTTCATAGAATCGCCTATGCATTTGTCTCAAATTTTGCATGCTGATTTGCAGCTTTTACAATTTACTCACAGGCTTATTTCATTACAAAATGCTCCAATTGTCAACAAGCTTATCTTGTTCATAGTATCCTATGGGTAAAAGCTCTTTCTAGACACTGGAGGGCACAAGGGCTTCAAGGAAAGTTGCCAATGGTCCAGTTTTCTGTAAAATAATTAGAACGCATAATGCAGCAAAAGGAACCACTACCAACCCCCAAAGAAAGGAAACAAGCGGCTGGCCCTGTTCCTATGACAGAAAGAACAAAGTTTAAGAGGGTTTTTAGGATCTTGTGGTCATTGTAAAATTTGCATATCCAATTTTCCCTTAATGGCTCAACTCTTAGCTATATCTGAAGGATTTGGGATCTGACCATTTAAACTTACTGAAGATGGTCTAAATATCATAACCTACTCTAAAGAGGCAACAATTAATGCAGCTGCTTAGGAGTTTCCTACTTATACCCTAGATTGTCCACTTCCTGTTCGTGAGAATTCTGGAAATGCCTTAGGGGCCCTCACTCAAAGACATGGCAGGCAGCAAAGACTTCCAGTTGGACTCAGATGTCCAGGGCTACACCACCATTTCAGAGCAGTCGGCACAAAAGCAAAACTGTTCAAGACCATGATGGACATAGTTTTAGGTAATTCATTGGATGTGTAGGTCCCACCTGAGGTTTCAGCCATTTTTAATTCAAACTTAACACAGCATCATGTGTTAAGCTAGCAGAATGAGGTTTTTTTTAAAATCATTTTATTGGGGGCTCATACAAGTTTTATCACAATCCATACATACATCCACTGTGTCAAGCACATTTGTACATTTGTTGCCCTCATCATTCTCAAACATTTGCTTTCTACTTGAGCCCTTGGCATCAGCTCCTCATTTTCCCCCTCCCTCCCGCTCCCCATGAACCCCTGATAATTTATAAATTATTATTATTTTGTCATTTCTTACATTGTCTGCTGTCTCCCTTCACCCACTTTCCTGTTGTCCATCCCACTGGGAGAGGGTTATATGTAGATCCTTGTAATCGGTTACCCCTTTCTGTCCCACCTTCCCTCCACCCTTCCAGGTATCGCCACTCTCACCATTGGTCCTGAGGGGCTCATCTGTCCTGGATTCCCTGTGTTTCCAGTTCCTATCTGTACCAGTGTACAACCTCTGGTTTGGCCGAATTTGTAAGGTAGTATTGGGATCACGATAGTGGGGGGGAGGAAGCATTTAAGAACTAGAGGAAAGTTGTATGTGTCCTCGCTGTTACACTGCACCCTGACTGGCTCACAGAATGACTTCTTAGGAAGTTCTTCTCTTAGCAGCCTCTAATATCAGGTTGCACACGATAACATCTCTAAATACAGCAACATCGTTACCTCTACTCAGTGATAATGATTTTGCTCTACACGGTTGTTTAGACCTAAGCAGTTTTTGGGAGCTGCCTTGTCACTCCAATGAGATTTACAAGAAACTCTCCTATCCAACTCCTATTTAGTTCGGGGTGAATCTTATCTTAAACCTGATTCACTAGTTCTCATTATCAGGAAGAAGACACTGTTACTACTTCTACAGAAGTCCTGGAAAGTAGCTCTCTCCTTGAAGTTACTTCAGCACAAGTTGGAATTGCACTCACAGGGCTTGCTGTATATTATATCCATTCAAACTTTTTGCAGGGTTATTCATGGTTTTATGATGCAGTGGCGATAGGAGAACTGGTGGCACAGTGGATTATACATTGGGCTGCTACCTACAAGGTTGGCAGTTTGAAACCAATAAGGCTTTCTGCTCTTGTGAAGATTCCTGCACTCGGGAACCCATGGGACAGTTCTCTTCTGTCCTATAGGGTCCCAAATAAATCAGAATTAACTTGCTGGTAGTGAGTTTTGCATTTAAGAAACTGAAAGGGTTCCTCACATCCTCTGGACACAGACACAAGAGAGTCCTCCACTGGCCAACCTTCTAGAAATCCTGTGGCCGCCCTCTGAACTGCTCTCACAAAAATTCACGCCCAACCTAAAGCGATCTCTCAAACTGAAGAAATGAAAAGAAACCATTTACTAACTCAACTGCAAAAAATGTTTCCTTACAAGAGCTCACCACCTTTTTCACCAGTGCGTTTGATTGAAGAGTGGAAAATGATTGTAAGTGGTGAAACAGACTCCAAGAAGCTTTAAAGTTTTCATTCCCCCAGCAAATTCTGGTTCCAGAACTTAAATTCAAGTCTGAAAAGACTTGGGTTGCAAGCATGATGCAACCACTAGTTTATGGTTGGGATCTCCAGGTAAGATAGCATTGCCATGGTCACTAATCATGTTCTCCAACATGCTCCCTCAAATTTTGAAAGACCTAAGCACCCATATTGAAAATGCCAGTGGGGTATTTTGACTGAAGCTGCTCACCACGCCCTGTGCTCCTGTTCAATGTGCCCACCCTCTTTGTCTCCTGTAGGTCTCATGATATCAGCTACAGAAAGAAAAAGTCACTCAAAAGATTTGTTTGAAAAATTACCTGAGCGGTAGCTCTTGGAATAATTTATTTGTCCACCAAAACTATGCCCCTAAAGCGGAACAAAGAGCTCGGGAAGGGAAGGTTGGCTGCTGAATAAACAAAATTATTACACAAGGGAGTGACCTAATAGCAAAGCAGTCACACCAAAGTCTTTACAGTTGTTTCTTACACCATCGTTGGACTCATTAGATAACTTAGGGAGAGAAAAGTCAATTAATCTAATGAAGAACTATAGATGGGGACATGTTGGGAATGCAGATGACTATGTATTTAAATCTTCCCAATATAACTTAGGTCATCCTGGTCAAACTTTGCCTGGAGTATATAATCATTTGCCCAACAGACCAATGCTTGAATTACAAATTGACTTTGTGAAGGTCTCTAATGTTAATGATAACAAATCTCTCCCCCCACCCCAATTATCTCACTGGAAGGAGGCTTTTCCAAATCAAAAAGCTATTACCACTTTTGTGGCAAAAAGATTGGAAAATATTATCCTCACCTAGGAAACTCCACAAACTCTTCACAGTCACCCACTGCACTGGTCAAATCATAAAGGAAGTATGTAAGATCTTGTCAATTTTTCAGACACCTTATTATCCTTGCCACCCAAAATCTTCTAGCCTCATGGAAAGACCAATAGAGATATTAATATTCAATGATCCAAACTTTTGTCTCTTATACACTTATCTTACACTTACTTTAGGCTCAACCTTTTCTATTGATTAATTTAAGGTTCACTTCTTTGGACCACACAAGTTAATGCCTTGTTACTTGAAATAAGCAAATGTGGTGAAGAAAGCTGATGGCGCCCAGCTATCAAAAGATATAGCAGACCTTGAAGTAAACCCCCAAACAATTAGGGCCATCAATGAGGGAATTGGGACTAACGTGAGAACTTTGGTGTAGGGAATACACAGACTATCAGAAATAGGGAAAGAAACAAACACAGAGGAGCCACAAATTGACAAGTGGGATATACTGAAGATAAAACACCTGTGTACACTGAAAGAATTCACAAAGAAAGTAATAAGAGAGTCCACCAACTTGGAAAACATCTTTAGCAAGGATACATCAGACAAAGATCAGACAAAGACC
Source organism: Tenrec ecaudatus (assembly GCF_050624435.1). Lineage (NCBI taxonomy): Eukaryota > Metazoa > Chordata > Mammalia > Afrosoricida > Tenrecidae > Tenrec > Tenrec ecaudatus. The sequence continues at coordinate 134,114,214 of NC_134536.1, read as the reverse complement.
TTATTAGTAAATTCTACAATATTCTGCTAGCTTCCAAAAAGAATTAAAACCAATTTCCCACTGAGGAGGTAGGCAAAGGACCTGAACAGAAGTTTCACAGGGACAGAAATCCAAAGGGCCAATAAACATATGAGAAAATGTTCCCAATCTTTAGCCATAAGATAAATGCAAATTAAAACAACAATGAGATATTGCCTAAAACCGTCAAAGACAGCTCAATTAAAAAAATCAGAAAGCAACAAGTGTTGGAGGGGCTGTGGGGCGTCAGGAACTCTCATCCACTGCTAGTGGACTTGTAGGTATGTAAAGTCGCTATGGACATTGATCTGGCAATATCTAAAACAGATGGAAATCGAGCTACCATACAATCCAGCAATCCCCCTACTGGGAAAATACCCAGAAGAGGCAAGAAACAAACCACAGTCAGACATCTGTGCTCCAATGTTCATCGCGGCACAGTTCACAATTGCAAGGAGTTGGAAACCACCCAAATTTCCATCAACTGATGAGTGGTTTAACAAACTGTGGTACATACATACAATGGAGCACTACGCATCACTAAAATGTAGTGATGAGCGTATGAAGCATATCGCCACATGGGAAGAACTGGAGGAAATCATACTAAGCAAAGTAAGCCAAGCACAAAAGACAAGTACAACATGAGTCCACTGAGGTAAGCTTAAAAAAAAATGCAAACGGGGCATAGGAAAAAAGCTACTGTATACAAACATTCCTGGGGTGAGGTCCAGGTAGTATGGCTGGGGCCAGACAAAATCCAGGGATACATAGGGTAGTCAACCAAAAAGGAGTCGGGGAAGGGGAAGGAAAAAAATTAAAAAGAAATGGGTAGCAGGGCACAGGGCACTAACCCACCCAAGCGGGGGAGGGGGGGTATTGTTTATATCTCCACAGGGAAATAGGGACCAGACTTCAACTGAGTGCTCTAAGATGTAAATGCAATATGAAGGCATGGAGCAGCAGGGAACCAGTGGAGGGATCTGAGGGGCCGGCCCCAATCCCAACTCCATGGACAGCTGCCCCTCCTTCCAGAAGAATTTATTTCAGAGGTCAGCACTGTATCTGCAGCTCAGGGAGAGGGACATGTCTGGTCAGAGCACATGGGAGCAAATGAAGGGGTAGGAAGTGAGAGTGAATCACATCCTGGCCCACCAAGCCTTGAGGAAGAGATTTCCGCGCAGAGCAGCCAATCCACAGAGAAGACCAAATGGCCACCCCCACTATGAGACGCAACATCTCTCACTGACCCATAGCCCTACAGGGGACAACACTGGAGACACAGTGTGGGAATTGTGCCCGATCTGATTCCACCACACCGAAGAAAAACATTAAGGCATGCAACAGAACAGCAAGGGAAACAGAGCAACGAAGTCCCCAGGAAATACCAAAAATAGACCTTGGCACCCCCAACAGACTCAACTGGAAAACACTTCTAAAGGCCAACAGTCATTGAACTAACTATAAGCTTTTCATTTTTGTTGTTGTGTTGTGGTTTTATTGTTTTGTTTTGTCATTAGTTTTTTGTTGCTGTTGTTTTGCTTTCTTTTGTTGCTTGGTTTTGCTCTGTTTTGATTTTGTGCATGTTATTTTCTCCTAAGGTCTGTCTAAATAAGATAGGCTGGATGAACAATCTAGAGGAGAAAACAACGGGACCGACAGTTCTGAGGGGTCATGGAAAAGGGGAGATGGGGGAGAGAAAGTGGTGTTAACAAACCCAGGGACAAAGAAACAAGGGATCCAAATTGGTGGTGAGGAGGGTGTAGGAGGCATGGTAGGGCATGATCAAGGGTAATGTAACTGAGAGGAATTACTGTAACCCAAATGAAGGCTAAGTATGATAGTGGAACAAGAGGAAAGTAAAAGGAAAGAGAGGAAAGAGCTAGGAGGCAAAGGGCATTTATAGAGGTCTAAATAAAGGCATGTGCATATATATATATTTATATATGAGGATATGGAAATAGATTTATGTGCATATATTTATAGGCTTAGTATTAAGGTAGCAGATGGACATTGGGCCTCCAATCAAGTACTCCCTCAATGCAAGAATACTTTGTTCTATTAAACTGGCATTCCATGATGCTCACCTTCTCTACATGATCGCTGAGGACAAAGCAGGTGCATAAGTCAATGTGGTGAAGAAAGCTGATGGAGCCCAGCTATCAAAAGATATAGCATCTAGGATCTTAAGGACTTGAAGGTAAACAAGCAGCCATCTAGGTGAGAAGCAACAAATCCCACATGGAAGAAGTACACCAGCCTGTGTGATTACGAGGAGCTGAAGGGATCAGTTATCAGGCATCAAAGAACAAAAAATTATATCATTGTGTGCTCACCTCCCAGATACAATCACCGAAGACAAAGGGGTGAATAAGCAAATGTGGTGAAGAAAGATGATGGGCTTGGCTATCAAAAGATATAGCGTCTGGGGTCTTAAAGGTTTGAAAATAAACAAGCAGCCATCTAGCTGAGAAGCAACAAAGCCCACATAGAAAAAGCACACCAGCCTCTGTGATCACAAGGTGTCGAAGGGATGAAGTATTGAGCATCAAAGAACAAAAAATCATATCATTGTGAATGAGGCGGGAGTGCGGAGTGGAAACCCAAAGCCCATCTGGAGGCCACTGGACATTCCTTTACGAAAAAGTCCTGGGAAGGAGACAAGCCAGCCAGGGTGCAGTGTAACAACGATGAAACATACAGTTTTCCTCTAGTTCCCAAATGCTTCCTTACGCTCCCCCACTGTCATGATCCCAATTCTACCTTACACATCTGGCTAGACCTGAGGATGTACACTGGTACAGATAGGAACTGGAAACACAGGGAATCCAGGACAGATGAACCCTTCAGGACCAGTGGTGAGAGTGGTGATACCTGGAGGGTGGAGGGAGGGTGAGGTAGAGAGGGGAAAACCGATTACAAGGATCTACGTATAACTTCCTCCCTGGGGGACGGACAACAGAAAAGTGGGTGAAGGTAGATGTCAGACAGTGTAAGATATGACAAAATAATAATTTATAAATTATCAAGGGTTTATGAGGGAATGGGGGGGAATGAGGAACTGATGCCAGGGGCTTATGTGGAGAGCAAATGTTTTGAGAATGATGAGGGTAAGGAATGTACAAATGTATTTTATATAATCGATGTATGTATGGATTGTGATAAGAGTTGTATGAGCCCCCAATAAAATGATTTTTTTTTAAGATATAGCATCTGGGGTCTTAAGGCTTGAAGATAAACAAGCAGCCATCAAGCTGAGAAGCAACAAAGCCCACATGGAAGAAGCACACCAGCCTGTGTGATCATGAGGTGTCAATGGGAATCAGGTATCAGGCATCTAAGACCCAGAACAAAATCATACTCAATGTAAATGGGGGAGGGGTAGGGGGAATGGAGTGGAGACTCAATGCCCATCTGTAGACAATTGGACATCCCCTCACAGAGGGGTCACAGGGAACAGATCAACCAGCCAGGGTGCAGTACAGCACTGATGAAACACACAACTTTCCTCTAGTTCGTTGGTGCTTCCTTTACCCCACTATCATGACCTCAATTCTACCTTAATAATCCGACTAGACCAGAGCATGCACACTGCTACAAATAAGAGCCCGCAACACAGGGAATCCAGGATAGATAACCCCCTCAGGGCCGACAAGGAGAGTAGAGATACCAGGAGGATTAGGGGAGAGTGGGAGGAGAAAGGAGGAATTGATCCCAAGGATCAACCTAGAACCCCCTCCCAGGGGGGTGAGTAGAAGAAAAGTGGATGAGAGGTGAAGGAGGACGATGTAAGATGTGGAAATAATAATCTGTAATTTATCAAGGGTTCTTGAGGGTGGGCAGGTGGGCCAGGGAGGGGAAAGAAATGGGGAACCTATATCAGGGCCTCAAGTGGGAATAGAATGCTTTGAAAAGGATGATGGCGGCATATGTACAAATGTTCTGACACACTACGATGTGAGATGTAAGAGCCTCCAACAAAAGTATTTAAAAAATAATAATTGCTACCTGAAGACCCTTAACTCCACCCCCACCCTTTAGGGGGCCAGCTGCAGTAAACTCTAATTTAACCCAAATTGATCTTTTAAAATGCTGTCCTTATAGTTTCGTGAATTCCTATTTGGTAGGCTGAAGAAAATTAATTAGGGTTTGTCATCGTGTTTTTCACGCTATATAACCTAACTGTTGAATATCAAACATTCCTTAGAAGTAGTTTTTAAGCTTAACCAGCAGGCACTCTAAAAATTGCTTTCAAGGTAGCACAGCACAAAAGCCTGACAATCTCATCAGAAATCCTTCCCAGGGATATAAAATTAAAAGCATAATTCAATGTACTTATGATGTTACATCTTCCCTTTTTATACCCCACTAGAATGAAAGAATGCAGGCTGAATGAAGCAAGGTTGTGTGATGTGCTTACAAACTGCTATGAGAATTATACTTTTAACAACTTCAGGAAGAAGTATTAAAATCACTGATGAATAATTAGTCTAATAAAGTACCAAGATCCTATGAGGTTAGGCTGTGATGTGAGTTGACAGCTATGCTTATAAACATTGGTTTTGAAAAATACCAATTTATGATTCATTTGAATCCTTTTCCGCTCTGATACTGTCCAAATTCTGGCATTTCATGTCGTGCCATCGTCTTTACTACGTAAACTTCAGTTTTATCAAGGCAAAGGGGGTAAGGAATACTTTCAAGTGAAAAAAATAGAAATAACCAAGGATCCATTTTACTGTTGAAAACTCTGACAATTTCCTCTTTGCATTAAAAAAGATAATAAGTGTCAAACCAGTTATTATAACACATGACAGCTTCAGAATAGAGACAGCATATCCAGCTCTCTATAATTCAATACGGACACATGGGAAAAGAGCAAACAGTTTTTCTAACAGATTTCTCTGCCTCAATGCCAATCTGGCAAATAATCATATGAAAATGTTATTACGCTACCTAATTTTCCCTTGGAGCTTTTAAATAGAAACTTTTGTGAACTGATATGTTAAATGTGCATAGGGAGGCCTGAGCGCAAAGACTGGATGAGGGGCCCCGCCAATGATGTCTGGGCTTCTGTGAGAGCCACACCTGGGGTGAGTGGTGCTTTGAAGGTGATTAATAAGGACCCAATGCTAGGTGTACACGACAAAGACAGATGTCTTTCCTAAAATGGCAGCGCTCCTGAAATGGCAGGGACTCCACGGAGGGAGTGGGAGAGAGGAAAAGAGGAGAGCCAAAATAAGGGCTACAGAGCAATCCAGAGTACAGGCAACAGAAGCAAAGAAGACTGTTTACCGGTGGGGATGTTTTATTTGAGACTACGATTGAGACCAAGTCCATTTAACTGACCTTTGTGTAGTACCTACTATGTGTTAGCTGTACTGTCTGGACAAAATTTAATCGCCATGGTTGATTGATCATATCAGTGTAAATTCTTGGTTTTGGACCTGCCTGGGGCAAATCGTGCTTATACTAACTAAGATGCCCAGATGCAAGACTGTAGTTTCCTTTACATCTTAAAAAAAAAAGTTTTTAAAGCTTGTTTAGCATGCAAATTATTTTTTATCTGAAATGCATTTAAAGCCCGTGTTTTGTATTTATGACCATACAGTTTAGATAAGATCCACTGTAACTGCTGCCAATTCTCACGTCTTACTGATCTACTGAGCTGTATCTGTAGTTGCTGATTTTATTTTCTGTCACTCTAATACTATAACTTAATGTTATCAGAGAATAAGAAAGAATCGATGCTGATTACAGTTAGGAAAGTGAGGGTGAAAGCAATACTAACTGGTGATATTATTTTTTGTAAAGTCTCTACAGGAGGTTTCTTATCCCAGAGTCATTTAAGAATCACTAACTTGACTCAAATCTGAGCAAAGAAGCTACAAATAAATACGTCAAATAAAAACATCCATGGCTCTCTGGTGAGGCACCATGGCTTAGAGAAAAGGGAATCCACATGGGTTCTTTGGAGTCTGGCGGACCTAGTTTTGAAATCTGGCCCCACCACTTTCTTTAACTGTAGGACCTCTCTGAGCTTCAATTTCTTCATTTGTAAAAATGAGAACACCTTTGTCACACAGGGATGCTGTGTGGATTAGGAAAGACAAGAATGTATGCATGTAGCATGAGGTCAATACTGTTTCCTCTGTTCCTTCAAATGCTTTCTACCAGGGAGAGGTCAGAGGTCCAAAATCCTCTCTCTCCTCTCTCTTTCTGTGTGTGTGTGTGTGTGTGTGTGTGTGTGTGTGTGTGGTGTGTGTAAGAGAGAGACAGAGAGCGCTAGCTATGTGCAGAAGGTTATAAATTTGTTAGTAATGTGTTCTCATGAGCCTTACACCACCTTTAAAACATACAGCTTTTACTTTATTGATTTGAATACCATATTAATCTACCCATAAATATAATTTGACACCTCCATTTACTGATCTTTTAAGCTTCTTCAGACATGTGGATGTTTGATAAATAGTCTATTAGTCTGATTTGACTCTAGCCTGCCTTACTCTTTTTTTAAGAGAATTACTTGGCTGACAGTGACAATGGCACCAAATTATATTGTTCATCTACAACCACTTTTCTTGTATTTCTGCATCATTGTGTCTCACACTAGTTCTTCTCATCTTCTTCTCAAAGACCACTTTTGGTCTCTTCACAGAGGAAATGTGGGCAGGCAGGCAAAGGAAATTATAGGAGGCAAAAAAAGAGGCTTCCAGAAGGGATGAGATCTACTCTGCTTGTTCTTAAACTCTGTGCACATCTACTCAGCAACTGAAGGAAGGGGCCGAGGAACTCTGCTTTCCTTGAAGAAGAGAATGACGAATCACCAGAAAGAAATTCAGAGTAGCCTTTGGAAAATACAAGTGGGAGTCCTTTTGTATAATGACCAAGTGACCTTGATGTGTTTTCTGGGCTAAAATTTCATTTCGTTCTCATCAAACAGAACCAAAATTATACCTCCAGGAAGAGCTACAAGTTGTGTTCCCTTTGGTCTATCTGACCATCCCAGATAGCATCACATTCTACCTGAAGAAGTGTCCCTGAAATACATCCACAATGCTTCAATTATCCTGGCTGCAGGCGAAGACAAAATAAGAGTCTCACGAGTTCTCAAAAAGCTCCAAATGTTCCCTGTAAACTATGTTGCTATCAGATGGGAAACACCAGACGACGACAGAAACCATAAACAGTGGAGATTTCCCTGGGCTTTGCTCTGGCTATAAGACAGTGTCCAAATACACAACACAGACGAGGAGGTACCAGCAAGGGCCCAATGGGAGTACCCCAGCATAGCAGGAGCACAGACACACAACCAGCTCAACTCCCTGTCTTGATCACTCCCCACTCATGCAGTGTTACCCAAACCCTAATAAGCCTAGCATTCACTTTCTTAGGTAAGTTTATCTTATAAAGGATAATCAATGGTAGAGATGGAAAAAAATGGGAAGACAGAAGGAGAAAACATCAAAATGAGGCTGATCTTTCCTCTAGCAAAAACTTAAATTGGTTACTTGGCAAACGTGAAACAGTCATTAAGTTAGCAGTTCAGTGGCCAAGTTATTACAATCTGTGAAAGGGGAAAGGATCCCATCTCTTCAGTGTATGCTAACATTGAAAAACCCAGGACCAGGTTGGTACCACTGATCTACCAGATAATATTAGTTTCTGACACGACCAAGTCAGCTGAGACATGCCATTACTGCTCTACCTGCTCTCTCTGGAACTTCAGTAGTACCCAAGTGCCAAGTATGGTAAGTGGCACTACAATCTTTTAATGGACACTCTTCTATGGACTAAGGAAAAGAAGAGAGCAAACACAATACCAAAGATTTAACTGAGAAGCCACACCTATGAGTACAAGAAAGAGCACAATCTTTGAACCCATACAAATAACCGTTTTAGAGTCCTGTCCTGCCCCTGACCAGCTGTATGAGTCTGGCTAGACGTCAGCATCTGCGATGAGGTTGTAATGCTTTTCTCTGTGGGGGCTCTTGTAGGTGTAAGAGGCAATATGCATCCTACACGTAGCAGAGTATCTGCTCTTTTCAGTGCTCAATAAGTAGGAGCTGATTTCTCCCATTCCTGGAGCTAAGAACAAGACCTAAGTTGTCCTTACCGGGCTTTGGAGTAGGAGCTTTCATGGAGATGTAGGTGAGGCTTGTAAACGTTGTATGACGTGGACATGAGCAGATTCACTGCCTGTGTAGCAGCTTCCATTCAAATTAAGCAGAGGGGGGGACATCAAAGCATTTTAAGAAAAGCTTTGATATCAAGTAAAATAGCACAAAGCTCTCGCTTCATTTGCATTTCCCCAGACAGAAGGCATCAGAAACCCCTTTTACGGCCAATGAAGTAATGGGTGTGTACTAAACCAAAGGGCTGGTGATTCAGCTCCACCCAGAAGTACCTTGGAAGAAAAGTCTGACTATCTGCTTTAAAACAATCGCAGTTGTTGAAAACCCTGTGGAATGCAGTTCTACTCTGAAACACAGGGTCACCATGAGTTGGGATCAACTAGAAAATTGGTTCTTGTTTCTTTTTTTTAAATGATATGAAAGGGGAAAAGTCGAATGACATTTAACTTGGAAGATTCGAGTATGTTCAGATAGATATTCTCCCAAGGTGTGCAAGAATAATCTAGTTTTTTTCCAAGGAAACAACCATCGTATCATGTAATCCAAATTAATTCCTTTCTCGATGAAAGCTGGGTAACAAAGACAGAGCTCAGCAAGATGGCACAGCACAGTGAGTGGAGAGTTGTATTCCCTGTTGACACTTCTGGTGCGATGTTAGGTTGGCAGCTTAATATGAAATAAAAATGAGGCCACACATTAGAAATTGTTTTTGAAAAGTAAAAATCCAGGGAAACTATGAAAGGAGCATTCTAATGAGTCTGAAGACAATTAACTCTGCAGGGTGGGCAGCTCTGAGTGTGATCTTTCATCTGTCTCCTTTTGGTCTCTGGGCAGGGGGCAGCCATGCTGGAGATGTTGGGACCTGAGCCGAGTGGGGATGGCAGCACCCTGGCCCACTTGCCAGCATCCGTGGCAGCAGGATGAGAGAGGAAGCCTGGTATGGAGACTGCCCATCCACTCAGAGATGACACAGTAAAGGGAGTGAAAGAAGGACCCTAACAGCAATAGCCCAGACCTGCAGTCACACAGGAAGGAGGTACACAGGCTTCAAAGCGTCTTTGGTTCAAATGGTTCCTTTCAGAGAACTCATTGCACAATACTTAATGTGGGCGGTTAGAAGAACAGTTGGGTTGGAGATAACTTACAGTACGTCACGCAAATCTGGAGCGCCCACGGAACATTAATTTCAGGCACGCACTGAGATACTGCTCTCACAACCAGCCGCTTTGCCAGGGGCAGCTTGTAACTCAGAGTCATGTTTCATTTAGGATGCGCGCTACTGTTTAATATGGAAGGGGAAGGTAATTATTTTGTTTTGTTGTGTTTTCCCCAATCCAAAGAGAAAACACTCAGGAAAGCCACACATCACACATAAACTCAGCTTCTGTGAAGCTGTTCTTGCGGCATTTGGGCACAAGTCTGCTGTGGTCATGACCTCTCAAACATTTATTCTTGCCCTAAACCCTCAGCTTTGTCTGCTCCTCTGGGATCTCTACAAGCGAGCTGAACACACTGGGAAGTGTTTCTTCCATACACACTTGATTTTCACCAATGTCACCTTCTATCCCATTGTAGCGAGGTGGGGTGTGTGTGTGTGTGTGTGTGTAGGTAGGTGTAGGTGTAGGTACTTCTCAGCTCTGGTGAAGAGTGACAACTCATTCAACTAAAAATCAGGGTTGGTTTGGTTTTTGTTTTCAAGCACTTTTCTAAATTCTTTTTCCAGAATCTTTTTTGGTTTGAATTCTAACAAATGCAAACACTTCATCTTATTTGTGTTCTGGAGTTGCTTGCCTTTCTGCTGCATATTTGTATAGCTGTTATATGAGTCCTTTGTACTGATGTAGCTGTCATTTCTTCAACTCAGCTCTTGCCAAACACAGAGCTGTGTCTGGAGATACAAAGATAACCACTCTTGCTGAAGGGATGCCAGTTTAATAGGAGAGACAGACACATAAACAGATCTGAATCAGAGATACATGGCCTGAATAGAGAGAAAAAATATATTGCACAAATAAATCAGCAAAACAGGGAAAAAAGGAAAGAGAGGGGTAAAAAAAAAAAAGATCTAGAGGCCCATAATATACCAACAAAGACCCAGCAAAACATAAGGACTGTGAACATAAAGGTACTGTTTCCATTTGTGCCTCATCCAACGTGCATCCTCTGTGTGAGGAAAGAAGTAATCTCATCTTGACCTACAGTCAATCTCTCTTGTCTTAGGCAAGGCCTCCGCAGCCATGGCTCTCTTGAATACCCAGTCCTTCCTTCCTGCAGGATCAGGCCAATTCAAAATAAGCCCCCCTTCCTGTCATCCTCTTTGGAGTCCTCCTTCAGCAACTTCATCATTTCACTGCTCCCCTTCTCAGCGGCCCCCCTTGAGTAGCTATGATTATTGTTATTTCCCACCGCCTATTCTTTCCTCTCATGACTCCACTGAAACGGTTCTTAGCAAGGTCGCCGGTAAACTCTAGCTTGTTAGAACCACTAGGCAATCTTTGTATCAATCCTCACCTCTGTGTAGCATCTCCCCCTTCTCCGACTGACGTCTGCCACAGGTGACCAGGGCAATCTTCTCCTTGTTTTCCTCCGGTCTGACTGGAGGGTCCTTTTGAGTGTCTTCTGCTTTCTTTGTTATTGTTGCTGTTTATTTTCTAAAGTAGTTTTATTGGTATATAATTCACATATACAATTTTTGTTGTTTTTTTTCCCTCTCTCCCCAATCTTCTACTTTCCTTTCCTTGTCTGACATTTTGCCTCCTGTACAGTCCATTTTTCTTTCAGCAGCTAGAGTGGTATTTTATTATATAAACCAGGTCATTACAATCCTTGCTTTAAAAGCCTCCAGTGGCTCATGAGGGAGGGGAGCGGGAGGGAGGGAAGAAATGAGGAGCTGATGCCAGGGGCTAAGGTGGAGAGCAAATGTTTTGAGAATGATGAGGGCAATGAATGTACACATGTGCTTCACACAATTGATGTATGTATGGATTGTGATAAGAGTTGTGTGAGCCCCTATAAAATGATTAAAAATAATAAAATAAGAATAAACAATAAAATAAAAGCCTCCAGTGGTTTCAACTGTCCTTAGAATCAAATCCGCACTATCAAAACCCGTCAGACCCGGCTCCTCCTACCTCACTGCCTTCATTTCTGGACACACCTCTCCCAACACCTCACACACTATCCACTCCCCTTACTTCAGATGCTTGCCATTCTTTCTATTCCTCAAATTCCTCAAGCCAGTTCTCCCTTCAAAGCCTTTCCCCAGACTGCTCACCAGCCTGGAGTATTCTTTCTTAGCTCTCTGTATGGCCAACTTCTTATCATTCAAGTCTCTGCTCAACAAACCACTTCAGAAAGGCCTCCCTTAACCACTCTGCTTAAAAAAAAAAAAAATCCCTTTCCCTGAACTAGCTCATCACTCCATTCCAATTTCTTTACAACAATAACAGCAAGCTCATTTATTTACATCTCATTGTCAGACCTGGTGATAGCTGCATCACATTTATTTACACACTTATTTTTCTTTCCCATGAGGTAAGAAAGCTGTGTGCAGGTATGGACTTGGTCTCTCTTCACTGCTGTGTGTCTAGCACTGGGCATAGTGCTAAGCCCACTGCAGGCACTCTGTACATATCCGATGACTGAAATAATGGAATCATTGTTTAGGATACTGCACCCAACTTTTTACTTCCAAGTGCAGAAGGTCATAGGAAAGGCAAAGGTGAAACAGAAAAAAAAAAAAAAAAAAGAAAAAAAAAAAAAAACCTAGTACACAGGAAAGGCAGGCTTACGATGAAAAGTCAATGAAGCGAGAATCTTTAATCTGAAGTTACTAAGGAATTGGTTTATTTTTAGTCTCTAGGAAGTCATCACTAGTTTGTTTGTTTTAATGTCTCCAAATCAACCAAACTCACTGCCATGGATTGATTCCAGCTCAAAAGAAAAAGGAAATGCTCTCCAGGTTCCGTGAACTGAATATAAATTGATTATTGTTTGTAATTACAATCAGTTCCTGAACCAGTGAATTACACAAACTGGGAATAATGACCCTACACCAAGGAAGTACCTCGTATGTATCAAGAGTCGTGTCCAGTGGTTTAGAAGTCCGATCTCATTGAATACTCATGGAAGCCTTATGAGATAGGTAAGTCACTACTCTACTCACTGCAGAGAGGAGGAGATCAACTTGAAAAAGCATCGTTAGCATATGACAAATGACCGTGTTGGGACCAAACCCAAATCCATGCCACTCTAAAATCTATGTCTGAACATAGCTCTGCTCCACATGCATGAATGTTAACTTTGAGTTTTCACCCAACTCTAGGATTCCAAGATATTTCCAGAATGTCATAAAGGACATACTATGAAGAAAAACTTAAAGCAGTCCTATACTGCAGATTCTATCTTACATACAATTGACAAGCTGAAGAAAATAATGTGCTTTTAGTTACCCAGTGTCTAAATCACCTTTTGTCATCCTGAATGATTATTTTATTTGTAGTCTGAAGACCTTAGAAATACAGGAAAAGAAAAGTAAGTCTCATGTATCGCTAGGTATGGCAAAATATGTTTGTGTGCCTCTACAGTTTTGAACAGGGGCGGGCAGAGTGCAGCCCGCTTGTTGACAACATACAGCCTGCTTATGGCTTGTGTTTAAAAATGGGTTTTACCTTTTTTTTAATAGTTAAAAAACCATGCAACAGAGGCTTTGTGATCCACAATGTCTACAATATTTAATTCTTGGTTTTTGTTGGAAAAGTTTGCCAATCCCTGGTCTAGAACCTAAAAATGGATGCAAAAAAGTATGAAATGGCCTTAATCAAATAATAAAATCTCTGGTTTGAAACAGCAGCTCCCTGAAGATTTTCAAATATACCCCAAAAATAAATTTTTACCTTGGACAACAAAAACTCCGCAGAATCAGATTTTAAAAGTAGGTCTGGCCCATTTAATCAAGGATCAGTAAGGTCATGCTGGTGGATATAAAAAAAGTAAAGGATGATGCTAACTTGCTTGGGGGAAAAAACAAAACTATCCAATTTGACAGCTGTAAGGGACCTTAGAGAAACTACAAACCAAAGCCTTCACTTTGTGAATGAAGAAAGGCCCCAGGAAAAGGGCAGTGACCGCCTCAGGCCACAAAGTGAGTGCAGTGCCCTGTCCTGTCGCTGGCTCCACCAGTACGATTCTCCCTGGGCCACGTGATCTATTACTACTGAGGTACTGAGGAATGGGAGGCAGCGCTTTAAAAGGCCAGACAAGAACCTGCCCTTCTGCAAGCAAAGTGTGATCTAAAGGTGAGGTCATAACCCCTTTTATAAAAAATTTTTAATTTGTTTCCTTTTTGTAATGCTTGTTCTCTATTTCAAAAGTAATACATATTAATTACAGAAAATGGAGACAAGAAATACTTAGAGAAGAGACTCATTTATAATCCCTCCACTCAATGATTAAAAACAAGTTTAACGTTTCATGTGTTTCCTTACTACTTGTTTTCAAATGCATATACACATGTCATTTAAAAATAGAACATTTGTTTATTTTAATATACTTTCCCCTACTTAACTGGTTATAAGACTTTTTGTGTCATATAAACATGTTTAATGGTTCTACAATGTCACTGTTCTGTATTGTAATGTCTGTACTAATTAATCTTTCCAATATCAACACGTATAATAGAATTCTCACCACACTGACTCTGATCATTGTGTAAAAGACTTTCCCATTTGATAACCACAGAACGGTTGCTCATTGTTTTGGAATGAGGTTGTCCCTTTCCTCACACGGCCATTCATTTTCATGTCTTCTTTGTTCCACTGCTTATGCATATCTGATCCCCAATTTTTTCCTTTTAGGGTGTTCATCTTTTCTTTAGAAGAGCCAAATACCTTAACCTTTTCTTCCTGTCATATGTATTGTATTTTTTCTCATCTGTCATTTGCATTTTTAATCCATTGTGTTTAATCCCACAAATGCATTATCCCTGTCTGGTCAAATCTTTTGCCTTTGTCCTTTGTGTGTTGACAGAGATCAGTAGACCAATGTTGCTGTGGGAAGGATGACCTGCTGACACTGGTTAATGACTGATGAACTAGTTCCTAAAGAAACAGTGCACGGCCTGCAGAGGTTCCACTTAACAGTGACCAGGTAAGAGGAACTTGTAATAGAAATGTCTACATCAACCAAGAGTCTGGAGGTCTGGTTTCCAGTCAGGTTTTCATTCATTTGCTGCATATCCTCAGGTAAATCATAGCGATTCTGGGTACCTGAACAACAAAATGAGAGCCTGGACACTATACTCTTTAAAACTACAACTAGTTCTAAGGCTCATTCCCACTTGACACTTGAACAAAGGGAATGCAGTAGTAAGACATTCCAGGCTAGTTAGAATCTAAACCCCAGAGAGACCTGTCAATGAGAAGAGTGAAGAAGGTGAGAGACACCTAAGAAAGCATCTGACAGGAGGGAACTTGTAGTTCCTTTGACGTGTGGACTATAGAAATCCACTTCAAGTCAGTCAGCATGATCTGCAAGGTCAGCTGAAGCTGAGAACTAACACTGGAAAAGGGCTCAACACTCTCCCAGGGATTTTCTCAGAGACAGCAACAGGTGGCTTCCTCTTAGTAGTGAAGATGAGGAGGGTTGGAGAAGGGCATAAGAAGGCCCCAGAGAGGAGCTGAATGAGATGAAGTGCCGACAGTTTTGCAGTTAAAAGAAAAATGTGTGATGAAGGTTATCATCTTGAGAGGAAAAGTTCTTCAAGGCCAGATAGAAATTAAACCTTAGAGACAAAAGGGAACAAAAGAGTTAACTCAAGTATATAAAGGGAAATGGTCTCAAGAACAGATTTGCAAAATTACCTTTTGTCCCTGTAAAACACTTGAATATGCATCACATAAGTTTGCTTTTTTTAAGAGGGGGTGGGGGGCAAGTTGGCTGGTCCAAGATTCTTAGTGGTTGGCAGTTAAAATGTATTAATCCCCCATAATAGTCTAATATAATGTAACTGCCTTCATGATGAGATCTGTCATGAACAGCTGATCAATGGAAATGACATTTCCTCAGAGTTGGAGGCTGCTTCCAATACAAGTGGACACTCCCAAACTTTCTTTTTCAAATCGGTTTAATATCCTTTGTATAAAGAAATAGAAGAGTCACTTGACAGTAAAAACTAGATTATACTGTTTATTCCGAGGCTCCAAAAACCACTGGCATTGAGTCGATTCCGACGCATAGCAGTCCTGTATAGGATTTCCGAAGCTGCCAATGTCCATGTGAGTAGACAGCATCACTTTTCTCGTATGGAGCAGCTGGGAAATTTGAGTCTGACTGTGTGGTTAGCAGTCCAATGCGGACTCAACAGCACCAGCAGGGCTCTGCAGGCTCAAAGTACTCAATATAGAAACTTCCATGGCTATTTATTCTGTCTTGATGAACATTGGGCAAAGGCTAGCCAGATCCCATTTTAGAGACAAGAACACTGACCCGCAGAAGGTGACATTTCTAAACAGCCTTAAGTAAGCCTGGAATACCCAAGGAAAGGAAGGCCAGCGGTTGTACCCAAATGGCCTCTTCTTGGGTTAGCCACAAATCCATTCACAGCCTGCTGTCTGGGTCCTGTCCTGAATTTATAAAGGAAGGAGTCAGCCAGGAAACTGGAGTTTAGTTTTACCCCCATGTTATTCCTGTGGTCTTGGAAAAGGAATTTTAATCTTCCTATGTGACCATTTCTGTCATCAGTAAATGGGGATGATGTTTACACTCCCTCCTAGTAATGTGTTTGTAAGGATCTAATGGAAGGAAGACTTCTTGGTAAAGTGCTGGACATTTATGTTTGCTATTTATGAATTTAAAAGAGATGAATGAAACAACTAAAATAAAGATTTTTTTAAAGTTTGCAATACTACCATTCATGAATTTCTTAAGTTCATCCCCTAAAAGTGCTATAGGGCATAGATCTTAGGAATGAACATAATTTTTGCTTCAACTATTTTGTTTTATAAAATGAGATGTTTGTGTGTACTTATGTTTTTTAAATCATTTCATTGGGGCTCATACACCTCATCACAATCCATAACACATCAATTGAGTAAAGCACATTTGTACATTCATTGCCCTTATCATTCTCAAAACATTCTCCACGTAAGCCCTTGACATCAGTTCATTTTTTCCTCTACCTCCCTGATGCTCCCTCCATCATGAACCCTTGATAATTTATAAATTATTATTTTGTCATATCTTAGTGTATACATATGTTTTGTATATGTGTACCCATGTGTGTATACCCATAAGTGTTTAAAATTGTGGTGAGAAAAATCATGTTGTAGAACAAAAATCAATATGCATCTTTTTAAAATACTTGATAAGCAAGAGTCAATATGCTAAATGAATATTGTAATTTGCTCATGAAATGAAATTTAAGCATTCTATATGAGATTGTACTTACAAAATAGAATGTTATTGCATACACCAATCAGAAATATAAAACACTGAGTCCATAAATTCTATTCATAGATGTTTCTATAAAACAAGGCAACAATTCTTATTTAGAATTTAAATATAAAATAACAAAATATTTGTGTATTTTGAATGCTTGGAATTGTCCACTTTCTGGACAAAAAATCAAATTTATAATAACAACCACATATGCCTGTGACCTAACAATTACTTTGAATAAAGACTATTTATCAACAATTACAATGGTGGAAATGATCTTCTCTTAGGCAACCCAGAGGAGCAATGTTTAATGAGGAATAATGATTTAGGCCTGCAAACCGAGAAGTGTAATGGGCAGTTTCAGTATAACACATCACAGCAGTACAAGCAGGCTTCTAAAACCGTGTTACCTGCTTTTGACTAACATGCATTTGATTTCCAAGACCAGACTATGGCTTCTGGAAACAACAGGGGTTTGGGGTTTTGTTTTCCTTATTGCTGCAAGTCAGTGACAACAATGGCTGTGCTGATGGCATAGTCTTCTGGCGGGAATCCTGAGGATCCACCTGTTCCCATTAGAAACGAGGACTCACAGACGACCGAGGCTAGCAATGTCAACAGGTACTTTAATTTTTCATCCCTTTAAATGCTAGAGTAAGTTGGTGATTGCAACCACTGCTCTGCTCATTATGGCACAGTGAATTGAAAAATGACGTTAGGAAGCTCCTATTGTTGGGCATGGCAAAGACAAGTTTTAGGAGAAAGGGGGTCCACGGTTAATCAGTTTTGCTACCAAGAGTGGCTGTCATTGTACAGAAATCAAATTAACTACCAACACAGCAGGGAGAGGGTAGGATGTGCATGGAGCAGAGAGCAGGGCTGAGGGGAGACGAGCACGCAGAATGCAAACCTGCCTGGGCCAGCAGGAAACCACTCTCTAGTCTGATCATGCAACAAAATAGGGAAATTGGCTTTAGTGTATTTAACGTTAATTAGCCATATTAATTAATGCTAAAAACAATGTTAACAGTATATTATTTTCATCTAGTTAAATAAAGGATTACACACATTTGAGTAAATTACACTGCATTAAACATTTAAATAACTTGAAATGAAGCCATTACTGTCATTCAAACAAGTTTCCACAGTTAAAGGCTGAATGTTAAGTATGAACTGATTTGGCATTACAAGAATATGAATCCTTTATCTTTTTAGTGAGAAAAACAAATGAAAAGATTTTGATGACTTCTGACTCAATTAAGTGGTTTGCAGTAGCACAGCGCTCCCAAGTGGTCAAGATTCAAAACGCAATTTCAAAAGGCCAAAGTTCAGAGCAAATCCTCTTTTCATATTGAATGGTGTTTTAACTAATGAAGATCATTAGCATCCCGGCCTTATTTTTTTTACTCTAAGAGATAATAACTTACCTCTACATATATTTTTAATATTAGATATTTATCGCCAAATTTCCCTCACTCAAATCAACCCTTTTTATTAAAAACAAACAAAAAACCTTTTTATTTCTTGGAAACCCTGGTGGAATAGTGGGTTACTCATTGTCCTACTAACTACAAGGCCAGCAATTTTAACCCATCAACTGCTCCTCAGGAGGAAGATGAGGCTCTCTCGTCCTGTAAATATTTATAGCCTTGAAAACCCAAAAAGGCAGTTCTACTCTTGAGGGTCACTATGGCTAAGAACTGATTCAATGGCAGCAAGTTAAGAAAGAGTCTAGAGAATTTAAAAAATAAAAAACTCTCACATAGGTGGACATAGTTGCAGTAGTGAGTTAATTATTTGCTATAAGCCCAGGGACACTGGCTTACAGATGATACCAACACCACAATTTTAATAACTAACTTTTAATTGTTGAAATCTAAACTCTAGAAATGGTTATAAAAATCACAGAACTCTATTTTGTCTGCTACACAGCATGGTGAGCATATACAGCAAGCTCAAGATTACAGAAATAACGTCTATACATTTTTTCAATGGTTATAGTCTTATTTTGAAATAACAGTATACATGATAAAAGAAGAGAGACTCGTGGATGATATGCTGGCATAAAACTTACACCAATTAGAGCAGAGTCAACAGAACAACCCTACTAATAGCAAGAGGATAGATAAAATTAAAATCAGAGCTGAGATACAGGAGAGGGAAAACAAGAAAACTATGGAAAAAATTAATGCGGCTAAAAGTTGGTTCTTCGAAAGAATTAATAGAATTGATAGACCACTGGCAAACCTAACCAAAGAAAGGAAGGAACAAACAACATTGATACCTAAAGTGGGCAAAGATCCCACAAGAATTGGGAACTACAGACCAATATCCCTAATGAACACTGATGCAAAAATCCTTAACAAAATACTGGCCAATAGAATACAAAAGCATATTAAAAATAATAATTCACCATGACCAAGTGGGATTCATGCCAAGGATGCAGGGATAGTTCAACATACAAAAGACGATCAGCATTATCCGCCACATTGGCAGGAAAAATGTTAAGAACTACATGGTAATATCGATAGATGCGGGAAAAGCATTTGACAACATCCAACACCAATTCCTATTTAAGACACTCAAGAACAGGAATAGAAGGGAAATTCCTCAATATTATACAAGCTATATATGAAAAACCAACAGTCAACGTGGTAGTTAATGGAGAAAAGACTAAAACAATTACACTGAAAAAGGATACCAGACAAATATGCTCCTTGTCCCCACTCCTATTTAATATCATACTGGAGGTCCTAGCTAACAACAACAACAAAAAAGAGATATTAAGGGTATTCATTAGGGGAAGGAAGAGGCAAAATTATCATTATTCACAGATGACATGATTATATACATCAAAGACCCCCAAACTCCAAAAGTGGAGTGTTGGAAGCAATAGAGGAATGACAGAGCGACAGGATACAAGATCAACAAATGGAAGTCTATCGGACTGCTCCACACATCAGACAAGATCACAGAAGAGACAACTATCCAAGCACAAACAGAAATATCTAGGGAGATACCTGACTAAAAGAAAATGAAAGATTTCTATGAGGAAAATTATAAAAACATTACTACAAGAAATCAAGAGTGACCTCAACAAATGGAAGACTATCTCATGCTCATAGATTGGAAGACTCAATATAGTAAAGATGTCAGTTCTGCCCAAGGCACTATATAAATTAAATGCTATCCCCATATGAATACCACCATTCTTCTTCAAAGAATTGGAAAAAACTGATGACCAACTTCATATAGAGAGGGAAGAAGCCCAGAATTAGCAAGAGAACTCCTCAAGAAGACAAAGTGGGAGGGCTTGCTCTACCTGACTTAAGCACGTACTACACAGCCACAGTAGTCAAAACAGTGCGGCACTGGTAATAACAACAGATATCCAGACCAATAGAAAAGAGCTGAAGACCCAGAAATAAAAGCATCAGCATACAGGCAACCGATCTTGGATAAGAGCCCCAAAAATATTAAATGGGAAGCAGATGCCCTCTTCAATAAGTGATGCTGGAAAAAATGAATATCTACCTGCAGAAAAATGCAGTAAGTTCCTTACCTTACTCCATGCACAAGAATAAACTCAAGGTGGATCAGACACCTTGAGATAAAACCCCAATCAATTAGGGCCACTAATGAGGGAATTGGGACAAACCTGAAAACCTTGGCACAGGGAATACATAGGCTATCAGAAATAGGGAAGGATATAAATACAGAGGAGTCACAAATAGACAAGAGATATACTGAAGATAAGGCACCTGTGTACATCGAAATAATTCACCAAGAAAGTAATAAGAGAGCCCACCGACTGGGAAAACATCTTTAGCAATGACATCAGACAAAGGCCTTATTACTTAAATCTGCAATACTTTGCAAGATTACAATAAGAAAAAAACTAACTGCCCACTGAAGAGGTGGGCAAAGGACTTGAATAGAAGTTTCACATTCTGAAATCCAAATGGCCAATAAATACCTGAGAAAATGTTCCTGATCATTAGTCACAAGAGAAATGCAAATTAAAACAAGCATGAGATACCACCTAACACCCTCAAAGACAGCCCAATTCAAAAAATCAGAAAGCAACAATGTTGGGTGGGTTGTGGTGAGACAGGAACTCTGCTCCACTGCTGGTAGACTTGTAGGTATGTACAGCCACTATGGAAATCGATCTGGTAATTTCTAAAACAGATGGAAATTGAGCTACCATACGACCCAGCAATCCCCCTACTGGGCATATACCCAGAAGAGGCAAGAAACAAACCACGGCCAGACATCTGTGATCAAATGTTCATTGAGACACAGCTCACAATCTCAAGGAGTTGGAAACAACCCAAATTTCCATCAACAGACGAATGGATTAAAAACTGTGGTACATACATACAATGGAGTACTATGCATCGCTAAAAAGCAGTGATGAATGCATGAAGCATATTTCTGCATGGGAAGAACAGGAAGAAATTATGCTAAGTGAAGTAAGCCAAGCACAAAAGGAGAAGTACAACATGAGTCTGCTGAGCTAAGTTTATAATGAAAGAAAAGAAAAATGCAAAAGGGGCACAGGGAAAAAGCTACTGTAACAGGGAAAAAGCTACTGTATACAAACACTGCAAGAGTGAGGTCCAGGTAGTATGGCAGGGGCCAGACCAAATCCAGGGATACATATGGTAGCCAACTAAAAAAAAGGGGGGGGGCAGGGAAGGGAGGAAAGGGGGAAAAAAGATGTGTGGCAGGGGGACTAGGACACTGACTCACCTAAGGGGAGGGTATTGTTTGTGTCTCCACAGGGAAAGGGACCAGACTTAAATCCAGTGTACTGGGATGCGAATGCAGCTTGCCCGCATGGAGAGGGAAGCCAGTGGAGGGGCCTTAGGGTTCGGCCCTCATACCAGCTACGTGGACAACTGCCCCTCCCCCCAAAAGAATTTACTTTAAAGGATGGCACTGAAGCTGCAGCTAGGGGAGAGGGGCATGTCTGATCAGAGCAAATGGGAGCAAATTGAAGGGGGAGGAAGAGAGAGTGGAGCACATCCTGGCCCACCAGGTCTGGAGGACAATATCCCAGCTCTGAACAGCCAATGCATAGAGTGGACCATATGGCCGTCCCTCGCAGACCCAGGGCCCTAAAGGGAAAAACACTGAAGACTCAGTGTAGGGACTGGTCCAGACTGAGCCCGCAACACTGAGGTAAAAACTAAAGACGTGCAGCAGAGCAACAGGGGAGCAGAGCAGGGAGCTCCCGAGGGAGTACAAAGGATAGACTCTGGGGCCAGAGCGTGGCACCTCATCGGACCTGACTGGAAGACATGCCCAGAGTTCACAATTCAGACCTTTATCTATTTACAGGTTTTTCTCCCTCTTTAAATTTTTTTTTCTTTTTTTAAATTAATTTATTCTTTTATGGGTCATTGGTTTTCTTTTTTGTTGTCATTGCTGTGTTCTCATTCATCGCCTTTTCTTGCTATGCCTTGTTTTTGGTGCATATTATTATCTCTACAGCTGTATCTAGATAAGATAGGCTGGATGAACAGTTTGGAGGAGAAAACAAAGGGACAGATGGTTCCAGGGGGACATGGGAGAGAGGGAGCTGGGGGTGAGGAGGTGGTGTTGACCAACCCAGGGACAGGGGAGCAACAAGCGATCCAAAATTAGTGGCAAGGAGGGTGATTCAGGCTTGGTAGGGATTTAGCACGGGCAATGTTACCGAGAGAAATGACTGAAACCCAAATGAAGGCTGAGCATGATAGTGGGACAAGAGGAAAGTCAAAGGAAATAGAAGAAAGAACTAGGAGACAAAGGGTATTTATAGAGGTCTAAATACAGGCATGTACATATGTAAATATATTTATATAGGATGGTGGGGAAATAGATCTACATGCATATATTTATAGGTTCAGTATTAAGGCAACAGATAGACATTGGACCTCCACTCAAGTACTTACTCAATGCAAGAACATGCTGTTCTACTAAATTGGCATTCCATGATGCTCACCTTCCCAACACAATCGCTGAAGAAAAATATGTGCATAAGCAAATGTGGTGAAGAAAGCTGATGGTGCATGGCTATCAAAAGATGTAGCATCTGGGGTCTTAAAGGCTTGCAGATAAACAAGCAGCCATCTAACTCAGAAGCAACAAAGCCCACATGGAAGAAGCACACCAGCCTGTGTGACCATGAAATGTAGAAGGAATCAGGTATCAGACATCAAAGAACAAAAAATCATATCATTGTAAATGGGGGTGAGTACAGAGTAGAGACCCAAAGCCCAACTGTAGGCAACTGGACACCCCCTTACTGAAGGGTTGCAGGGAGGAGATGAGCCAGTCAGGAGGCAGGGTAGCAACAATGAAATACATAACCTTCCTCTAGTTCTTAAATACTTCCTCCCCCCACTATCCCAATTCTACCTTACAAATATGGCTAGACCAGAGGATGTGCATTGGTACAGATAGCAACTGGAAACACAGGGAATCCAGGACAAATGATCCCTTCAGGACCTACTAGTGGTGAGAGTGGAGAGAGGGTGGGGTGGAAAGGGGGTTCCGATTACAGGGATTTACATATAACCTCCTCCCTGGGGAATGGACTGCAGAAAAGTGGGTGAAGGGAGACGTCGGACAGTGTAAGATAGGACAAAATAGTAATAATTTGTGAATTATGAAGGGTTCATGAGGGAGGGGAGAGTAGGGCAAGAGGGGGGAAAATGAGGAGCTGATATTAAGGGCTTAAGTAGAAATCAAATGTTTTGAGAGTGATTATGGCTACAAATGTAAAAATGGGCATGACACAATGGATGTACATACGAATTGTGATAAGAATTGTACACACCCCCTATAAAATGATTTTTAAAAGAACAGTATAAAATTTCAATATATGCAAATTATTTTCATCACTATAAAAGTAGGAACACCAAAATCTTATTCTGAAGAGATAAGGATATTTACTCTTTTCAAGTTAGCACACAAGCTTCGAGACAAGCTTCTGTAACACTGTACGCTTCCATTCTTGAAAATACATTGATTTCTCCTGTGAGTAGGGAACCAATCATAATTCCATTTATAACAACAGTAAAGAGAGTTAAATGAATATAATAGTGTTGGTTTTCTACTCATAAAAGCATCAAGATATGAAAGCATTGCCCCAGACTTATACCAAATAGTAAGTGGAGTAAGTTAGGTATTTTCAAAAGAATAATTGTCTAAATTTTCCCCTCTTCAGCCTACCAAAGGAACAGAAAAATCTGAATATGTCTAAAAAGAAGCGATTTTGTATAATATAGAGAAAAGGCTTTGAATTGACCCTAGTGTTTGAATCTTGGCTCCACCACTCTAGAGCCTTGGTTTTTTTCATGTACAAAATGAATAGTTCTCATGTGTATGGGAATGTTGAGAGTATTCCATGTAATGATGTGTGGGAAATCCTGGAGATTGTCAAAGCAAAGTTAAGGCTCATCTCTCTCTATTTTAACATGAAAAATGCAGAAGAGTCTTAGTGGCACTGTTGGATAAGTGTTGGGCTACTAACTGCCAGGTCAAGGGTCAAAACCACGCATTGTTCCAAGGGACAAATCTGAAATCTACGGCCTAGGAAATCCTATGTAGACTCACTATGAGTCAGAATGGACGTGATAGCAGTGGGTTTGGTATTATAATTTTTTATTCTCATCATATAGAGAACTGGATCCAGAATTAGGAAATATCAAGTCAAAAAGGATGAATAAATAAATCCCAAATCTGTCTTGGAAAGTGTGCAGTCAAAACGCTCCTTTGTCTCACATACTCTCGGCATGTTATTAGGAGAGACAGTCATGCATGATACAGCAGAGGGGTGGCAAAAAAGGGGGAAGACCCTCAACAAGACAGATTGACAGAGTGGCTGCCACAGTGGACTCCATCACAGGAACAATTGTGAGGATGGTGCAGGGCCAGCAGTGTTTCGTTCTGCTTGCACATAGGGGAGCTATGGGTTGGAACCAACTAAATGGAACCTCACATTTGGAATTTCAGCCTTCTTTACTATTATACATCAGAGGTTCCAAAGACAGTCTTGAAAGCAAAGTATTGTGAATCTGGGGTGGGCAGGGAAAAGGAAAGAAAGGTGCTAGCAGTCACATGGTTTGTATGCTACCCATTGCACCAAGCCTTCCCATTCAGTGGTTCTCAACCTTCCTAATGCCGCAATCCTTTAATATAGTTCTTCATGTTGTGGTGACCCTCCAACCATAAAATTATTTTCGTTGCTACTTAATAAATAACTGTAATTCTGCTACTGCATCGGGCGACCCCTGTGAAAGGGCTGTTCAACTCGCTGTCGTATATTATCACCTTGCTATCCAGGCACCGAGGTGGACATTAGTTATGCCTGTGACGCAATCAGTAGCACTGGCTTATTCTTGTCAGAGTAAGACTGGAGGGCAGGGCTCTGGTGACTGTGCAGGTGTATATGGCGGGGGCTGGGTCAGTGAAGAGGCAAAGCTAAAGCACAGACAGCCCCACAGGGATGGTGCCAGAGCGATATGGATGTGCTCATGAATAAGAATGTCTTACTTATCCGATTTTAATTACTTTCATCTGTTTCTCTCTCATAGCTAAGTATTTAAAGCAGGGAGTTGGTGGGAGAGGGAATGGGGCTCATATTAAAATCTTTGTGTGCGGGGGTTGTTGGTTCATGGGAGCACGTGTAGTCAAAACCAAGTTTTCAGAAGTATAATAAAATATACTTTTTACAAAGCCCTAGTGATCACAAATACAAGTTTGATGCAACGGTTACCTAGGATGCACTCCATCCCTAGCAAGCAGACCCCACTTTCACAGTGAGCTCATGTGACTCATGTAAAAAGGGCATCCTTCCTTCTAAGATCCTCTAGCCTTGATTCTTTCGATACAATTATTACACCTTTTTATTGACCTCTTAGGTAACATGAAAAGAAATGTAAGCTTTCCAGAGTCACCTAAAAGGACAGTAGTTTTAAAATATTAAGAAACACGTTTAAGAAAAGAAAGGCAAACCAGCTTCAGGGAAATGAGAAGGTCAAAAGGGAGAAAGGGCTCTTGGGGCAACTTTGAAAATTCAGGCTTTAGGCTAATGGTCACATCAATTAAAATGCAAATAGATGAAGCCTCTAGGCTCTGGCCAGCTGGCCAAGTGTCCTGATGACTTCCTGGTGGCAGCCAGGATGCTGCAACACAATGCTCTACAACAGTGGTTTTCATCCTTTTTTTTCTTAAATCATTTTATTGGGGGCTCGTACAATTCTTATCACAATTCATACACACATCCATTGTGTCAAGAACATACGTACATTTGTTGCCCTCATCATTCTCAAAATACTTGCCTTCTACTTGAGCACTTAATATCTGCTGCTCATTTCCCCCCTACCTCACCCCTCCCCATGAACCCTTCATAATTCATAAATTATTATTATTTTGTCATATGTTACACAGTCTGACGTCTTCCCCCGCCTTCTTCTCTGCTGTCCATCCCCCAAGGAGAAGGCTATACGTAGATTCTTGTAATCAGTTCCCCCTTTCTACCCGACATTCTCTCCACCCTCCAGGTATCGCCACTCTCACCACTGGTCCTGAAGGAGTCATTTCTCCTGGATTCCCTGTGGTTCCAGTTGCTTATCTGTACCTATGTACATACTCTGGTTTAGCCAGATACAGTTCCTCATGTTGTGGTAACCCCCCAACCATAAGATTATTTTCATTGCTACTTCACAACTGTACTTTTGCTACTGTTATGAATTGGGTGACTCCTGTAAAAGGGACATTCTACAACCCCCAAGGGGTCGCGACCCACAGGCTGAAAACCACTGCAAAAGCTTCCCTGGGTCAGATCTCAAGGTTGGCAGGGCTTTGTCTCTCTCTCTCTCTCTCTCTCTCTCTCTCACACACACACACACACACACACACACACACACACACACACACACCACACACACACACACACACACACACACACACACACACACACACAGTCATCCAAGACCTGCCCTGAGGGTACAAACATTCAGTCAAGGCAGCAAATAAAAACTCACTGCCATAAGTTGAATTTGACTCATAGTGATCCTGCTAGGACCGAGTAGAACTGCCCCCGTGGGTTTGGGAGACTGCAACTCGTTATAAGAGTAGAATGCCTCATCTTTCTCCCATATAGCCGTTGATGGTTTCCAACTGGTGTCCTTGTGTTTAACAGCCTAATGTGTAATCACTACACCACCAGGGCTACTGCATCCACACAGAAAATACCCTTTTCTTAAAAGGCTAATATCACAATACAAAACGAGGATCCTCTAACAACCAACCAAATGACAAAAGTGGCTAGATATATAGAGGATGGAAATGCTTCTGGTGACTTCTCTGAATAATTCATACATTCTATAAAAGTCCAATCCTTTTAAGATACAGTCTGTTAGAAATGAATATGCAACTGTATCAAATAAAAATACTGTATTTCTCAAAATGTACACACAAAGAAAATAGTCCCCTTTCTACTGCTGTCATATATAATTCCTGGATAAAGTATTATCAAAGCTTTAACATGGATTATGGCTTATGTTCTCTAATGTAGATCCCAAGAATAAGTTTTTTTTTCACCCCAAATGGTTTTCCCTCCATCATCACTTCACCCAACACAAAAGATACTGCGCCCTGTAAGAGCTTTCCGAAGTACAGTGCTAGGACTGGCTGCTCTTCAAAATGGCCATGATTCCTAGCCTCACACAGGGCAGCAATAGAGTCTCTTTCTTCCAGCTTTCCTGTTTAATGCAGATGGGAAGAAAGAGGGAACGATATGGGGAAAATGAGAGAGTAAAGGGTGGAAACAGGAAAAGAAAAGTGAAAAAACACACATATTCAGCAAGAAATAACTATTATCAATACCAATAACTACTCCTTTCAAGTCGGTATATTCCAACATGGGATTACGAGAGGATTTCCAGATCTTACGGCTACAAAATTCTAACCCAATAAGCCTAATATAGCAAGCATAGGATTCCGATCTGACTACTCTCTCAACTCCCACGCAAGACTGTGGCTGTTTGTTCAAGTCTTAACTGAACACGCTTGGCTAGAGTCAAACTGCAAGCAACCAACCGAGTTACAACAGCCAGGTGAGTAGAAGGAGGTATTTAATAAGAATTAACTCTGTTCAGTATGCTCAAAACAGACAAAGAAATTTAAGGCTGAGGTGTCCCTGAGTCTCAAGGCTGCTTTGTTTTGGATCTTGTTGGTTTTATAGAAATGCTAACCACAAAGTTACTTCTATCTTAATAAAATCTCTAACAAGATGAATTTTAAGTGATTCTCAATAGATTATCAACGATCATAGAAATCACACTTCTAGAAAATGGAATGAATGCAGCTGCCTAGACACCAGAATAATCCATCCACCTCCAGACAACTGATTTTTGACACAGTCCGAAACCCATTAAATGAGGAAGCGGAAATGCTCTTCAACATTGGATCTCCAGCTGCCGAAGAAAAAACAGGACCCAAACCTCATTCCATATCCAAAAGCAAACGCATGGCAGAGTAAAGACCTAAAGATCAATGAAAAAATAGAGGCAGACTTAGCATGGCATAAGCACATTATCAAACAGGAGGAAAGCACACATGACAGAAGATAAATTAGATGACTAGGTCGTCCTGAAAACAAGATATTTGTGTGCCTCAAAAGACGTCACCAAACAAGTAGAGAGTCCACCACAGATTGGGGAGAAAAATTCTAGCAATGGCATATCAAACAAGGGACTAATCTCTAAAAATCTATAGAAAACTACAACTTCAACAATAAAAACAATAACCCAATATTGAAACTGAAAGACGACTTGAACAAAAAGTTCACCTAAGAAGGCATTCGCACAGCAAACAAACATGAAAAAATGCTATCCACGAGATGCAAATCAACGAGATGCCCCCTCGCTCCCGCATAGATAGAAAGTTCATAAAATAACCTATGCTAGCAAGGGTGTGGAAGACTGGAACCCTCATACATTACCAAAGGGACTGTCAAAGAGGACAACCACTGCAGAAGGCGAGGTGGACTTTCCTCAAACCATTGGGAATGGAAATACCATAGGAGGCAACAATTGCTCTGCTTGGTAGCACCCCCTCAAAATAAGAACCATATCTTGAAAAGGCATGTGCATACCCATGTTCCCCACAGCACTATTCACACTTGCAAGAAGATGAAACAACCTACCGGTAAGTGTTCATCAGTGAAAGAATGGATAAATACATTGACTGCACACCTCCATGATAGGATCGCTGAAGACAAATGGGTGCATAAGCAAATGTGGTGAAGAAAGCTGATGGTGCCCGGCTATCAAAAGAGATAGTGTCTGGGGTCTTAAAGGCTTGAAGGTGAACAAGCGGCCATCTAGCTCAGAAGCAAAAAAGCCCACATGGAAGAAGCACACTGGCCAGTGCGATCACGAGATGCCAAGGGACCAGGTATAAGGCATCATGCAAAAAAAACCAAAAAAAAAAACAATGATATAAGTGTGTGTGTGTGTATGTGTATGTGTGTGTGTGTGTGTGTGTGTGTGTGTATATATATATATATATACCATATTAAATGAAGGGGGAAGTACAGAGTGGAGACCCAAGGCCCAAGTGTCGGCCAATGGAGATCCCCTCATAGAGGCGTTTAGGAGAGGAGATGGGTTAATTAGGGTGCGAGGTAGTACCGATGAAGAACACAGCTTTCCCCCAGATCCTGAATGCTTCCTCCCCCCAACTACCATGATCCGAATTCTACCTTGCAGGCCTGGATAGGACAGAGGCTGTACACTGATACATATGAGGGCTGGAGGTACAGGGAATCCAGGGTGGATGATACCTTCAGGACCAAGGGTGTGAGGGACGATGCTGGGAGAGTGGAGGGTGAGTGGGTTGGAAAGGGAGAACTGATTACAAGGATCCACATGTGACCTCTTCCCTGGGAGAGGGACAGCAGAGGAGGGGGGAAGGGAGACTCCGGATAGGGCAAATATGACAAAATAATGAGGTATAAATTACCAAGGGTACATGAGGGAAGGGGGAAAGGGGAGGGAGGGGAAAAAAAAAGAGGACCTGATGCAAGGGGCTTAAGTGGAGAGCAAATGCCTTGAGAATGATTGGGGCAGGGAATGTATGGATGTGCTTTATACAATTGATGTATGTACATGTATGGATGGTGATAAGAGTTGTATGAGTCCCTAATAAAATGTAAAAAAAGAAAAGAGGAGAAAAAAATGATTAGGGCAAAGACTGTACAGATGTGCTTTACACAATTGATGTATGTATATGTATGAACTGTGATAAGAATTGTATGAGCCGCTAATAAATTGTTAAAATTAAAAAAAAGAAAGAATGGATAAATAAACTCCGGTGCATACACACCATGGAATACTATGCAATGTTAAAGAATAATGATGAATCTGTGAAACACCTCAGGACATGGGTGAACCAGGAGGACAGTTTGCTGAGGAAAAGTAGTCAGAAAAGGATAGTGCATGAGACCACTGTTGTTTAAAAAAAAAATCAAGAAAATAGTTTCACACTGTGATAATTAAGTTTATTGTGCCAACTAGGCCAATAAGAATGTGGGCAGAGTTTAATTAGGGCGCAGCTTGATAGGAGGAAGACCAAAATAAAAGACAGGCAGCATCCATCTCATACTTGCTCCCTGATGAGCTTACCATTGTGCTGCTGCTTTAGCTAGTTCTCTGCCTCAACCTGTGTGCTACACTCACTACCTATGGGCCAAGCCAACCTGTGGATCATGTTGCTGGATCCTGAAACTCCTTTGAGATCTGTTTCACCAAGCTGCTGGTACATACATTGCTAGAGCTTGAGGCTGGAGTATCCTATCGCTGGACTTGAGTTTGTGATCCCATGGGGGTCTGCTTTGCTAAACTTCCGAGCTACTGATTGTTGCTGACCCACCCTGCTGTTGCTGCCTGCTACCTGCAGGTAGACTCTGGCTGCCTGGCTTGAGGGAAGATTCCATTATTTGCTTCCTTGACCGTGGACCCGACAGCCCACATAAAGGAAGTTAGTTGAACTGGGCCCTCTGTACTGCTGTGTGGACTAATTAGGTGTTCTACTCCTTATATACATACACACACATATATATTTCTTTTCATAAGTGTCCTGACTTTTTTCCCCTAGAGAACCCTGACACACACACACACACACACACAAACAAACAAACAGACTTTGATGGTTACTTGGAATAAAAGGGACAACACAGACTAGAAGGTAAATTGTTAACCTGGGTTAAGGGGAAGACAATATTCAAAAAGAGGGAGACAGGGGGAAATGATGGAAACAGAGGAAGCCTTTGGGAGGTTTGATATGTTGTTGAATATAAAAATGACGATGTTTTGAAAACCTTCACTTAATTCACAATAAAAAATGTTTTTTTTTTTTTAAGTCAGGAACTGTGTGGGGGGGGGGGGTGCACTGGGAAGCCTTAAGAGTGAAGAAAATCAAAGATGCATGAAAAATATTTAGTTCAAAGGACTGAGACCAAAAGAACTAGATGGTACCCCACAACCACTACTGACTTTTCTGCAAAGTATCACAATAAAGGGCCCTGAAAAGAATGGGAGAAAAGCATAGAACAAAATTTTAAAATATAAAAAATGACCAGGCTTACTGATCAGGCTTGTGGTACCCCTGGAACTCCAAATGGCCCTTAGTCAATCTTCAGGACTGGCACGGAACTCACCATAGAGCGCAACTCTCAGCCAAACAAGACAGGTCTACCCTATATAGCACCAGGGAAGTGACTCCTTGGAACAATCGAAAGGGCAGCATTTGCCCCAGGGATAAAAACTCAGAAGGCAGGAATGGAAAAGAGAGGACGGATGGAAACTGTAAACACGAAGGAAGTAGAAAAACTGCTATTACAGTGTGGGGACTGTCGATCAATGTCATTTTTGTTGAATGAAAAACCAATCTGCTCTAAAAACTTTCACTCAAATCACAAGAAGTTCTAAAAAATTTACAAATAAATGAGGCACAGATGTCTGAAATGACCAATGCACTATGTAAACCATCTAGTCTAGAAACTCCACTTCACCATCCTCCCTGGTAACTCAGCAAATGATTCCTGAAAAATCACTGCAAGTAATTTTAATCTCTCTCATTACACAATTGTAGTGGGGCTTTACTTCAGATTGAATAAAATGTGCACAGAAACCTTATATTCGAGAATTCATTCAACAAAAGAAGTTTAATACGAGAGTAAAGTGTGGGAGGAAGTTGTTTTGGTAGGGAGATTAAGGTACCATCAAGTTCAAGGTTTAAGAGTATAACAGACTACAGAATCTATAAGCAGCTACCATTGTCATCCTAAGGTGCAACTACACATGTGACGACTGCTTCCTTTCAGGCAGGTTCTGACGAAGAGGTACAACAGTCTATGAAAAGCACAGTACCTGGAAGTCAGTGGTGCCCACCTAGGGCTTTTAGCGTTATTATTCCCCTGCCAGTGGTGGTATCTCAGCTTTCCCTCCTGCCATACCTGTCTATTAAACGAGCACACACTGAGTTCTTCTATTGCCTGTACACACAGTCATAAGTCAGTATTATGAAGAGCATCTCTAAGATCTCACCTGTCCAAGTCAGGGTAATGTTAAGCTGTGCTGTAGTTGCAAAATACATTTGCTGTTACCACCCACAAGTGTATTTCTTGTTCATGCAAAACCTAATGTGGGCTGGTGGGACTATCTTTCATCTGGAGGCTCAGCTACCCACGTTTTCTCCATCTTGTGATGTTATTATCTCAACGGGACCTTCCAAGCTCATCAGGGAAAACATACAGCGGGAACACACTAGCTTTTGAATGCCTCAGCCCCAAAGTGGCACACATCCCTTCCATTTACAGCCCATTGAACTCAGCAAGTCACATAACCCAAATGCAAATGCAATAAAACTGGGTATCAGAAGGGGGCACACGAAATGTTTGGTGAGCATTCCTGCCTCTAGTAGACCATCCGATTTTAAAGTATCTTATTCTACAAATCCAAAAGCTCCGGATACTGTGTGTTCATTCTCATTCTCTCTCTCTCTTTCTCTCTCTCTCTCCCTCCCTCCCTCCATCCCTCCCTCCCTCCCTCTCTCTTAGTTTGCTCCCGTGTAGTCTTGGCAGACTTGCCACTCTCCCTGGGCAGTGCTGTCCTCTGCAGTGGACAGCATCCTGACCCACTAAGCTTCATGGACAAAATTTCCACTCAGAGCAGCAAATGCACAGAAAGGATTTACACTTAGCCTCAACAGGAGACATGATGTCCTCTTCTTGACCCACAGCACTACAGGGGACAGTACCGGAGATACAGTACAGGTCTGACCCACACCAGGATGTAACATAAAGGAAGCGCAACAAAGCAGCAAGGGGAGCAAAGCAACAAAGTCCTCGAGGAATGCTGAAAATAGACTTAGGACCTGTGGGGGTGGGGGAGTAGGGGAGGTGGCACACTGCTTGGCACTGTATCAGACCCAATTGGAAAACATTCAGAAGAGTCAGCAGACAGACCTGGAACTATTATTCATAGGCTATTTCCTGACCTCCCCTCTCTCTTTTCCCATCTATCTATATAAGATAGGCAAGATAAACAATCCTGAGGAGAAAATAACTGAGATTCCAGGGGGACTAGGGGGAGGAGGAGGTGGGGGAAAGAGATAGGGGGAGCCAACAAAGCCAGAGACAAAGAAACAAGAAGAGATCTAAAATTGATGGTGAGTAGGACATAGAAAGTCTGGTGGGGTTCAATCAAATGCAATGTAGCCGAGTGGAAGTATAGAGAGAAGAATGAAGGTAGAACATGACAGTGGGACAGGAGGAAAAGTAAAAGGAAATAGAGGAAAAGAACCAGGAGTCAAAAGACATTTACAGATGTATAAAAAAATAGGTATGTAAATATATTAATACATGACAATAGGGATATAGGTCTATGTAGCTGTTTATAGGTTAAGTATTAAGGTAGCAGTTGGACATTGGTTCTCTACTCAGGTCCTCCCTCAACTCAAGAACACTTTGTTCTAATAACCTGGCATTCTGTGATGCTCCCCTTCCTGATAGGATCACTGAAGACAAAGTGGGTGCATAAGCTAACGTGGTGAAGAAATCTGATAGTGCCCCAGTATTACAAGACATAGCATTTGGAATCTTAGAGGCTTGAAGTTAAACAAGCGACCATCTAGCAAGGAAGCAACAAAGCTCACATGGAATTAGCACACCATGAGGTGTCAACAGGATTAGGTATCAGGCATGAGAAGACCCAAAACAAACAATCATATAGATGAGAACGAGGGGGGCCAGAGTAGAGACCCAAAGCCCATCTGTAGACAATTGGACATCCCTCACAGAAGTGACAAGCCAACCAGGGTGCAGTATAGCACTGATGAAACACACAACATTCCTCTAGTTCTTAAATGCTATCCCACACCACACTATCATGATCCCAGTTCTATCTCACAAATCTAGCTAGACTGGAGTCTGTACACTGGTAAAGATAAAACACATGGAATCCAGGACAGATAATCCCCTCAGGAACAATAATGGGAGTAGCGATACATGAGGGTGTGGGGATGATGGGAGAGAAGCGAGAGAAGGGGGAATCGATTGCAATGATCAACATACAAACCTAACCCCCATCCCCCAGGGGGACATACAACAGAAACGTGGATGAAGAGAGACAGCAGATGGTGTAAAATATGAAAATAAAAATAATTTATAAATTATCAAGGGTTCACAAAGATGGGAGGGCTGGGAAGGGAGGGGGAAAAAGAGGGCTGATATTCAGGGCTCAAGTAGAAAGAAAATGCTTTGGAAATGATGATGGCAACTTATGTACAAATGTGCTTGATATAAATGATGCATGGATTGTAATAAGATCTATAAGAGCCCCCATTAAAATGATTTATTAAAATTTAAAAAATTTTGTCCTTCCATTCCTCTTTCAATCTCTACTTTTCACAATGAGAATTCATGTATATCATCACTTTGGTAAATAGTCCTCATTATTTGCACTGGACTAGTCCTTGTTTATGGGAGAAGGCCGGAGCTTTCCACTCCTGTAAGTTACAGTCTTGGAAACTCACAGGGAGGCACCTGTATTACAGGGTCCCTAGGAGTTAACATTGACTCAATGTCAGGGAATTTAGATCTTTTTGAAAGTTCTACATTAAATAATAATAATAATCTAAAGATACCAGTAAATGATCTAGCATCTTTGGAGTCTAAACAATGCCTGTCAGCAACTGCTAGGGGTTTATCTCTTCTATTTGGCCTTCTGCCAAGCCTATTTTGTCTGCTTTATTATTTTCTCTTTCATTTTGCTAAGTGAACACTATTTTGACAAGAGGTTAAGCAACACACAAAAGAGCGAGAAAAGATATTAACAAATAAGCACTTTTGTTTCTTTCTCCTCAGAACACAGTGCCAAGTGCTGCCCATTCCACACCGCAGGCTCAGAAAGCACTGTGCGCAGGGACCGCCTGCTTGGCATTCAGCACACAAATCACTTTGACTACGGTCGCATGCATTTATCTTTATTTTTAAAATATCCTCATTGTTGCCAATGGCACTTGAACATTATTATTACTAATCCAACTACTCCTAATAATATTATTTAAGTTGTCATCTTGGGACCTTAATAGACAACAGTTAATTAATTGTCAAGCATTTAATGTAAGAAGATTCTAATACTCCAGCCTCTGAAGTAAGGCATTTATTAGTTATAATAGTAAAAGTTTTGTTTGACTTGCTTATTTATTCAATATATACTCTCTATCACCCCAATTCTAATTTTTTATATCTGCCTTGTAAGTAAAATAAAGAATCACATGCAGAAAGACACAGCCAATTCTCTTCACAAACAGTAATGAATCTCTTGTGACTCCTTTTATTCACACACAATAGATTCTATATTGCCATGCAGAGAAAGCCAAACAAAACACCATAGATTATTTCCCTTGTTTGCAAGCTATGCTCATAGAGCTCTGATAGAAGCAAGAGCTTGAGGGTATAGCATGGTATGTCTTAGGAGTGTGAATAAATAAAGTGTTTTGTTGACATTTCATTCCTGCTTTCATGGGAATAACTGAAACAATAGCTGGAACAGGAAAAAGTATGGGCTGATGTCCTGCCAGATACTTAATCTCCTTCTTAGAAAACAAGGGCAGTGTGCCTGTTGGCGGGGAGGAAGCAAATCTCTGAACCATCAGAGTTTAAAACACCGATGACCGACTCAAAGGTGACAACAAATCACATCACATTTTGTGTTGATCTCCACAGCTTGGCAACAATCCAACCTCTCATCTCCATAAAAATCAAAACAAATTATGTCATCCAGTCAGTTCCAACCCATGGTGACCCTTGGGTTTCTGAGGTTGTCAATTGTTACAGGAGCAGCCAGTCTCATCTTGCCCCCGTGGAGCAGCTGGTGGATTTGAACCACTAACCTTGTGACTAGCAGTACAACACATGACCAACAATGCCATTAGGGCTCACTTTACTTATTCCAAGTTTCCCAATATATATCTTCAACCCATCATTTTTCCTATTTTAGTTGTTGTTCATTCACCCAAATTTTAAAAATTCAGATCTATCCCAATTTTGCTTCATCACAGTCATGATTAAACCAGTACAAATTGGTTTGAAGCCCTGCTTCTTTTCAAACAGCCAGGTCTGTTACACATAAACTGTCAAAAGAACTAAATGAGTTTTCCTGTCTAAATGTGCCCACATTATTTTTAGAGACCTCATCTCAAGTTATGTTCCATATCTTGGCTGAACACTGACTGTAGTGACAATTTCTCAACTTGATCAGCTATTTCAAATAAGTTTTTAAAAGGTATAAACATCAACACTTTATCTGCTAAGTTTCCCCCACTCCCTCCCCTCTGCCTGTGTGTGTGTGTGTGTGTGTGAGAGAGAGAGAGAGAGAGAGAGAGAGAGAGAGAGAGAGAGAGAGAGAGAGAGAGAGAGAGCGAGAGAGAGAATGCAAATAGTCTGAATCCAGCAGAAAACAGAAAGGTGTCAAAGAAAGAGAGATAGAATCCCTTTCTTGGGCTCTTAATGAGGTCTCCAGAGCCAAAGGCAAACCAATAACAAATTGTATTTTCCAGACATTGGGGAGAAGAGGGTAATGCAGGGGAGGGGGGCTGGGTCTTGTCATCTGAAATTAATTGAACTTAGTCATGCCAAGAAAACACTGGCAATAAACCCTCCCCATCTAAATTAAGGGTTTTATACCATGAAAAAAAAATTAAAATTTATGGCTGTAATTTCATCTGGGTTTTTCAAGAAGTGCTTGCTGATTTTCTTGTACTCAGTAGAAAAATCCCCAAGGAGTCATGCAGACTGCAATAAGGCAGACTTCTAAAAAGATACCATTTAATTTCTCACTCCTCCCCTTGCACTATTACCACATTTCCACTTTCCTCTAACTCAGTATTAACTCTCTCAATACAACTCCCTTCCATTAGCTCTCCACATTTCACAGGTCAGGTGAGATGTGCTCAATCTGCAAATGCCCATCCATTGCTCGTGGCACAGGAAGTGCAAGAGAAGCGAAGCAGGAGCCCCAGAAGCATGCACATTCGCCTCTGGCTTTTCTTTACGACACCTAGCCATCTTAATTAAAGATACCGAAGTCACAGTGGCTAAAAACAACCCCAAAGCAATTCCACCATGAGATCCTTTAACACTGGTGACAAGAACTGACAAATGGCTTCTGAAGGGGGTAGGGGAGTAGTGGGAGAATCATACATAAAACTGTAGTGCCCAACTTGTGGGTCAAGATGGTGGAATGGTTACGAGGGCCAAGCACAGTGTTATCTGCAAGTTTTCTGCAAATCTCATGGGCAACTACGTACTAATTACTGCCTGCATGCCAGTTGTATAATGTATGCAACACAGATAGCGTACTCATGGGTTGGAACCAACTTGATAGCACCTAACAACAACAAAATCACCATTGCTTTTTGTGATTTTCTTAGTCTTATAAGTAAAACTGCTAACTTAAAAGTTATTTAAAGTTCTAGAATATTTTTTTGTGGTCAAATGTATCTTCATACTGGAAAACATAAGAGGTGGATATTGAGTGTTACTATTTTCAGTGCTTTGCATTCAGGTTTTATAACATGCTAAAACATGGTATCCACTCACCACCTGTCAATCACAGCTGGGAAGGCATTTTGTTGGCCCTTTTGTATCTGTTCTTTCTTTCATTCCAGTCCCTAAGAGTTTAGATCATCAATTCATCCTATCTCTTGGCATCTTGCAGAGCAGCCATACCCTTGGTATACAGAGACAGTAATATGCAATGTGCCGGTATCAGTGCAGACCATGGTTTCTGTTCTTAGAAACCCTACTGCTTAGAGATATAAGAACTAGCATGTGTGAGACATATAGCTAGCTAGTGGAGTGCTGATGGGGAAATTGAAATGTTAGAATGAGTGGATAGATCAGGTGCTCTAGGATTCTTTCTCACATGAGATTCTGTAATTCTGTCCAAAAGGTGAAGCCTCCTTTCAAAGCTGGGGTCACTGATATGGAATACAAATGATACTTAATGTTCCTTCATTTTACTAGCCATGAAACAATATGAGCATGTTAATGGGATAATTAATATTTTTCTATGGTTGTATAATCTTGTTAGTACTATATTTCCAACTTTTTGGAAGCCAGTTAACTTTTTAATCTTGCATATTAGGTTCTTATTCCAGGGAAAGCTCACGCCTCAGTTTCCAAACTCCTACAGCTTTCAAATCGCACAGCACAGTACCAGTCTGTAGAAAGGAAACGACCGCTAGAGAAAGAGGCTCAGGAACCCTCACCATTCACCGTATTCTCAAAGGATGTCCATATGGACAAACGGCAGTAAGTCTACACGCAAAATAAGCATTCTGCTGGAAGGCAAATAAACTAAATGGCAAACAAACCCTCTCTTTCCATCACACTTGCAGGACAAACTCTAGCTGCAAGTGATAGCCACTATCCATGTTCTCTGAACATATGCCCAAATAAATATATAAAATCAAAACCCACAACCATCAAGTCAATCCTCACTCATAGCAACCCCATAACACACATGGAACTACTGTTCCATGTAGTTTCTGAGGCTGTAGATCTTTACAAAAGCACACAGCCTGATCTTTCTTCCATAAGTTATTAGTGAACCTTTTGCTTAGCAACCCACAATGCCATCAGGGCACATTTAAGCACCTATGCCTAGCCAGAGAAAACACAGACAACCAGGTGTTTTAAGCAATATGGCCCAGCAAATCTACTACATTCCCTTTTCTACTTTTTGAGAACTATACTATTTTTTTTCAAGTCCTTTCCAACTGATTTCATATTTTATTTCACTGAGACTATGTAACTTCCTAGTGTGACTACCTTCAATGGGGACCTCCTCCCCTTCCCCATTACAATGGAAAAAATGCCCCTCTTCTTGTCATGTACTTAAGACCCCATATGTTCTTATCCATTCAAGGACTTTGTATTTTCAATGTGATCCCCTTTCTCCTGCATCATCAATCCCTCATCACCTGCTGGTGAAAATATGAACTGTTATACTGGATAAAGTAAGCAGTAATACCAACCAACTAAAATTTCATTATATATAATATAAACCTAGTAAGGACACTTCTAGAACGCTTTCCTCAAAATAAATTTATCCGTTTGTAAGGATGGAGGGGAGAGAGGGGAGAGAGGAGAGAGAGGAGAGAGAGAGCGAGAGAGAGAGCGAGAACATGTGGGAATCTGGAAACAAGGGCAAGGATTACTTCAGCATTCTATCAAAATAAAATCAAAGTAAATGCTTATCAATAGTGAAAGGTTGAATAAGATGCCAGGACCATCTACGAGTCCTTAAAAGAATGAATCCGATCTATACCAGTCAACCTGGTCGGATTTGCAGGCTCTTCTCTACTTCCTCACTTCCTTTCCCGCTTTACCTTCTGCCCTCACCACAACCCTGAAAAGACTTTTTCATCTAGACCAGGGGTTCTCAAACTTTTGAAACAGGGGGCCAGTTCATAGTTTAAATGAAAAAGACTATGAACAAATTCCTATGCACACTGCACATATCTTATTTTGAAATGAAAAAACAAACGGGACAAAAACACCCGACCAGCTGGATAAATGTCCTTGGCAGGGCGGGGCCCACAGGCTGTAGTTTGAGGATGCCTGATCTAGATGATACCAAAACCCTAGGCAGTTTTTTCCTTTTTCAACCCCATTAGAAAGATTCAACAAAGTTGTTTATTTCCTTCATTCCTGAAACACCTTCTCTCAGCTTACCTGGTACCCACCCCTTGCTCCACGGTTTGTCCGACCTCACTGATCACTTGCATTCTGCAGAGCTAGGTCCTGCATTTTCTTCTGAGGACCTTTCCTTCCTCCTCTTTACATTCACTACATCATGTCAATTCAATCTTCACAATTTATTTCATTATCCATCCTCTTCTCTTTAGCTTCCCTGCGACCACCTGAATCCAACCTACCACTGGCTCTTCCTGATCTCTCGCTTCTATTCTTGACCCACCTCCATGTATAACCACTCCAGACAAAGCAGTCACTGTGACTGTTAGAACTTAAATCATCCCTGCTTAAACGTGCCCAATGGTTTCCCACGGTTCTTGAGTTATATAAATTAATATCATAGTCTGTGATCCAGGTGATCTCATAATTGCCTACCTCTCTAGTACCATCTCATATGACTCTTCCTTAGCTCACCTCCCTCTGACCATAAATACTTTTTGGAATTTGTTGATTACAACAAAATTCCTTTCTAGGACCAATAAACTTGATGCTCTATCTGCTTGCAATAATCTTTCTTAGACACTACACTCTCCTTGCTCTTTCTCCTCACCCAGGTCTCCATTGTCAATCACTCCTGCTCACATCGCTTTTCCGTGGTCACACTACCTAGCCACCTGCACATTTTTCTCAACTACAACCATCTACTTTTTTTCTTCATAGCACTTCTACTTATATTTGTTTGATATTCGTTGATTACATGAAGTCTTTCACTAGAATTAAGTTCGACGAGGACCAGACTCTATTCTCAGCAGGTAGCAGTTTGGCTCAGAGAGGGTGCCTGCCTAATCAATAATCATTCTGGGAAGCAATACACAGATTTCTCTTAGGTCAACACTTCGGCCTCAACCCCTTTGCCTCTAGTTAGCACCCATCTGTTCTATCTCTGTCATCCCAAACTTCTGAAAAGAATTGTCTACTTATGAATATATTATTTTTCCAGACACCCTTTAACCCACTTCTTTCCATACCATGTAACTGCTTTCCCTCTGTGAATAGCAACATCCTTTTGGAAAGCAGGTGTACATTTCTTATTGACCTCTCTGTGATACTTAATTCTGTTGATCAGAATATCTATCAATTCACCCTCTTGATTTCCTTCCTACCTTTACCACTTCTTCTCAGTCTCCTTCTAAGCTACTCCTCTTCTCCTCCTAGTCTAACATGCTAGTGCTCCCAAAGGTTCTAGCCCAGACCCCAATCTCTATTGAGTCATATTATCCACGGACTATTATCCTCTCTACTTTTACATGCAAATATATCTCAGGTCTTTATTTTTAGCCCAAATCTTATTCTCATGCTTCAGACTATTTGCCTAATTGTCTAACCGACATGTCTACTTCAATATCCAATTACATCTCAAATTCAACATGTTTAAACTGAACTTATCACCTTTTCTGCCAATATAGCCCCCTCTACCTGTGTTCCCTTCGACCAATCCTAAGCCTCTAAGACACTACGTTTGCCTCCTTACTGTTCTCAAACCATCCTCTCTAGCCCCACTTTCCCTTGCCATCACATCAACTCCAATTTATGGCTATACAATAGGAGAGAAAAGAATTGTCCTCTTGGGTTTCCGAGACTGTAAATCTTTGTGGAAACAGAAAGTCTCATCTTTCTCCCATGGAATAATTGGAGATTTGAACTGTCAACCCTGTGGCTATCAGCCCAATGTGTAACCCACTATGCCAGCAGGGCTTTGTTAGAGAACTGTAATTGCTATCACGGACCCACAGAATCAGACTCTTCAGAGCACGGGTCCTTAGTGTATGTATGTATGTATGTATGTATGTATGTACATTTGAGTTGCTCACATGTATATCTGATATACAGCCAGAGTTTAGAATACCTGTTTTCTTTCCCCGAGGCAAGGAGTATGAATGTTTACTGTTGTGATTCAATACCCAACATGGTCTGACAATAAATATATGGCAAAGGAAAGAAGGGAATGGAGCAGCAGCTAGAAGGGGGAAGAAAAAAATTTACGTACTCCTCAGAATAGGTTTGAATGCTAATCCACACACAGGTAAAACGACATGCTATCCGGAGTGAAATCTTTAAAAAGAGTCTCTATTTTGCTTTTCAATTTATTCTCTCCCCCCCCCCCTTACAGCCAAACTGTGTTCCTTTTGCCGGACACTGGAAGTAAAGAATGACAGCAGAGAGATGTTAGTCCTAAAAGGGTCAGTACAAATCTGTTCTCACATCAAGAATACTGCATACCCCGCCTTCTTGACTTTATAAGTATTTGCTAGAAAGGTTCAATACGCAGAAAAATGCCAGCCTTTGAACACCTGTATTGCCCTCAAAATGCCAAGTGAAAACTCTGGAAGTA
Source organism: Tenrec ecaudatus (assembly GCF_050624435.1). NCBI lineage: Eukaryota > Metazoa > Chordata > Mammalia > Afrosoricida > Tenrecidae > Tenrec > Tenrec ecaudatus. Next base: position 134,071,970 of record NC_134536.1, on the reverse strand, counting down.
AAGCAGTGGAGAGGGTTAGAATGATTGCAAACCTTTCAAAGAGTGTAATAATGACATAGTGCTTTAGTAGCAAGTATGCGCAAAACATACGAAATGCCACAGAACCAACATTTTGCACACACACATACGCACAACCTAATAAATCAGCCCTGCTGCTGAGGTGGATTATCAGTTGGGCTGCTAACCACAAAGTTAGTTGCAAACCACAAGCTGGTCCTCGGGCACTGTAATGGGTCACTATGATGCAGAATGTTCTTCATGGCAGTGAGAATAAAGCCCTGAGTTTGGAGAAGAGGCACTGCACAAACAGGGCAGAAACATCTTCAGATTGCTGTAAGCTCAACAGCCTCCGCATGTATTTGTCAAATGAAAATGGTTTCAAGAATTATTCACGTTTACCTCTCTGACCAAAGAACCAGCCACCCTAGCTTCATATGTTTCATAAATACATTATGTAAGATATATACATGAGATATAAATATATACTTCAAATGCTCCTAAGGAGCTCTGGTGGCACAACACTTAAGCAACGGGTCTCTAACTGACCAGCTGGCATTTGGAACCCACCCAGTAGCTCTGTGGGAGAAAGGCCTGGCAGTCTGCCCGGCAAGGATTACTGCCTCGGAGACTCTCTGCCTCGGGCCTCCCTTGTCACACGAGGTTGCTATGAGTCCAACACTGGCTAGAGAGCACCTAGGTGTCACAAGAAGCGACTGACTGATTGTGTGCCAGCACACAGGAAGTAAAAGAAGCACATGAGGTTGGCTTTTACATTTCAGAGTTTATCATGCAAATCCTGCTGGTGGGACTACCTTTTAGCACCAGTCCCCCAAATAAATGTACCTACCTACAGCAGCACCATGTTCCCAAATGTTCTTTCATTAACAAAAATAACTGTACACGCCATATTCTTTCATGATACCAGTTAACTATTCACATAACATTGTCCCTCTGTCCAAAACAACCTGCTTACCTAGAAAATTCCAACTCATCCTTCAAGACTTAAATAAATATTTCATCTCAACCCTCAGAGTAATGAATCACTCCCTCTTCTGTGTTCAGTTCCTACAATATTTTGTAAATAACCTTTGGTGCAACGTGAATCCCATCTGAATTATGAGGATTATCTGACATGCCTATTGCTTGTTCATTAAAGTATAGTTCAGGGGGTGTGATTCACTGTCCTCTCAGAGACTTGGATAAGTGCCACATGGAGGGGGGCAAACAAAGACTTGCTTGGATACATGACAGGAAGAGCATTTCAAATATAAGGCAGACGTCTGGAAAAGACAAACCCTGAACTTGATGTAAGTAAACCGAGAAAAAAGAAACGAAACCATCTAGGGCCCTCTACAAAGTTCAGAAGGGGGATTTTGAGCTTGATCCACAGGGATATTTAAAAAACTCTCACAGGGTTTTCCAGAAAAGAGATGGGATGGTCGGCACCACTGGTCCATCACGGAGTGCCTATGGAACAAGAGCGTTCCAAACACCATATGGTGACTACCAATTACATGTCACCAGTTGAGAAGCCCCATGTAAAATCACTCTCCCAGTAAACTGAGAGTTCTTTAAGAACACGGAAGTGGGCTCATTCGCCACAGCATCTGTAGCACCTAACAAAGGCTCGGCGCGTGCTCACTGAACTGGATTGAAGTCTTCTTTGACATGTGTGATATACTCTAAAATTTTCACTAAAATTTCAGATCAGAGCAGACTATGCTGCTGGAGGTAATATTACTTTGCTGGACCCTTGGGGGGAGTTGGGGGGAAAGAAAAATTCTTTTAGAGGCAGTCAGCCATCAATATACACCTTGACACATACCATTTAATGACCAAAAGTATTTTCTAGTTTGATACATTTCAGGAAACATCCTCACCACCCATAGGAAAGCACTAAGTTTTTAACTCTGAAGGGGTAGATTTAAAAAAATGAAACCATATACGAACTATTCTCTATAAAAATTTGTTCAATTACCTATTATACGGATAGAATTTTCTGGTTGAGAAATAAGTATTTCCATGTAGCCTAATGCTAAGGTTCGGTATATAAAGTAAGACATGAAAACAAGGTGTTAAGATGTATAGTCTAATAACATTAACAAGGGTATAAAACGTTATGTTAACATATTTGATGGCTTTTAACTGGGTTAGATCATGTAACATAAATTTCAAGAAGAACACGGTACCCACCCTTACCGATAACACCTACCATGGTCAAGTCTGCCTCAGTGACATCCCATCGGGGTTCTAAGCTGTACATCTTTTCAGAGCAGCTAGCCTCATCTTTCCCCCGTAGCGTGTTGGTGAGTTTGAGTCACCACTGACTTTGTGGGGACAATATCTCTAGAGCGCCACATGGATCATAATAGATTCCAAGAAATCCTGGGGCTTACTTGGCTTATAAAATTTATTTAATAAAAACATATTTTGAGAAGTGTTCTCATTCTTGGTGAAGATATCCCAGGGTCCTTTTTAACAACCCTGACTCAAATGATTCAAATGTTCCTTGTGCTGACATTAAAATCAAATTAAGGGTACTGTTTAATGCAAGCCAACCCAAACATGATTTCACTTTACAGAAAGAGATTAATAAGCAAACACATTCACACCCACCTATGAGTAGCTATTCTCACAGTTCATTATCGATTTATAAAACTATCAGGATAGGAGAGGTAGACACGCAGAAGCACGAATGCCATCAACTAGAAACACCAGTTGGTGGCTTTGGGGGGCCGGAGGGAGATGGTGCAGGCTGTAGTTCACCAGTACGGTACCCACTCCAATGGATATCTTAATGTTTGTACTCGCAGTGACATCGCCAAGTTAGCTGGCTATGTAAGCTGTCAAACAAATTGCCAGCTGTCTCATAAAAGAACAAGCTCACTGGGTACAAAGGCAAATGCTAGCACAGAACCAATGTAAATAAATATGGCCACTTATGTTCCTGCAATTGAACTGGAAAGTGACAGTGAGGAGTAAAGCGGAGGAAGGCAAGGATTACACGTGAAGGAGAAAAGCTGCCACTTGTAGCAGATTATCTGACTATCTAACCAGTCCAATAATACAGAATGCCCAATAAAGCTTCTGGTGTGAAGCTTAGCTCCAGAGCTAAAGAAATCATGGGAGTCCCATCAGTCTACCCTCCTCCTATCAAAATCATGCCAATCCATAAGCAACTCGGATCAAGTGTGGGAAAAGAACTTTGTCTACAGACAAGGCACTGCTGTTACTTCTGACATGGTGCACTCTCAGCTGTAGCTTTAGAGAAGGATCCACATTCTGCAGGCATGTTTCCATTTCCAACACAGTTATAGTTAACACTGCTGTCACTGTCATTATTGCTTCACTTTTTATTACCTTAGGAACCTTCAAATGATATCTGCTGCTCAAATTGAACATCTTGTAGGTTTTCAAAACATGAAAGGAAGATAGTCTATGTTAAGATGCACAGAAACGTGACCATAGCTGACTCCGTTTCATGTCTTAGAGACACTCTGTCTATTGTCAGATTTATTCAAAGGCATGTCCTGGGAGCCCTCACACCTTTACAGAGCTAGCCCCTCATGTAAGGTTGGGGCCAGGAGGGCAAAGGGAATGGCTGGCCTTCCCTGACAAAGGAGGAGGCCTCCTGACTTGCTGTCCAGTGGGTAGGATGAAAGAAAAAGGTTTGAAAAGAGTCAAGGGGAAAGCTTGAAGAGAAGCTTAAATGTCTGACTTCATCGCCCACCTTAAAAAGGCTACTTTATCCAACTGAAAATGAAATGTTATTATAGAACCGTCTAACAAAGAAAGAATTTCCACAAGTGACCTCTGGTTACCCTTCAATACTGCACTCCTTCCAAACAGACTGGCACCGGGATAAATGCAGCCAAGAAGAATCTAATACTTTTATTTTATGATGTAACTTCAAATTTTCATATAAATTTTAGTAGACCTATTTATGTGGATATAATTTAATTCTAAAGTATTTGGGAAATACATTTAGTCCAGTTGTGCCTGAAAAAGTAATTTTCCAATTTTACAGATGCTTCCAGAATTCTGTCTGAAGATGGATTAATCTACAGTTACTCAGCTACAGAATATTACTTCTATTCCAAAGACTTTGTATATGAACTATTAAATCCATTAGATCGATAGCAATTCCTCCCACCTACTTTTAAAAAACTGATTTAATGAGAACATCATTTTCTTATTCAAGACTTCCTTTTTTAAGGAAACACAATCCTATGTGTACACAGTCAACATTTCCTCTCAGACCATGACAACTTCATATAAACAGAGCCTGCGGCAGGGCAATAAGGTAAAACTGCTGGGTAGTAAATAAATGAATTTGTCTAAAAGACATCATTATGGAATTTGAGCTTAAAGCTAGACATGCCTTAAAAAGGTTAAGCTACGAGGAAACTAATATTAACTCATTCTCTGAACTACACCGCAGCTACTGGCATCACAAGATATATAAAAAAGAAAGTGCTATACATTTTTTTCCTTCTAAGCACAGAACTCTTTACCATTAAATGATTAATTCCAAAGCCCTTCTCTCTCCCTCCATTCCACAACCAAAGAACAACAGTGAAGTGAGATTTACCCCTTTGTTCCCTCTGAACCTGTTTGTTAACAGAGGTGACAGAAGCATTATGTCTGTTGATCTTAGTTTAGACAATAGAAGCCATGGGGAGCCTGAAGATATAAGGTCTCTGATTCTCTGCTTTAAGTATTTTATATATATAAAGCATTGAATAAATCATAAGTATTACTTGATATACCAAAAATTAAAAATGGAGACAGAGGGTGGATCAATGTGCATTGTCTCACAAATATAGTCATTTCAAAGATAATTGGTAATGTTCTCCTTTTTCCAAAGATGTGAGGGTTAAATATAGTCACTCTGTACAGAGACTGATGATCTACAGGATGTGTAAATTATATATTACAGTTACATAACAGACTAAATCACAGTCATCAACAAAGGAAAATTTGGCTCAATTCTTGAATTTTTATGATTCTAGTTCATAAGTGGAGTCTCAAAAAAAAAAAAAAGGAGAAAATCATCTCACCTTAATCCAGTCCTACAAAACCCTTAAATCTCAGGGCAGGTAATAACAGTTTCCCAAGTCTGATCATCTTCATTGGAGCAGAAAGTAGGGCAGAGGATCTCTGCATTCAAGGTTATCTTAAATAAAAATAAGTGACGCTCCTTGAAAGCACACAGCCATTCTTCGAATTAAAAATAAAATAGGAGACAGGCTCAACTACCAAGTACCTGTAATGATGTGCTTTAATACCAGTGGGCCTACCTTTATAGACCTAGGTTAAAAGCAGTCACCTTTTTTCTTTTTTAAAAAAATAATTAGTTTATTCCATTTTGGAGAAAGTTCAACATAGCAAGTTAGGTACCCATTTGACAATTCTCATATTGTTCAGTGACATTATTTGAATTTAATTAACACAGTGTCCACATTCTCTTTAACTGTTCTGTTCATTCCTAGAAAGGAAATGTTTCCCTGTCTCTTTATCATCTCATCTTTGCTTTTGTGTCATTGCTGACGGATTATGGGTCTCACCCAGATAGTTTTTCAGAAGGGTACCCATCTCAGGGGTGATAGACTTTGTTTTGTGTGCAACTCTGTTGTTACACTAAAAGGTGGTCTCAGTTTTGAGTGTACAGAGTGTCTCAAGGCAATCGGCTCAAAGAGTCCTCTGTTCTCTCGTGTTCTGGCTTGCTAGGCTTTTAAAGTTGTGCTCCATATTCCCCCACCCCCATTGTGTGCAGGGATAATTACGGGGCCCCTGGTCAGAACAGTCAATGGTGGGAGCCAGGCACCACCAAGAGCTCAGGACAGATGAAGTTGATGCTCGTGTGGACTTGTTTCTTCTCTGAGCTTTTGGTTACCTTCCTACTGTTCTGATCTTGGCAAGGGAAGATGTATCATTACATCTTAAAGCAGTCATTAATATTTGGTGAAAGAGCACACATCTTTTTAGAATGCTTTCAGAAACCCGGATAGCAGAAAGCACAGCAAAGAACTTGCATGCCTCTAGTATAGAAGGAAGGGCCACATGGCCATGCCACTGCAGCCAATTCAGTGAGGGTCAAGAGCTTTTGACAGTGACTGTCCAAATGCTCTGTCTCCGCTCCTATGACCACAGAGAAGCAAAAAGTCTCCTTGGGTTCATTATCATTAGATGCACCAATTAACACTAATCTCTGACAAGCTCATCCTTTAATCTCCCACACAAAAACAGCTACCATAACTCTGAAACATCTCTTAAGAAGTCATAGTGATCTGAGTAAAGTGCATTAAGAGAAAACACAATGCAATATGTAGCCCCTCAAAAATGGAAGACACACCAAGCCAGGAAGGACACCCTTTCCCCATTCCATCAAATTGTGCCTCTTCTGCTACCAATGCAACACGATTTTCTGTTTGCATCCTGAATATGCAGAAATTGTTCTCTTTGAAAAGAAACTGGCATTTCAAGTATTCTGAGAATTCAAAGACTATGCTCAGAGGATCTCCAAGTGTTTAGGACACCAAAGAGCCCATGGATCCTGATAAACTTGAAAAGACTGGGCAATCTAAGAAGGCCAGAGTCACTTCATTCTTGGCCCTGTTTCAGGATGATGGCGAAGGAGTCAAGGAGACTGGTGGCGTCATGATTATTACACAGTCAGCTGTTAACCAGAAGGTCAGCAGCTGGAACCAGCTCCATAGGACAAGCACTCGGCAATCTGTTTCCATAACCATTACAGCTTTGGAAGCTCTATGGGCCAGGTTCTAGATTCTTCTATCAGATACGCACACTATGAGTCAGAATCAACTAAATGGCAATGGTTTTTATTTGTTGTTCTGTTAATTGAGGAGTCAATATTGGCCTAGATCATTAACAACCAATGTAATTTCTAACATTTGGAACACTACCAATACTTATATAGGAGATTCCAGACCAGACACAAAGTGATTAGCTTACATTTTAGAGCCTCGGATAACACCAGCGGTAGCTGGCTTATCTTCTGAAACCAATCAATGTGTTTTCCTAGTAATTAAAATATTTTTTTTCACCCTTCTTAAGTGTGTATTTGGGACATGAGCCCTGTATGCCTTCTCCAGTGCCTACAACCTTTCTCTCTCCCTTTTCCTCCTTTTCCCTCCCTCTTTCTTCATGGTGTTCCATCTGAGCTACTTGGGCCTTAGATAAAATGCCACACTACAGGGCATGGGCTCTAGTGTCCTGAGCCACACGGGACAATTCCGTGCCCCCTTTCTTCCCGTTTTGTAAGTGCTACTCCAAGTGCTCCTCCTTGCAACCTTTCAGAGGAATCCTGTTGGCAAATGAATGTGCCTGCGGTGTCTCTTAACACTTTGTTGTAAAGCAAAAGCTAGCTTTAAAATACACCATGTCAATTTTGCTACTTTTTTCTTTGCTTGGTTTTCTTTTTCCTTTATGCTTTCAGACCTGTACTTGCATCTCCCAATAAGGCATCGACATCTTAGTCTTTGCCTGAGGGTTTGTTTCCAGGGAGTCCAGGCTTAGACAGTAGGTTTAGAGGAATTAATTCCAAATGAAATAAAAAAGCAATTAAAATGTATTTTCAAAATACAGTTAAGAGTTACAGATTAATAAATTTGAGAAAGAAATAGGAAAAGTATTAGACCCTCATGACCTAAAAGACCAGAGTGAATACAGTATCAAATATTAGGGACTGAGAAAGCATTCAAGCAAGCTATAGAATTTCTAAAATGTACCCCCCCACCCCACTACCAACTTCAGAGGTGAAGCCTGGGCACTTTCATTAAGGAATGATATTGTATTAAATTATCATCTGTGGCCTATACAAAGTCCTTCCCTCCCTTCTTTCTTCAGCATACACTCCTGATTGGATTAGTGGCCACTCCTCTCTCATGAGAAAAGGGGAGCATGCCCTATCCAGAGATAAATCTTATAATCACCACAGATCCATTATCTTCACAGTGATGGATTTGAGGTTGAGAATTTCAACTCATTCTAGCCAATGATAAATGGGGGTCTGCTCGGGGACTTCTGGAAAGGTCTTAGCCCTTTGGAGGGACAAAAAGAAATAGAAAATTATTAAATCTGGATGTGATGCCTGCATGGATAACAGCCATCCTGCAACCATAAAAGGGTCCAGCCTGAGGGCAACTGACACACCAAAGGTGACAGTGCCTAAGAACCCAGAAATCCTACTTTCTTGACAGCGTCATTAAATCATTAACTAACCAACCCCAAAGCTGGAGACCCCTGAGGTTTACAGAAAGAAAGCACCCTTCTTTATTAGGTAAGTTCCTGCTGTTTGTAGCTACAAGTCCCTTCACTGGCACACAAAGAGTCTGGTTTGTTGTAGACACACTTCACACTTCAGTACCTACTATCACACATTGTTACACAAAGGAAATGGTGAAATTCAAAAAGGTCTGCTCTTTGCCATTAAGAGCTTGCAATCTATTTTTCAAAAAGACATATAAAACACATTGGGAATAAAAAGTGATCTATCAATTAAAGAACTAATGATGATGCACAGGTACATAGAATAAAGAAATCATCCGTGTGGTACATTAGAAGAAGCTTTCAAAGGAGATGAAAACTAATATGCATGCTTTTTACAAACCAGAAAGGCATGCTGTCTAAATTCAATTAGTGTAATTTAACTTCCAGGAAGCTCTCTCTGCAGACACCCATAGCTCTATCTGCCTAGCACGGCATCCCCCGGCCTGTAGGGAATACTGCCTTCCTTTATTCCACGATGGGAGCTCAGAGATGGGCACCAGACCCACAGAGCCATTCCCTCAGGTGGCTGACCTCAGGATCAGAAATAATGAGTATTATGAGGACTGGGGAACATAAGTATATGGCTTTAAAAATAAATAATTCAGCAAGTGTCTTTTGATTCCATTATTCTGTGAATTTTCGAACCGCTCCCCCGCCCCGCCCCAGATCTGTTTTTACACGCAGCCTGACTTCATACACTGTTTCCAAATACCTGCCAAGTGCCCAGCACGCTTCGGGGCACAAGATGCCATTCCAGCTGCCCCCAAATGTAGGCCTCCTCCTCTCTGAGACTAAGTCTGCAAGGACAAGCCTACCTACCTGTTTCCAGATGCTCTCCCCCATGAATCTGCTTGTACAGGCCCACCTGTACCACTTGTACATCTCTTCTTCCTCTCACATCTTCTCAGATGGAAGTCTCACCGCCTAGTTTTGGTTTCCTATATTCTACAGAGACTTCACTTACCAAGATTGTTAATGATCCCTTATTGCCAAATCCAATTATTTTTTAAGGTTTTATAATGTTTAATCTGCAATTTCTGACACTGCTGAACATGCATTCTGTGTGCAAACTCTCTCCTATAACTTAAGACCTATTAACACCATCTTGGTTCTTCTCCCATTCTTTGATGGTTTTGACATATTTCTCAAGGAGTAAGCCCAGCTCTTCCTATTCTCTCATGAAGACTGTGACTGTTCCCCCAGCTTCAGATAACAGTTAGCTCGAAGGAGCCGACTGCCATGTTTGTAACTCCAGCCTAGACTTCTCTCCTAATTTTCAGTCCTTCATTTCCACCTGCCTGGAAGGCATTTCTAATCACCCTTTCAATATGAGCAAGTCTGAACACTCTTATATTCCATCCAGAAACTGCTCCCTATTTTGATTTTTGTACAATTGCTAAAGATGCCAAATGAAAGTGTTTGCTACGCAGGAAAAGGCTGCTTAAAAAAGAGAAGCAGATCAGACACACCCTTTCATTTGTCCATGACAACTACCCCTGCAGACGTCACCTCCTCTCCATTTTCTTTGTATGGATCCCAGCTCAAGTTAAAGTGGTGATCATGCTGACACTTACATTCCATTTCCACTCATACAAAAACGACGCAACTTGGCAAACCACTCACACAAAAACTAAAATATTGCTTCATCCTAGCATCTACAAAGATTAAACCTAAACTCTTGAAAATGACCTTGAAGAGTCTTAGAATCAAGCCAAAGTCTGTACTGGTTTGTCTGCTCAGCCTTCAATCACCATGCTTCAGACCACTCTGACTCAACCAAATCAGCATCTCTGCTTTCTCCACACCTTAGATTTGCAGCGGTTCTCAACCTCTGAGTCGCGATCACTTTGGGGGTCCAACAACTCTCACAACAGGGGTCCCTCGATTCGTTACAGTAGCAAAATTACAGTGATGAAATAGCAATGAAAATAATGTGATGGTTGGGGTCACCACGACATCAGGAACTGTATGAAAGGGTCACGGCATGAGGAAGGTTGAGAACCACCGCCTTAGAGTCTCCCAGTCTAGCTTGCATTGGCCTTTCTCTTTCTCTCACTAGCTACAGTTGAGCAGATTGAGACTCAAGAGTGGCCCGGTGTGTCAGAGTAGAACTATGCAACATCAAGTTTGCAATGGCTGACTGTTCTAAAGCAGACCATCAGCTCTTTCTTCCTAGGTGCCTCTGGGGTATACTTGAACCTTCAACCTTATGGTGAACAGCAAGCATTATAACCCTTTGTACCACCCAGACAGAGACACTCTATGATTATCTAAATTCTACCTATCCATCAAAATGCAGCTTAATCCTATCACAAGTTCTTCCACTAGCATCCTAGTTCTTTTACTCTTGTCCACTTATTTGTTGGTATTTACTATACACTAAGCATTGTTCTAGGCACTTTACAAACACCAGCTAATTTAATTTACATCTCACAATAATGCTCTGAGTTGGGCACTACTACTGTCTGTGTTTAAGAGCTGGGAAACTGGGTAAGAGAAAAGCTAGCTAATCATGCAGTTCCACACCTGGTAATGGCAGAGCCACAGTTCACACCTCGCCAGCGTGGCCCCAACGTCTGTGCTCTTAAATGGCTGCAATATTCTGTAAATTGGAAATCCTCTAGTCCAGGGGTTCTCAACCTTCCTGATTCCGTGACCCTTTCATGCAGTTCCTCATGTTGTGGTGACTCCCCCAACCATAAAACTATTTTCATTGGACTTCATAACTGTAATTTTGCTACTGTTAGGAATCATCATGTAAATATCTGATATGCAGGATATATTTTCATTGTTACAAAGTGAACATCATTAAAGCATAGTGATTCATCACAAAAATAATATGCAATTATATATTGTGAAATATTTATTTCTAATGACAAATAAATGAAATGCTGTCTTGAAGCATGGTGTAGCATGGGTAACAGTCCCACACCGGGTAGTCATACCTGGGCGTTTCTGCATGTGGATGGACCCGCCTGGAGATGGTACAGGAGCGGTGTCTCAATTCCTAAGACTATCATCCCCCAAAGGGGTCATGACCCACAGATTGAGAACCACTGCTCTAGTAGTTTTGACCATCCAGATCATTTATCCATCAGTAAGCTGCCTTGAGATATCTCTTCAATCAGGAGCTGTCGAGACATATTTAGGTCTTTTCTCCCTAAGGAGACTAGTTTCTTAGAAAGCAGGTGGTCAACCTTAAAGAACTTTGATTTAAAAAAATAAAAGAACTTTGATTTCCCCACAGTTATTGTTATCAGCAAATATTGGCTTATAAATTTATTCAAGAAAAAAACAAGTGACAGAAGTAAGAGTATCCAGCCAAGATTTTTATCTGGAAGGTGACTTTAAGTCATTGCCAGACTAGAGGGTATATTAAGAGAAAGCTGGTCACTAGCTGAGTTTCCACTTCCAGAAGAAAGAACATAACTCAAAATAATTTATATGGAATATCAGGGGGGAAATTTTTGAATGGTTATACATATTATGGAGCATAAGCTTTCTCTTAAGAAATTGAGTAGTCTTACCTGAAAGTAGAGAAGTGGATTAGCATCAGAACAGTGAGCACTGAGCAAGAATTAAATCAATGTTTATTTAATAAATGAAGGAGCTTCCTTGACCACAAAATTACTTAGTTGTCGTCTACAGAAGACTTTTTATGCAGAACTGCATTCCAATAAGCCCAACATTAGGAGTCTTCTGAGAAATGCACACACTGGCTAAATAACATGGGGCCATTTATTTCCATCCACTCAGAAAATGGTGCTAGCTCTGCCAGTTATATTCACGCTCACAGTATGTAGACGACAAATTCAGGCACTACTTAAACACAGTCTTGCTTGAAAGGCACAAAACCAAACAGGCAGTATAGTATCTGCCCTCTAAAGTCATCCAGACTCATGGATAAGAAGTCAACAGACACTATAGTAATTCATTCTCGTTCGCATTCCCTCCTTCCCTCCCTCCCTCCATGTCGCAGTCTCTACTACCTCTCCCTCTTCCCCTTCTACCTGTCTACAGCTAGAGGGGGTAGTAGGGTCAAAGAAAAAGCCAGCTCAATCCAGTTGTCAAGCAAGTGCCTGGGTGATCAAGCTCCTAGACATGGACTTAATCAAACCAGCATTCATTTAAAATGGAGGAAGGCACTCAAGTGGCTTATTACTTTACAATAACAATTTTTTTCGCCAGAGGTGAAAGCACAAATGCTGGTATGATTACCACATCTTATCTGTGTAGTTAAACCACTTCAAGAGATGTCAAAATCATCATCACAAATATTTCCTAGGAGAGGAGGAAATCACTACGATCTCAACTACATTAAAACATTTTTAATCATGAGAAATGGCTCTCATGGAAATCAGAAATACTTATAGTTTCTATGATCAGTACATTTCTGTGTACTTATAGTTTCTATGATCAGTACATTTCTGCGTACAGAAAGATGCATAGGAATCAGGAGGGTGCTTTTGATGAGTCTGTAATTCAGAAAGGAGAACTAGATGATTCAAATGAACAAAGGCATCACACTACAACAGCCTTACTACTGTGACTGGAAACAACTATTCCTCTACAAAGTACTTGAATATGTTCTCCCAGAGTTTCTCTCAGTGAATTTCCTTTCATTGTCCTTCCACAAGTGGCCACAGATCTTCTGATTAACTCATTATTCCAGATATGTAAATATACACAGGCAGATTATCAAAGACTCCTGCAGGGCAGGGAGCAATTGTATCCATTTTTGCTGACAACTTTGCAGATCTAATGTATTAGGTTAATCTTTCATTTTAACAGAGGGCAAGCAGTTCTTTCATTTGTAGTTCTTTGTGAGAGCAGGCACGGGGAAAGAATTAGAGGAAGCACTTCACTCCGCCTCCCGAGTATTGACAACAGGATTCTGAATCGTAAATGATGAACAAAGAAAGCAGCAGATGTAATAATAGGGAGTGGCAGGTGGTTAGCTGTCCTTCGCAACGTGTCTGCCCTCTTGTACAGTAAATTTCAGCTAGCAGCACGTGGCTATCTACTTGAGAACATTTCTCAACTTTTCTTGCCAAACAGTGTGGCCAAGTGGCTGGAAATTCTCAACTCTAGATGGTAAAAATAGTGCCTACTACTTCCCAGCCTTGATCTTAATACGTTAAGCATATATGTACTTCTCCATAACCATGGAAGGACCGTGAAGGTCACAATAAATGATAGCAGAGCCACCTTGACAGTCGGAGTCCCCGCAAGAAGTCCTGACCGACCAGGTCTAGATGATTTAGCAAAAGTAAAATAACGGATTTTTGTCAAAGTCTTGTTTTGTCAATGGCTTAATCTATACTCTTACTAACACAGGCAGAGATACAATTAAACATCAGAATACATATGAGCATCTGTAATCACTCTTTGTCAATTCACTGCCTTGAGGTATGAATCTGGCAGAAAAGGCACCAGTACCAATCTATTCCTACACACTCCATTCCTAGGAACTCATTATTTTAGGATTTTTAAAAAAGTAATGGTTGAGACCATAGTAAGAAACCCAAGAGACAAGAAAATTGACAATCACCTTGGGGACATTAAGGGGTTTCTCAGGAACACATGCATTGTCAACGTTGACAATAAAAAACCATGGGAGTAGGAGGAGTGGGAGAAATGATAGAAGTATTCATTTTGATTTCAACTCTGAAATCCAAGTGCATTTAGTGACAGAGGTCATCTGCATTCTTTAAATTGTTTTCATATACAAGGGGTTTCAAAAAAGTTCATGGAAAATTCTCCTCTGCATAAACAGGAATAACCTCAATAGTCAAATTATCTAGATCTGTGTTTTGTTTTGAATTTCCATCTAGCTTGTCTTAGGTCTACAGCCCTTGTTTTCTACATTTTTAATTACTGTGCCATATTTAATGTCAACAGCTAATGCAACTCTGACTAACGTAATATGAACCGATGTTTGTAGCTTAGCCAGGTTCACACCAATATTGCAACTTCCAACTTCCTTAAGAGATTTATTCCTCCGGCCAAACAAACTCGGGGTTAACACTAATTTCTAAAATGGGTAGAATCTGAGTAAAGAATCTGAGTCTCTGGTGTCTGAAGTCCAACATGGTTGGTCTTGAGAGGATTTAGAACCAGATGACCAAAGTTCTACTCAAGAATTATATTGTGCCACAGACAACTTTAGATTATTTATGCTAACCAAAGGCAGAAGTGCATGGGATCACAAACAATCTGAGAATCACTTCTAAATGGCTTTGAAATGCCCATTCATTTTTTTTCTTTTTGGTTTTAAACGTTTTATTAGGGGCTCATACAACTCTTATCACAGTCCATACATATACATACATCAATTGTATAAAGCACATCTGTACATTCTTTGCCCTAATCATTTTCTTTTTTTTTCCTTTTCTTTTTTTACATTTGATTAGGGACTCATTTTTAAGAGTCTAATCTGATTTTCTTTTTCTTGGGATAATACGAAAAATGACTTGCATTCCCTGGGTACAAGCCAAATGACTAAAGTAGAACTGGAAGCTGAATCAGCCCAACTGGGGTAGAAAAAATTCACCACAGAGAAAATGGAAAGTCGACCAATTAAGAGAGAAATGAAATATGACTACAAGTTTTAAAGTATTTTAAAACTTGATTCTGTATTAGGCTTTATATGGAATTCAAATCATAGAGATGCAACTAAGAGAAACTGCATGCCCTATTAGAATTTGTAAGCTAAAAGAAATAGTTATTTCTAGAAAATCATAGGCAACTATCCTATCCTAATTACCTAGCCTAAAGAGTTCTCATAGGGAAGGGAATAATGATGTGATTGGTGCTTTTTCTCTTAAAGTTCAAGTTGTACATTAATAATTAATGAACAGAATTTATGGATCATGACCATTTTTACATGTTCGCCAAATGTCAAAACAAGCCTGAAATGGCTTAGGAATCAAAGACACAGCCATCAAAAGGAAAAGCATTCAGAAAGGCGGGCTTCTCTTCCTCTGCCCTACTCCTGGGCTACACCGTCTAACAATGCTCTAGCCTGGGTCAGGTTCCGGCTTTGGAATTTTTTCAGTGCCAAAGAATAGGGTGGCACTTATTTAGTGCTAGGTGATAATGCACATGTTGGGGGTATAATAAATTAATAAGAAATACTCCAGAGTGGGGCCCTCTTTAATGGATTAGGCTAGTAATTCATGAACCATATTTTTTATCAACTGGCTTATAGAATAATAAGCCTTATTGTATTACAGCAGATTCTCTGACTTACTGCCTATTACACACTTGCAAATCCCAAACCTATAAAGCATTTATTTTTTTATTTAAGATTTATAAAATCATGTCCATCTGCCGATGTCTCCAGGTACTCATATAGCATAAAAGATATAAAGTTTAACCAAAAGAAAAGCCTAGCTCTGTTCAGATTTACTTTATGTTCTTTTTTTAAGCACAAAACAAAAGCAACCCGTCTTATACCTGAAGGTCAACTCAAAAGGCCAACTTTAGAAAGATTTACGAAGCGTCTTCTGCAAGAAAATGCTACTATCTTATCGACATCAGAGATTTGGTCCAACTAGCAAGAGAGCTTCCATGCACAGAGGGTGCCTTGATGGAAGCGAGTGTTAAGATACCCACAGGTTTAAGTACACATTTTTCGTTTGGGTTTGCTTTTCTAAAAATGAAATCACTAGTCTGAATTTAACTCCAAAGCAAAGCTGAGCTGGGATACATTCCATGCTGTGTCCTGTGATGCACTGCTGGAGAGGCGATGTTCTGCAGACCTTCATGTGGTCTGTGCAGAACAGGAGCCTTCTCTCTCACACACACTCACAGCTTGAGCAGAGGCATGGCAAGGCAAGAAACACAATAGCCATCTTAATGCTGGACAAAGGTGAAATGGTAAAGAGAAACTTAATGATATGGTGCCTGGCAGGCTCACGTGAAAGCCTCCTCAACTAAAATGCACATCAAATTTATTTTAATTTTGATTTTTCAGTCCTCCCACCCCTAAAAATCCATGAAAATTATTAAAATGTATGTCAGAATTAGAGAATATCCGAACATGTGTTACTAATGAAAACAGTGTATTTTAGGAAGGAGGCCATGTTTGTTCTTAATATTACTGAGCCAGTGTTTGCATAGGACCTCCTACCTACTAGATGCTCAAATACTTAAGGGAGGAAAGAGGTGGGAAGGAAATCTGGGAAAAGAATAGGAAGAAAGTAAGAATCCCAATGAGGGAATGTTATAAGTGTAGCTATAGAACAATCGTTCTGGGATTGACCCACACTGCAATCCATACTCAGAGCCAGTCAAAACCCTGCTTTCTTCATCTGTTTGTAGCAAGTTTACTATAAAGCTCATCTTTCTTCTATTTATGCAGGATAAGGATCCTAATACCACTGTCACACATACTGAAAAAAGAAGACAGGATTTGTTTTCCCAAGTAGGAAGCACTTAAAGTTTAGCTACATGTCTAACCTGTAAGTTTATACAGAGACAGCATGTAGAGAGGGGAACACAAAGATGTTTACCAATAGAACACAACAGTGGATGTAAGGCTGGGCAGAGGGCCTTCTTTTCTCAACACATCACAACTTAGTGGCTCTCATATATCCCCATAGCTTCAACTCACCTACATGAGGGGATCTCAAAAAGTTTGTGACAGGATGGTCTTAAAAGATAATGGAATTTTCCACAAACTTTTTGATGCCCCTTGGAGACCCTCTCCCCCCCTCTCTAAACACATACACACACACACACACACACACAGCACTTGCTCAAGGTGTTTGGACTATAGCAATGAACAACACAGCCAATAATCCCTGTTTAAGGAGTTTACATTCTTATTAGGGAGAGACAGGCAATAAACAAATTAGTTAAGTCACATACTACAGTAAAACCTGCCAAAGTTGCAATCTTTGTAAGGTGAAAACGTGTCAAAGAAGAAAAATACAAGTACTGTCCACTAAAAGAAGTGATGATAAAAAAATATTCAGCTTGAGCCTTGCCAAAAGTGGAGAACTTTCAAGACCCAGAAACACAAGGCAGCCCCATCAAGTTTGGCCTCTCACAAGTTTACCTGTATTTTCAAGCTGAAAACAAACCAGCTGTTGTGGAGTCTGTTCTGGCGACCCCAGGTGTGTCAGAGTCTGTGGTGCTGTCAAGGCTTCTTAATGGCTATAATCTTTCAGAATTAGATCACCAGCCTTTCTTCTGAGGGATTTTTGATAGATTCTTTTGGTTAGTAGTTGAACATTTAACTGGACCACTCAAGGATGCCGTAGACTACAATAGTACGTGATAGAACAAAAGCAGAACAAAGTGGGAAAGGAGTTCGGGAAGTGGGTGGGACTGTGGGTCAGTTGGTGTGTTACGTGTAAGTGTTGGAGGGTGGCTGCAATCTTAAATACGGCAGTCGGGAGAGGATCCATGGAAAGGGAAGCATCCGAGGGAAAACCATGCGGAAAACCAGGCTGTGCAGAAATATGAGCGTAGCAAGCAGAAGGGACAGCCGGTGCACAGAATCCTAAGCAGAGGCTCATCTGGTGTGGAACACAACAACAAGGAGGCAATATGGTTGCAGGTGAACGAGGAGAGGAGAACGCTACAGCTGACAAGATCCAAGAGGTAACAGGGAACCAGATCATGCTGGGCTTTGGCTTTTACCCTGAATAAGGTAAGAAACCACTGGGAGGTTCTGACATATTTATACAGAAACACTTGGAATCAAATAGTGGTGGTTTTTGCACAGCCTGTGAATATACTGAATGTACTTTAAAAGGGTAAATTTTGGGTGGATAAGTTACACCATAAAAATAAAGGAATATTCACAGGTTGAGAACAGACTACAGGCTACAAGGGTGGAAGCAGGGAGACAACTTATAATACTGTGAGAAAGATGGTGGTAGTAGCAGTGGTGAAAAAGTAGTTGCATTTCTGGGTATATTATGAAGGAATGGTCAACATGACTTGCTGACAAATTAGATGTGGTGCATGATAAAAGAGGAATGCAGGATTGTGGCAAAGTTGTAGACAGGGAACTTTTTCTTTCCTGACATAGGTATGGTCCCTTCCTGCTAGTCCTCTTCTTCCTGCTGCCCAGAATATTAACATGGTCTGGTGTGGAACAGTCACTTAGTGATCTGCACAGACAAGCATGAAGGTGAAAGGCAACATCCTATCAGAGAAGACACAAATGGAAAGGCTCCTGGAAGCATTGCTGAGCCCCTGCATCGACGACCTACCCTCTGGATTTATGGGTGAGAGAGGGTTTCTTATCATTTGTACTCAAATACAATCCTGATCATCTTTAAAAAAATAAAAAGCTGCTAAAAATCTTTTAATGGCCTTTTCTTGCTCCCAGAATAATGGACAACATGGCCTACAAGGACCTACTCCAGCTTCATTTTATATGGTTCAGTGGTAGAATTCTTGCCTTCCATCTAGATTAGGGATCCTCAAACTTTTTAAACAGGGGGCCAGTTGACTGTCCCTCAGACCCATTGGAGGGCCAGACTACAGTTTAAAAACAAAACAAAAAACTATCAACAAATTCCTATGCACACTGCACAGATCTTATTTTGAAGTAAAAAAACAAATGGGGCAAAAACACCTGGCGGGCTGGATAAATGTCCTCAGTGGGCTGCATGTGGCCCACAGGCCGCAGTTTGAGGACGCCTGATTTCTAGATGATTGAGTTTCAGCTCCTGGCCAATGCACCTCAAACACAGTCACCATGCATGTGTCAGTGGAGGCCTGTGTGTTGCTCTGATGTTAAACAGGTTTCAACAAAGCTTTCAGACTCAGACAAACTAGGACAACAGGCCTGATGATCTACTTAAAAAAAAAAATCAGCCATTGAAAATGCTAGGAACTACAATGGGTCAATCCAATTGTGTATGAAGTTGTGCCATGAGCTGGGAGCCAAGTCCACCACCCTTGTCACTTATTCCACCTAAACTCCCTTACACTCTGCTTCTCTCCTTCAGTGAACCTGTCTGGCTCCTTTTCCTTTCAGGGTCTTTGCATGTACTGATCTTTCTAAGGCACCATTCTCCCTTTAGCCTTCTCCTGGTCACCCCAACACCAATCTTCAGATCTCAGCTTTCACACTTCATTCCCTGTAAGAAGGATCTCTCATACCCTGACATCTTTCCACATTTCTCATCATGTGATTAATAAAACAATCTGACTTCACTGGGAGAGGGACGGCAGAGAAGGGGGGGGGAGACTCCGGATAGAGCAAGATATGACAAAATAACGATGTATAAATTACCAAGGGCACATGAGGGAAGGGGGAGGGGGGGGGGGGAAGAGGACCGGATGCAAAGGGCTTAAGTGGAGACCGAATGCTTTGAGAATGATTGGGGCAGGGAATGTATGGATGTGCTTTATACAATTGATGTATGTATATGTATGGATTGTGATAAGAATTGTATGAGCCCCTAATAAAATGTAAAAAAAAAATTGGAAAAAAAAACAATTTGACTTATACCTATATGACTGCATATTTATTATTTGTATCCTCATGTAAAATATAACATTCCTAATCACAGGGAATTTTTCTGTTTATTAGTAAGTCTAGTACACTGTAGGCTTTCAATAAATATTCGTTGAATGAATTCATGAATGAAATTTCTTTCCCACTATAAGATCTGTCCAAAAGGAGTTTAAAAATTAATCAAAGCTAAAAATAGCATTTAAAATTAAATTTTTTTCTATATAAATTATATAAAGCACTGTTGACATTCTTCTTGTTGATGCTCATTTGACAACACCCAAGTTGAAATTAGGTGTCCTTCCAGCAAATCTACAAGGACATGATTATTCCCTAGAAACATATCAAAAACATGCAAACGTTTTATTTTCTATAAGGAGTGAAGGATTATTTCAATTTCACTCATTTCACCTCACCAAAATATTATAGATTTGTCCAGCTGAACCAATTCATTTCCCTTTCATTTACACACCTATCTGTGAAGCCAGCGTGAAGCATGCCGTAGGAATCCTCTCTCTTTGAAGCCTATTACGTATGCTTTGTAATTTACTGGAAATTGAAATCATCAGTAATCATTTCTTCCTGTTCTCTTGTCAGGCTAAAGCCTTTTTTTATAGAGCTCTCTCTCAGGTTTTACCAACACATTTTTAAAAAGTCATTTTTCCTCTTCTTTTAAAATGAAAATGTGCTCCCAAAGTTCAGAAATTTAAAAGAGTGCATTCCTAGATGGCACCTTGAAAAAAAGAATAGCTCCATTTCAAAACAAAATTTCTTTCTTGCTCAACTCTGGCATTTATCTTTCCCCAGAGATATGTAAACAAGCCAAGAAGCGAAGTCCATACATAAGAGGGAAACAGCACACTAAGATGCTTACCTGAGAGTCACACTGTAATTCAAAACCCATAAGGGTCATTGTCAGCACGGTTAGGCCAGGAGTACAGTGTACCTTTTAAATGTTGTAAGCTGATGAAGGGATAAAAGTTTGACACAGATTCCTCTAAAGAGAGGAAGCTAAAAAGAAAAGCAATCATTCATAAGGAAATGGATATAGGCAGGCAGGCATTCAGAAAAAGGCACCAGGAAAAAAATCAATAACCACAGAAAGGGTTATGATCAGAGACAAGAGAACTCATGGATAGAGGGGACCTGTAAAATCTAAGGATTTAAGATTTGTGGGAAGATTTTCATTAGATTGGAATATTTCTTCCCAAGACTGTATAATTTAAGAAAAAGGCAGTTATTTCTTAAACAGAAGTTCTTAATGTTTTTTGACTACAATGCAACTCCTTTTAACATGCAGCCACCAAACCAAACCAGTTACCATCAAGTTTATTTCAACTCAAGGCAACCCATGTGTTTTAGAGAACTGTCTCCACAGAGTATTCTTGGCGATGATTTTTTAGAAGCAGATTGCCAGGTTTTTCTTCTGAGTCGCCTCCATGTGGATTCAAACCATCAACTTCCAGTTAATAGTCAAATGCTTAACTAGCTGCTTTTGCTACCCAGGACTCTATTGGCACTTCAAAGACAGTCATAGGACATTCCTGGGCACTCATTCCAAAGAGATACTGAAGTGATACCATGTTAAGCAGATTGTTCCAAATCCCGGTTAACTCGCCTGTAAGATCTTTCCAAAGCTGTGGCCACCCAAGGAGCTATGATGGTTAAATGGGTTGTGTCAGTAGAGGACCCAACACTGTGCCAGCCCAGAGGAAACATTCAGGAAATATTAGTAATCCTTCATGAGCAAGGTATTGCCCCAAGTCTGAAGAAACGTCACATCTCAAATTGGACCCAAACAAAAGTCAGCTCAGGGGATAAAAAACAAAGCAAGATTCCAGCTGGTACTAATTCAGGTGCTGCCAGCCTTAAACGAGGAAGAAGAAACCCAAAATGGCAGCTGTCAGGAGAGGAAACAATGTGAATGGGAAGAACTCGGTTTCTTCCAAAGTAAGTTTTCCCAGGCAGCTGATGGCAGACATATGGCCGATCCTCCAGCAAGCAAGGACCCAAAGCACAGCCCTCCTTCCTTTCTTTCCGTTGTTGTTGTCAGGCGCCATGGAGTTGTCTCTGACTCACAGGGACCCGATGGACAGCAGAAGGAATGACAGCCTGGTTCTGCGCCCAGGATGTAGAAATGACTAGAGTGTTTGATATTGTTGCAGATGAAGATACTCCAGCCCTGCCATGGACTGGAGCATTTGGAGTAGGATCGACATGTACTTGAGACATCTATCTTTCCTTATAAAAACCCTGCTGGCACTATAATAATTGGTCTGCTAAGCAAAAGTTCAATGGTTCAAAACCACCAGCTGCTCCTTGGGGAAAAGATGAGACTCACTTTATATTCTCATAAGGATTACAGTCTCAGAAATCCTAGAGTCACAATGAGTTTTATCTTTCCTTGTAATCGGTTTTACACCTTGGTGTTTTTGCACTTCAGGCCAGCTAGTGTTTAGGAACCTGAAACCCATCAACACACTTAGACGTAGAGACATGTACAGAGGGAATCAGAGGGAGTGAGAAGGGAAACATCATGAGTGCCTGGGTTGCAAGAAGCGTTCCGGTTTAGCTTACTACTCTGTCTACATAGAAAGAGACTGTATGGAAGTAGTCCAGGGAGAAAGTGAGGGCAGAACTTATTTACATCATGGAAAAAGGAAAAGTCTCAAGAGGTTTGCAAGATGGCAAAGCTGGCCCAATACCAAAGAGAGACAGAATACTCTATGGCTGCATGCTTATTTAATACTTTCCAACATTAGTCACTAGTAACTATAGCTTACTTAACATCTAATACTCTGACCAATTAGATTAATGTTAACACATGTGAGAAAAATAACCTAAAAATAAAAATGATGCAAATGAAGGGGACAAAAACCAAACAAGATCACACACCATGGTCGGCCCTTCTGTAACAAGGGAACGCCACGATAACAGTGAGGGGGACTGTAGTTTTTATCCAATAGTGAATAGCTATTGAAGGAAGAAGCTGACATAGATCAAGGAAAGCTGTCACTTCTCAGCCAGCTGTATCTGAATTGCAGCATCTATAAGGCTGACATTTTGAGTGTTAGAAGGGAAACACCAGGCCTACCTTATCCCCTCAGCCATATGTCAACTGAGGGGTGGGACACACAGCCTCATTTGGAATTCAAGACAAAGTCTACCATCAGATTGCCCAAATTGTTCCTTATATCCTTGGGGTGGAGGCTCAGACATAATGAAAAGGCAACATTAGCAATATAGTAAAATCCTAAATTCTCATGCTTATTTGGCCTACCAGCCCCTTTTCAGAAAAAAAATTACTTAGCAATTAAAAATGTTTGTACTATAACCCCAAATCCAGGATAAAACGTAGGTATCTGTGCTTGCAGCCCCTCTGGATAGTTCCAGCATCCCCCAGGGGATGGTATTGCATACTTTGGGAACCTGAGTTAAATGATGGAGTTTACAGGATCTAAGAATGAATCCCAAACCACTGTGAACCACTTGGAATGCCAAGTTCAGATGATTCCTATACCATTCTTAGTATTGGGCATATATGAGACATTTAGCAATGTGTCTGTTTACTATCTTCGTCTTAGTTTTTGTTTTTGGTATTTTTGGGTAATTACATTAAAATACCTATGAATATATTTATTTTTTTAAATCATTTTATTGGGGGCTCATAGAGCTATCACAATCCATACATATATTCATTGTGGTCAAACACATTTGTACATTCACTGCCCTGACTCTCAAAGCATTTGCTCTCCACTTAATCCTTTGATATCACTTCCTCATTTTTGTACTTAGCCTTTTAAGCGTCGATTTTTACAGAGGCTTACCTGTCCCTACCACTCATATAACATGATTGCTCTGGACATGGTCATTAGTCTTAAGGAAGTTTCGTTGCTTGCTTATATAAAGTTGGAACAAAGACGGGGCTTTCTACTCCAGTAGAGTTACAGTTTTAGAAACTCGCTGGAGCGACTCAATGGAAGTGAGTTTGGATTTCTTTTTGGAAGTTTGATTATTTTAATGCAGCCTGCCTGCCTATAAAAATATATAATACCAAACAAAGAGAATTTATAAACATACAGACTTGAAGATATATTTTTAAAAGACTAACAAACTTTCAAATGATGAAAAAAATCATTCACATATTTTGACATTATCCTCTTTGATTAAAATATAATAATAATAAACAAGAGCCAGGCAAGTCTACTTTAAAACTATTATGTTTACACATAAACAAAGATTTTAGTGATTAGATAATATGAAAAAGTTTAGCTATATACAACTTTAAAATGTTTATAACAAAATTAAACTATTAAGATTTAAAATAATAGTTTTTGGAAGGGAAGGTTAAAAAAGAGGAGCTGATATCAAAAGGCTCAAGAAGAAAGATAACGTTTAGAAATTGTTGGTGCCAATACTTGTACATGTCCGCCTGAGATAATGGATGGATAGTTTGTTACACTATATGTAAGAGCCCTCAATAAAGTGATTTATTTAATAAAAAATAAAAATAAACCATCATTTGGGTCATGTTTCATTCTGATGCATCGATGTACATATGTGATATGATTGCTTCATATGTGATACTATAAAAGAAAAACACACGCTCAAACTCACTGCTGACAAGTTGATTCTGACCCCTAGCTGCCCTTTAAGGGTGGGATGGAATTATTCCTATGGGTTTCTAGGACTACTTCTTTCTGGGAATAGAAAGCATCAACTTTCTTCAACGGAGTGGCTGATGGTTTCAAACTGCTGACCTCATCTGATCAGCAGCCCAATGCAGGGTCCTCTTCATATGTGATAGAAAAGTATTTGAGTACTTATAACCTTGGTTGTTTGCTGAGGAGGCTGAACCGAACATTTTTGCTGAGATCTCTGATGTGTCTGTAGGTGCAACCTCTTCTGAAGAGGAAATTCCTTGAAAGTTATATCCCAATCCCTATAAGGGCAACTTGCATAAAACAGGCACTCAATAAATATATTTTTAATTAAAAGTGAATGACATTACCAACATATAGCTTTACCTTTGTTCCTCCCCTTTATCTTGAGGGTAAAAATCTTGGCAGGTGCAGGGAGTCTTTTATAAAACTAGTTATTCTGAAAACAAGACCTGGAGAGAACAAAACTGTCTACAAAAAGACGATGGACTTGAAGTTCCCAGGGGAAATCCTGGCAGATAAGAGTCAACATCATTGAACACCGAGAGATGAGTTCAAGAGGAAACTCCAGGTAGCAGCACACTGAAGAGACTCTAGGACTTGCCTTGGTCTTTTGCTCCCCACCCTCCTTGTATCTCCCTGGCCAGAAAAATTCCCCGAGGAGATCAAAGTCCTTCCTTAAATCCTCACCTGTACCGAGCACTTCTTTTTCATAGTACTTATCACAGTTGGAATTCTACATTAAACAATGTGGTAACTTGATGACCTGGCTTCCCCACTAGCCTATAAGCTACACCAATATGGGATCGATCTACTTTTTACAGTCTGGCCAACCAGGTGTCTGGCACAGAGCTCCATCTCTTAAATATTAATTGAAAGGAATGGCTGATACAGATTTGTAAAGGTGTCCATAATGGGGTAACCAATGTTAAACCTTCCCTATCTCACTAAGAGTCCCAGAAGAGTCTACGCTGATCACTAATACTTCCAATGGAGAGGATTCTTTCGCGGAATTAGAAACTGCAGAATTGCAGATGTGGGACAGCATGATGCAACACCCAAACAGCACATAAAGCACAAAGGGGTTGTTAAAGAAGTCAATTCTGGGATTTCTCAGATATTTGGGTAGAAGTTTATGATTTCCAAAATCAATGCAATTGGGGTGGGGCCAAGGTAATTCTCCCCAAACTTCAGGTAGTAAACAACTCAAAGTAACCTAAGGTTACACATACATAAATTAGACCCTAAAGGCACACTTAAAGACAAAGAGGATCTGGGCATTACTTAGGAGCTTCAAGGGAAAGAATAACAGAAAAAGTACAACTCGGTAGAGGCTTATGTAATAAAGAAAAATTAACACACAATTTTTGAGAATACTTTAAAACCTTCATTAATTACACTGTACTATGAAGAATTTTCCCCAAATTGCATTCCTGTGAAATTATTGTTAAAATTATTATATAACTGTACTACTATTCTTAAACTTCATTTAGTCATCACCCTAAATTATCCTAGGATTTACTTAATTAATTAGCTAAGTCAATATACAATCACTGACTGCCAGCGCTAGGCCAGGCATTGGACTGAGAGCAAGACACAGGAAATCAATTGTTAAGTCTGTTCAATCTAGGACCCACTAGATAATATATTTATTTGGTTTTACAATGTAACATAAAACACAATAATTATAGAGAACTGCTTCAATTCCACAAATACTCAGAAATTTTACTATATATGTGACATGATACAGATGTTGTGTGAGACAACGGGACAGCTAAACCCTGGCCTTAAAAAGCTTATAGCATCAATGCATATTTTTTTAATTTTCTAAAATATTATCTAAATAATCCATTCTAATAAATGTATCAGTTTTAAAGCTAATTAGATGGAGGTAAAAAGAAGACAGATGAGGTAAATATATCAATGCATTTACCTGTTTCTTCGTAGAACAGATGGCATGGTTTGATGAAACTACATTCTTAATCATACTAATAAAGGAAACCATATGGTATCGAACCTTTTCAGCATATAAGAAGGCGAATCTCTGAGTGAAATCCATTGGACAAATATAAATTAAGATTGATGGTGAGCGTGATGTATGAGCTGCATGATTTGCCATAAAATGGAAGAGAAGGAGTCAGTCACACATGCCAGACTTTGCAGTGAAAAGCAATCTTACAACTATTAAGGGATTCATGACATATACAGGTGCTATAGACACCTCTACAAATCCTGCAAATGTTTTGTCCCCAGATCAAGGGAATTATCTACACCACACAATGACAAATTCAACCCTTCTCAGAAGTAAGACATTTTCCAATTAAAGAAAAATAAATGGAAATACCAATTCCTTTAAATCAAGCACTTAACTAATATATTGTTACTAAATTGCACAGATAAATATTCTGGCTAAGTTCAAGGGAAGCAGTATGTAAATGGGGGTTATAACGAATGAGCTCTATTTGGAGAATGGCTTTAACGTATACGTTTCCACTGCAGATCTCAAAAAGAAAGAAGAAACGGTCACCTACCAATATTTGCTTAGGGTTGGTGCTGCACATTGTTGGAAGTCACCAGAGTCAACCATGCGTTACACTTTCAATTGATATATGTTCTTTACACATATTTCAAAAGCCAGAAAATACTGAATTCTCTAAACATTACAACCATACCTTCGGGGTATTCCCCAGACTCCAAGACTTAAAAAAAAAAAAAAAGGAAAAAAACCCACCCTGCTAAAAAGAATATCATCCATTAACATAATGGGCTTCCAGCACCTTGTTTATAAGTGAAAGCAGTCAGCAGGGCACATTAGACCCCACTCTTGTGGGCTAAGCTTGCCAAGTCTACCAGGAGGCCAAATTAGGGCTGGTAAATACACAAACACGTTTTCCTTTGCAGATGGATAAGGAAGCTCCAAAAAGCATGCATCTAGGCGTGTGAGTAACATCAAAGCTAGGGCAATGCTACCGAATAAAAACAGAGACTTCAAAACAATACCGTTCCATACCTTTACAACACCTCCAAACTAGTATATCTTTACTTATGGACTGCATCTAGCTTTAATGAGTGGCCTACAGACCTTTTTCCATGATAAAAATGGAAATATAACTTTTAGTCATTCTTCTAGAAAATATTATTGGTCATCAAAGTTCTGTCTCTCTGCCTCACTGGTTAAAAGATATTTCTAACTCATACTGAGTCACTCCCATCTCTAACTGAGCCAACCTAGTATCTGTGCTGCTGTCTATTAGCAATTTAACTATGGAGGCATCAATACATAAAGACCAGCATTTCAGGCGGCTCTCATTATCGTCTATGCTCAAGTGTAAGCCCACCTGAATAGGAGTGGAGGCACCTAATTTTACCACAAAAACGGTATTAAAAATGTGCTGAAAAACTAGGCTTCTACACGAGTATATACAGTATTTCAAGAAACGAGTTAAACTGAGTCAGGGGTAGGGGGAACATTTAATGGGAATCCATTAAAATTTTTAACTCTGAAGAGGCATTCAACTATGTGGACCTTAATAAATTATGGCTTAAATTATGAAGAAGTTCAGAGCACTTTACTGTGCTCATGTAGAACCTCCACACAGCCCAAGAGACATTCACTGGAACAGAACAAGAGAAAACTCTGCACAGTTTAAAATCCTTCTACCAGACTCATTCAATCTGCATATTGAGCAAACAATCCTAGAGGCTGAATTATATGAAGAACTTGATATCAGAACTGAAGGAAGGACTAACAATCTACAATACAGAGATGCTACAACTCTGTTTGCTGAAAGAAAAGAGGGCTTGAAGTACTTTTTTATTATGGTCAAAGACCATCTCCTTCAGTATGAATTATGTCAACGTAAAGAAAACAAAACTCCTCAAAACTGGGTCAATAACCAACATCATGATAAATGGAGAAAAGACTGGATTTGTGAAGGGTTTCATTTTATATGGATCCGCAAGCAGTGCCCAAGGAAGCAACCGTCAAGAAATCAAACAATATATTGCATTAGGCAAATCTGCTACAAAAAAAAAACACCAAGCTCCATTTGAACAATTGAATTGTATGAAGTGTAAATTACATGCCAATAAGACTGTTAAAAATAATAAAGTATCAAAAATAAAAACATCACTTTGAAGATACAGGTGACTTGGCCGAAGACATGGTATTTTAATTGTCTCCTCTGCATGTAATAGCTTGACAATGAATAAGGAAGACTAAAACACAACCGAGGCATTTGAATTCCAATGTTAAAGGATAATACTAAATTTACCATGGACTGCTGAAAAACAAACAAGCCTGTCTTCCAACCAGAATGCATCTTGGAAGAGAGGATAAGACGTACTTCGGACATGTTCTCAAAAGGACAAGTCTAGAGACTTCGTAATGAGTCAATGAAAAACTGGAAGACCTTCAACACAATGGCCGGACAGTCATTGCAACAAGGGGCTCCGACAGTGATTGTGAGCGTGGCATAGAACTAAAACCAAGCAGTGTTTCCCTCTGTACATAGTAGCATCACTATGAGTCACAACCAACTTAACACTACTTAAAAATTAGGGAATTTTCCTAGTGAATGTGGAAAAAGAGGCTTCATTAAGTTCAAACAAATAACAAAAGATCAAATATGAGTATAAATTCATTTTATCTTACCTCTAGAAATATTTAAGTAAAAAATACAACTGTATGTTAAACAAAGTAACAGTAGTAGTAATGACAATGATAAATAATTGTTAGATAGCAGATTATGTCCTAACTTTTCCTGCACAATTATAGTGAGGGATATTTCTGCAAAAAAATCCCTGGATATCACCAATTTTCCCCTAATCTTTAAAAGTCAAATTCTTCTCTTAAAAGTCTGTCATGTCATCATTTTGGTAGATTTCTTTCTTCATTCATTGGTCTAGCAATGTCAATGTTTTTTGCCAACGGCTTTACTTGAAAGTTTGAAGTTCAACTCTTCTTGAATTTGTGAAAACTTTGTTTCCTGTATTTCTGCAAAACCTGCCATTTGACTGCAATAAGGCGCACAGGTTTGACATCTTCCCAACCATCACTGAAACACTGTAAATAATGGAACAGACGGGGACAGTATTCATCAGAGATGAACACGTGAGTGCCAACTAATTTTACAGGTGGATAGTTCATTAATGGACTTAAAAAAAGACTAGACTATGCTTCCCTATCAACCTTTACAACTACAAGGTATGAAGTAATGAATATTCAGATAACAAGGGCACCCATAAGTGAAAGGCCACCGTATAAACATTTCTATCTTTGGGAACTGAAAAAGTTTCTCAGGCAACTAAAAGCATATCCCAAAAGGAGGTCCTAACATTCTATGTTTTAATAGTACATGTCTGTATGCCCTATGAGCATAATATAAACAGAATAAAATAATATTTTTTACACATCACTTTTTGATACTGGAAATGATTTTCTTTTTTTTTTTTTTTGGAAATGATTTTCACTTAAATGACTCACCAAACATACCAACAAAATTTTTAAATTGAACTTATTAATTTAAGCATCCATTCATATATCTGGCAGCTGCCCAAATCCAGACTCACAAAGGGTATTAATGCTTTAGAAGATTAAATAATATAGTATGTGAATATTATCCCTATATTATAAAACATGTATGTTTGCTAATCCTGCACTAAAAGCTATTACTTCAGAATCCTAAGATCCAGAGTAAAACTATTTGTATCTCTAAAGTTTCAAAAACATCAATAATGCCACGAGATGATAAACAGAAATGGAAAAAGACAGTATTGTGTGTTGAAAAAGACTGAGTCAGACAGATCTAAGTTTCAATCTCAGTTGTTATATTCTAGCTGTGTGATTGTAAATTCATTATGGTATCTAAGCCTCAGTTTCCTCATTTGTAAAATACAGTACATTAACAACAATGCTCACCTCCCAGGTAAGGAACAGATCAAATTATATATCTGCAAATTACAGGTATTACCTATGCTATAAACCATATCTTAAGTTAATAAACAATAACTGTCCTCCTTCTAGGCATTATATGACAATACACAAGCCTCCAAAACCAAAATATGAGGCTCTCCCAACCTATAAACAACAAGGTATGAGGATATCATTATTCGGACTTTGTTAGAATCCTCCGATAAACCCACTATTATAAACAAAGCTTCCAGACAGCAATGAGGCCCCAGACCTAACCAGGTATCTGCTGAGCCTTACAAAGACCAGGGAAGAAACTATTCAGATACATGAATGGGTTCTTTCTCAGTGGCACTGTCTGACATTACTGGCCTTGAAGCCAGATACTCACATAGCTAGTATAGAAACTTTGACCTTTCTGGTTTGAGATCTTAGACAAATGATTTAACCTTTCTGAGGTTCTATAAATGAGGGTAGCCTAACTCCAAGAATGATGAGGGAAAAAATGCAGAAATACCTAGTGCTAAGGCATCTGTCCTTATTTCCCAAACCCCAGAGACTGATTTTACAAAAAAGTCAGCAGCAGTCTGTGTTTAGAAACAAAAACAAAATTTCCAAAGATCAGGATATGAGTCAGAATCCTGCAGACCCAGTTTCTGTACAGGTGATTTTAAAACCAATTATGACAGCAATAAAACACATTCCTCAGGTCTGTTCCAAAGATGTCACACCTATTGGTCGTGCTTTCTTAAAAATGGCAACATAAATAATAAAGTGATCGAAGCAATGGTGTAATAGTCACATAATGCGTAATTTTCAATGACAATGTTCAAAATAATCTCTCAATTGACCAAGCAATTGAAAAGCCTGCAAATGCTGTATCATCCTTACTACATCCAGGTAGAATGCGGGCAATGGAAAGATTCTGTTTCAATTAAACCTGACGCTCTTTCTTAGTTTGATTTCTTTCCAGTTTCTGGGCACATTCATAAATTTATATGATGTCTTTATCCCTAAAGATAAGCCGAAGGAACTTCGAGGGTCAAATGTAAACCAGAAAATAGCTACATCTTAATCATAGTTCATTGACAGATCGAAATAGATGTTCTTTACATGCAGTTTTTAAAAGTGGTAGCAGTGGGGCCGGCATCAAACACAGAAAATAGAAAACAGAAACAGGGGGTGTAGGAATTATTCAGAAGGAAAACTTCATCGTTTTAACTCTGCAAATGTGCTCCTCTGCCGTGCCCCTAAGCCTCTATTGCCAAGCTCCTACCCTAGGTAAACCCAACCAATTGCTTCTCTGAGCTCTAACGTAAACACCTGAAACTCCCCGGAGAAAACCACACAAAGTCGTACTAAAAGGCATGTGGAAGAACTATAAATTCATGCTTATCAACAATATCCAATGGAGTCAACCTTGCTGCCTTGCTATAGGGTTTCCCTAATTAACTCACTCTCCCTCTGTCTGCAACGACTATTCCCTACCTTTCCCCCTTCTACTCAAACCTCCAGTTCCCTCTCACTCTCAGCAGACGATTGTTTCTGTATGGATTAAGAAAATAGAAGCCATCACATTGGCACTTGTAGTTGAGAAGCTTGTTTGTTCTCTCTTTCTTCCCCCAATTACACACAATGAAAATGTCTCATTCCAATGGTAATCTTTCTCTCTACCTCTTCAACTTCCTCATCCTTTCATCTCATGTAGTGGGAGCCTCAGAAGAGGCTACAATGGTCATGTAACATTTCTGTGGGAGAGGATTCTTCTGGAGGAACTAGAAGCTGTGCAGAGTTGCATGTCTCGGTTGACACCATAGAGCATATCTAATGAGCATTTGAACATGCTTTAATACCGCTATACCACACATTCACCTCTAGCTTCTATCATTAGTCCCCTTCATAGCAGATTTTCAAGAGTTATCAATTTCCTGACCTCCTGAAGGTTGCTATAAACAATTACAACAAAAGATAAACACAGGGGCTTCAAAAGGTTCATGGAAAATGGAATTTAAAAAGAATGTAATTTTCCCACAAACTTCCTAAAGACCCTGCACATGATCTTCTTCCTTTCCTATCTCATCATGAAGAAATATTAATAGTTTGGTAAGAATTATTTCACATTTCTCTCTGTGTTCATATACATTCACACAAATATGAAGGGGCTTCACTAAATTTGAGGGAAAATTCCTTTATCTTTTAACTCCATTTTCCCCACAAATGAAGGTTCTTTGCATACACACACACACACACACACACACAAACACACACACACAGTTGTGTTGATAAAAGAAGCATCATATTCACCTTCTCCACACAATCACCGAAGACAAAATGGGTGCATGAGCAAATGTGGTGAAGAAAGGTGAGGGTGCCCAGCTATCAAAAGATATAGCGTCTGGGGTT
The DNA here is from genome assembly GCF_050624435.1 of Tenrec ecaudatus. Classification (NCBI taxonomy): domain Eukaryota; kingdom Metazoa; phylum Chordata; class Mammalia; order Afrosoricida; family Tenrecidae; genus Tenrec; species Tenrec ecaudatus. Next base: position 134,039,221 of record NC_134536.1, on the reverse strand, counting down.
TTAAAGATAAACAAGTGACCATCTAGCTGAGAAGCAACAAAACCCACATGGAAGAAGCACACACCAGCTTCTGTGATCATGAGATGTCTATAGGATCAGGTTTCAGGGATCAAAGTCCCAAAACAAAAGATTAAATCGATGTGAATGAGAGGGTGGACGGATGGAGTGGAAACTCAGAGCCCATCTGTAGACAACTGATCACCCCCAATTGGTCATAAGGAAGAAACAAGGCAGTCAGGGGTACAGTAAAGCACTGACAAAACATAAATTTTCTCTAGTTCTTTTTTTACCTCTAGTTTTTTAATGCTTCCTTCCCTCCACTATCATAACCCCAATTCTACCTTACAAATTCAGCTAGACCAGAACATGTACATTGGTACATATAAGAGCTGGAAACACAGGGAATCCCAAACAGATAAACCCCTTCAGGACCAATAATGAAGGTAAAGAGAAGGTGGGGGGAGGGAAGTGATCATAATGATCAACATATAACACCCTCCCAGGGGGATGGACAACAGAAAAATAGGTGAAGGGAGACAGCAGTTGGTGAAAGACATGAAAAAAATAATAATTTAAAAATTATTAAGGGTTCATGAGGGAGGGTAGGAAGAATGAGCTGATACCAAAGGCTCAAGTAGAAAGAAAATGTTTTGAAAATGATGGCAACGTAGCACCACATGTACAAATGTGCTCAACACAATGTATGGATGTATGGATTGTGATAAGAGCTGTAGGAGGCCCCAATAAAATGATTTTTTAAATAGCATCATAATTTATAAACCATAAGAAACTGGTACTTTCTATCTCAAAATTTTTCAATGGAAATCTAGCTAGATCAATTCATACATTATTCTTTATAATTTTCATCAACCCCCTAACCGACGGACATTTTCATTGTTCACTGTTTTTTGATGCAACAGGCAATGCTGCCCTTATACAGTTCCTTTGAATTAATTTTACTAAAATGAGTAGTGCTGACTCAATACATACATATGTGCATTTTAATCTTAACATAAATGACATTTTTCCTTGAGACTGGCCTAATCTGGTCTCCACCCCCACTACGTCCATGAACAGCTGTTGACAAGGTCATCAGTGTACATACTCTATAGGGGTCCCTCTTCCTTGAAACCACACTGTCCTGTGTGTCCTTTTCTTGCCAGCTTGTCTTCTTCTACTTGAGCAAATTTTGTTGTCCCACAGACTCATGCGAGGTTCTCTTTCTTCTCTCCATTCTCTACTCTATCCCTTCTGGATCTCACTATCAACTCCCATGGCTTCAAAGACCATCCTCTATAACAGTGGTTCTCAACCTTCCTAATGCCGCGCGACTATTTAATACAGTTCCTCGTGTTGTGGTGACCCACCCCCAGCCATAACATTATTTTCTTTGCTACTCCATAACTGTAATTTTGCTACTGTTAGGAATCAGGCAACCCCTGTGAAAGGGTCGTTCGACCCCCAAAGGGGTCGCAACCCACAGGTTGAGAACCACTGCTCTTTAACAAACCTTAAGTTTCTATCTTCAACCCAGGCTTCTTTTTATCAGATCCAAGCCTGTATCTAACAACTTTCCTTGGAGTCTCACAATCTGAAGAACACATCAAATCTGTCAATTTCTTCCTAAATCCACTGCCATTACCACCAGAGGCCACCTACTGACATCCCTGTTTCCACTCCTGCCTACCTCCATTGATTTCCCACAACAGTGAGATATTTTACAAACTTATATCAGATTTATCTCTTCTTACTGAACATCCTGCCATGAGCTTCACTTTGTTTGCTTTTTAAAGATCATTTATTGGGGGCTTTTAAACAGTTCTTATAACAATCCATACATCAACTGTATCAAGCATATTTGTACATATGTCACCATCATTATTTTATAAGCATTTACATTCTGTTTCAGTCCTTAGTATCAGCTCCTCTTGTTACCCTCCCTCCCACCCTCAAGACCCCTTGATAAATTATAAATTATTATTATTTTCAATACTTACACCAACCACTGGCTCGCCTCCCCTGCAGTTCTTTTCCCCTCCTCTCCCCACCTTCCCCCTACCCTCCTTGTATTGCTACTCCCATTTCTCTTCCTGAGGGCTTTATCTGGCCTGGGTTCTGTGTGGCCTGAGCTCCTATCTGTACCTGTGCACATACTCCGGCCTAGCCTGCAGGGAAAGGCAGGACTGAGGTCATGGTAGTAGGGGGTGAGGAAGCCTCAAGGAACCAGAGGAATATTGTATGTTTTATCGGTGCTTTACTGCACACTGGTTGACTCATCCCTTTCTTGTGAGGGGATGTCCCATTGTCTACAGATTGGTTTTGGGTCTCTGCTCCTATCCCCCTCGTTCTCAACAATATGGTTTTGGTTTTGTTTGTTTATTTGGGGTCTTCTGATGCCTGTTACCTGGTCCCGGCAACACCTCATGATTGTACAGGCTGGTGTGCTTCTTCTATGTGGGCTTGTTGCTTCTCTGGTAGATGACTGCTTAACTTCAAGCCTCGAAGACACCAGATGCTGTATCTTTTGATAGCTGGGCACCATCAACTTTCTTCATCACATTTTGTCTTCAGCTATCATCCCAGGAGGGTGAGCATCACAGAATGCTAGATTGTTAGAACAAAGTGTTCTTGCATTGAGGAAGGGCTTGAGCAGAGGCCCAAAGTCCGTTCACTTCCTCAATGTATTGCCATATAAATAAATGCACCTACACCAATACCTCTATTTTTAATAATTAATGAATTTATATAAGTGTATACATATGCTTATACCTCTATTCATCACTTTGCTTCCTAGGTTTTTCCTCTGGTTCCTTTCACCTATCTCCTTTCCCACCACCACAGTCGCCTTCTTCTGACTCTAGTAATTCCTCTCAGCTAGACTGCTGTTGCTCCAACACCCCCAGGATCTCTACATCTTCCTTGTTGTTTATTTTAATTCCCTAATTGTTCCCCTGTCTATGGAGCTATTTGCTCATCACTCCCCCTAAGTCTCTCTGGACTTCACTTTGGACAGACAGACCACAAGTTCTTTAGTATGGCCCCCAAACCCTGAACAATTTGGTTCTTCCCTGCCTCTTTCCTGTACCTCACTGCCCCTCTCTGGCCTCCATGGCTTGTTTTTATTTCATGAATCAAGGAAATTTCTTTCCACCCTCAAGTATTTCCCATCTGCCTCAGTTCTAAATGCTTTTCCCTGTCAGCGTTGTCTACCTAACTCCTAATTATCACTTAGGTCTCTAAATATCACATCACAAAAACACCTCCCATGACACTGCCACTTTCCATTGTATTCCACTGTCATAGCTCTAATCCCACCCATATTTTTCCTTTTGGGGGTTTATCACAGTTTACAAGTCTTTCTTTATGTATAATTCTTTTAATATCTGACTCTCCTATTAAGTTGTGAACGCCACAAGGGCAGAAAATGTGTGTTTAAAGCTCTCCAATGAAGCTCTAGTATCTAGCAGTGTGTCTTAATAAATATGTGTTGAATAAATGAGGAAGGAAAAAAACATTTATTTCATTTGGGAAGATCAAGGAAGATTTCCTGGGGGAGGTGACATTTCAAGTTGTTAAATGAACAGACAGAATTTTACTAGTGAAGACAAGCGAAGAACACTGCAGAAAAGGGAAAATGAGACCAACTACTGGGCACTAGCTAGTTTGTGACCTAAAATTCTACAAAGTATAGTACCAACTATAAAACAGTAATCTCACTATATAAAAGCAAAGTAGAAAAATAGAAAAGCTTATCTCTATTCATCCCTTAAAAAAATAACCTGAAACAGCTCAACTTGGTTTCACCTCTTCTATCTACCAATAGCATCCCATTTCTCTGCCACCTGGCTTTCACATTTTGAAGTGCTCAGATTCAACTTCTTGTTTTTCTCTCTATAGTCAGTCAAACTAATTTTTCCTTTGAAATGTCTTTCATAACTGTTCACTCCCCCATTTTAAACAAGCACCCCTTATTATGGGATTAATGCAAGCTTCTGAAGGTTTCTCTACCTCAGTACCACTAACAATTTGAGCTAAGTATTTCTTTCGTGTGGGGCTATCATGTATACTACAGAATGGTTAGCAGCATCCCTAACTTCTGGCCACTAGATACTCCCAGAAACTCATTACTCCCACCCAAGGTTGTAACAACCGAAAATGTCTGTTACATTACTGAATGTTCCCTGGGGGGGAAAGCTACTCCTAGTTGAGAATCACTGCTCTATGTGCCCTCACTCCAAAAACCTTCTAAAATTGTGATTCCAACCCCAAGTCAAACTCACTGCCATTGAGTCAATGCCAACTGTATTAGTCTGAGAACTTTAGAGAAACAAATCCACAGGAACTCATGTGTAAGAGAGAGTTTTATATAAAGGGTAAGTGCACATCAAGAAAACACCCCAACCCCGTGCTACCCAAGTCCACAAGTCCAACACAGCCCATTTGTCTGACACCAATCCACAAAGTCCACTTCCATCTCACAAAACACATGCAATGACGCAGACTATAGGAGGAAAGCTGAATCAGTGAATGTATAAGCATCTCAGCGCTGGCAGGAGTTTCTACACAGCTCCTCCAGCAGCCAGGGTTGCATCAGGGTAGGTCCACGCAGCTTCTCCTCGGGGATGTCTTGCAGAAAGTGAGCCTTGCCAGCTGAAGCAGGGAACTGGCTAAGGCAGCTGCACCCTGGTCTGACCATCACAAAGCAAGAGATCCGAGAACTCAAAAGGTGAGGCTCACTGAGCCATTTATCCCTCTGCCCTTCAATTAACCCCACATGTGTTTATCGGCCAGGTTGACAATAAACTACCTCACCAACTCATAGCACCCCCATAAGACAGGGTAGAATTGCCCCCATGTGGGTTTCTAAGGCTGTAACCAGAAGGGGGTAGAAAGTCTCATACTTCTCCCTCAGAGAAGCTGGTGGTTTCAAACTGCTGTCCTTTCGGTTAGCAGCCCAACTTGTAACCATTATACCAACAAGTCTCACCTCATGACGACCTCAGGTGACTGGGAGCACTGCTCCATAAGGTTTTGAGGCTGTGACCTTTATAGGGTCAGAGTGCCAGGTCTTTCTCCCATGGAACCATGGGAGAGTCCTAACTGTCAACCTTTCAGTTAACAGCCAAGCACTTAGCCATTGTCCCTGGCCAAAATTCAACTTATTCTTTGAGGACAATTCAAATTTCATCAATGGAATATGAAAATGTAGATGCCAAGCAATAAACATACACACAATTGTTCAGCTTCACACATAATAAAAAATCTGGGCAAGCCAAATGAGAGATCATGGTTAGCTGATCAGTTTGATAATGAATAAAAATAGTGATAATGCTTATTGATAAGGATGAGGAGAGATGGGTACTTTACATAATGTTTCACCGTTTAGTAACGTTTCACATTGACTTTGCTTATGTAAAGAGATAAGCGGTTAAGTGGGCAAAGACAGCGCTGCTGGAAGAGCAGTACTGGAAGCATTCTAACGCTCCTCAGCAGAGACTGGTTAGGGCAGCTATTGTAAATTTAGAATAGCGTGCTATTGTTAATAAGGATAAGACAGATTTTCAACTACTGACATGTAATGACAATCACAATGAATAGATATGCACACAATTCCGAAACATTATATATGTCATACTATTTCTATAAACTGTATGTATACACATGAATTCATATAAAGGAAAGAAAATTTAGGTCAACATTAGTACATTTTTAAAGTCAGATCAAATTTTTAATGTGTTAAAGGCACTGTGAAATTTTAGGAAATTTCTTAGAAAAGTGAAACTTAGGAATCCATAGTAAAAATTTTCAGTTTACTTTAAACCAGGCTCATCATATATTTACCACTTTTATTTCAGGCAAATATCTTGAACTGGAATATTTTGTTCTTAAACCGTGTTTTTGCCCTGGAGAAATCAATGGTAAAGAGGAAGTTGAGAAAGAAAAATATATTTTTGTGCATGACAGTGTACCGGTGTGATACATCCATGAATCATACTGAAAATACGTCCCTGGAAATAAGAAAAACAACAGTATGTTTATAGGAACAATGTGCCCCGAAGCTCCCCAATAAAGAAAAGTGTTTAATCAAAATATTTGTTGACAGCTGGTTAAGTGCCGATTCTAAAGCAGCAAAAGAAATCAATGTCATTGTGGTCTTTTATGTATAGGAACTGAATATGCAAATTAGCCTAAAATGGAGATTCCTGATCTGTTTCACATGTCAAGTGTGATTTTAAGCACTGTAGGTCTACACACACACACACATCTGAACAAACCATGCACATCATCTGTTCTGAACTGGGAAACGCATGCATGCTTCTACAACATTAAATGGAAGGCAGATGGTAAGCCCAGATCAACAGAAATAAAATCCTCCTAAACCCTACTCCCTCTAACATTCCTTCTAATTTTTTTTCTTAGAAAAATATCAAGCAGTTTTTCATTACTGTTGATTTGTGACTGCAAAAGTACAATGGGAGAAGCAAGAGGATTTCCAAAAGGGAAAAATGTCTTTTGGCACGGATTCTCTTTCATAGGCTTATGCAGGAGATAACACTAACTTTGAAACTCAGAGCATACTGTAGTTTTATCAGTATCCAATGTGTAAATTAGCTCTTTCCATAACAGGAGGTTTAGCTTTCAAAATACATAATTACTGATCATTTTAGTCTGCATCACATTTCTTTTGCAGAGGGAAATGAATTAAAACAGCTGTTACATCCTAATAGCTTCATAATGTGCATGGAATTTCTATGGTTATTAGAAATTAAACCTACAGCTTCCTATCAGGCAGAACATATTCATGTGTATATATGACCCACATTATTTGGAAGAACAATTATTAACTTAAGAAATTATAATTTGAGACATAATGAAATAAGGTCACTAAAGAAAGTCTTCCAGCTCTTAAGTGAGGTCAGAGCCACCAGCCCGCACCTTTCCCCGCATCAATAAAGCACGGTGGGCTGCAGGAAAGTCAAGTGTTCACACTGCCACTGTGCCGCTGCTCCTTGCAGACTGCGCTGCCCCCTCCCCACACCTCATCATACTGGGAGATACATTTTCAGAAGGTGAACCAAGTCTGGCACTCTGCCCAGAATTTCTGGCAGCCGACAAACAATCTGGTTTCACTCCTGGTTTTCTCTCCCCTGAGCTAACCTTGTTTCCACAGAGAGCCCCCTGATCCAGGGAACTTCTGCCGTTTCTAATGATCACTGAGGACGCTGTGACGGTTTTATTCATCATAAGGCTTGTACATACAGTTCTCTTTACATGTTCTATGGAAAGAAACATTATAAAATATCTTCTTTCCTGGTATCGCCTTAGATACTTGATGGGGTTGGGAGGTAGTGAAAGGGAGTTTTCCAGAGAAACTGATTCTCCATATGCCTGCATTCAGGGATCTTAGGGAACCAAAGGGACTCAAGAAGCTATCTCGGTGAGCAACGTCTACCAAAGGAATACAAAAGACTATAATGTGAAGGCCGAGAATTACAAAATAATGAAGAGACACATCCAAGACATAAAATTGACTGAAAGGGGTGACCCAAGCTGTAACTTCTAAGAAAGGTCAGAGTAATCCCTGCTAGCCATGTGGGGTGAGATGGAAACGGATAGAGGCCGTACTACATGGAGAGAACTATGTGTAACTTAACCAATCAATGCCTTCTTCAGATTACAAGGGGGCCTCAAAAAGTTCATTGAAAAAAAATTTAATTAAAATCTAAAGAAAAATTTCCATGAAGTTTAAATTGTCTCCCCACCACACACACACTTTGTATTTCCCAAGTAAACAGACTAGAAAAGGACTAACTCACTAATAAATCTATGTTGTTAAACTTCAAGATCTAGATAATAGCTTCCAAAACTTATTTGGTCTACTGCCCCTTTCCAGAAAAAATTTCTCAGTGCCTTCATGACGTTAAAACATTTTTGTAGTTAATAGCCCACAGTCTAGGATAAAGTATCGGTATCTGCTTTGCAGAGTCCCCTAGATTGTTTCAGCACCACCTAGGAGGTGGTATCACCCACTCTGGGAAACAAATACCAAGGTATAAATCCACTTTCTTAATCTTTCAAAGGCAAAATCAATGGTGTGTACTTCATTGATAATGTATTCTTACTCACTCTGAAAACTGGGGTGAAGGTTCTGGGAACCCTTCCTCTCGGTCTTCATTAATTTCTGAGTTCTCATTCTTATAGCTCCCATTCAGCAGCCCAGAGTTTGTCCCAGGTAGCTTTGCACTCCAGCCTTGCTTTAGACTTGCTAGCCTAACAGCTCAGGACCTGACTTACTGGTTCCAGATCAAACCTCCAAACTCACAGAAATGGACTTGATTATGAGTCATAGCAACCCTTTGGGATAGTGTAGAACGGTCCTTAATGAGTTTCCAAGACTGTAACTCAGCAGTTCTCAACCTTCCTAATGCCGCGACCCTTTAATACAGTTAGGTCCTCGTGGTGGTGACCCCCAACCATAAACTTATTTTCATTGCTACTTTATAACTGTAATTTTACTACCGCTATGAATCAGGCAACACCTGTGAAAGGGTTGTTTGACACTCCCCCAAAGGGGTCACGACCCACAGGTTAAGAACCGCTGCTGTAACTTTGTGAGAGTAGAAAGCCTCATCTTTCTCCCTTGGAGCAGCTGGTACTTTCAAACTTGTGACTTTGTGGGTTAGCAGTTCAATGTGTAACTCACCAAGCCACCATGACTTCTTAAATTCCATAAACAGTTAGTAGAAGGGTTGCTATGTGATGAGAGATTTAAAATAGGAAAAATTGATAAACTAATTTCCACATGTACAGCATATATTAAGCAAAGTACTTATGGAAATATATGATAATATAAGATAAACTGACTCAAATGCAGACACCAAAGGGGATTTTTTTCTTCACCTCTTGGGACTTTTTACTACTTGTGACAACTAAACTAATCCAAAATTCTTCACAAAGAATCTTTTCATTTTGTTGACAGAGTTTTTAATAAGCAAATGTTTAACAAATGCCAGCTAGGTCCCAGATACTGGACACAGTTATATAAAGCAACGTGAAGGGAGAAGATTCCCCTTTAAGTCCCTTCTCTGAGCTAGGGACATGGGTGGGAGAGGTATAGACAGTCAGATGGTAAACAGACAATTTTGAATGAGAATCTAAAAGGACATTTTTCATAAGAGCTAAGGATGAAGCTGGAGAAACAGAAAGGCCCGGTGATAGAAAATTGTGAGCAATAAGGCTAAATGAGACTTGGCCTTTCCTCCTTATTTTGCCTTCTTGGTCCTTTCCTTTAATACTCAACTCAAATTTGCCTTTTGTTAGGATCCCCTTACTGTACTCCAAAGGATCCCTAGTAGTACACTGGCTAAGCACTCAACTGCTACAAAAAGATGGGTGGTTTGAACCCACTAGTCATCCCACGGGAGAAAGATGTGACAGTCTGTTTCTGTAGAGATGCACGGTCTTGGAAGCTTTATGGGGCAGTTCTACTCGGTTCTATGTGGTCTCTATGAGTTGGAATCGACTCCACAGCAATGATAGACTGCCCTTCCAAACATCTTATCTATACTTTTATCATCGCAACTATCGTTTTTGCTTTTTAAAATTTTTTAGAAGGGCATCACACCCATTACCTGCTGGGAAATTCTAAACTAAATACTGCTGCAGTAGAGCAGGTAGTCAAAAAGTGTTCATGGAATTAATTAACTAATATCTCTTTTAAGGATTAAAGTTGTAAAGAAAAGAAGGAAGTCATATGGGGAAAAAAAAAGATGTTTGACAATTAGCCAAGGAGGTACTATCTGAGCTCATTCTTGGGACTAATTATTGGGGAGGCAACGTTTTAACAAAACCAAATATAGTTCTTCTTGCCCTTCCAGAATGACACCCAGATAAAGACTATTTGCAATAAGAACGTCATTAGTGCTATTAACATCATCTCATGCAAGGGACTTATTAAAAGATAGTAATTTATATTCTAAAATTGTAAAATAAACTGGAAAGGACAATTCTGTTTTATTTCCCCATGTCCCAATCCCCCAATTACACACAAAAGAAAGCCAACATATTATTATCCTTTAAATAAAACAAAACAAAAAGGCCTGGATTCAATTGAATAACTAAAGCACAAACATCCATGTATCAAAGGTCTTGCTGAATATAAAACAAAGTGGTTGGATTTCTCACCCCCTAATAAGAGGATTCTAGGTGAAAGTAATAAATAGAAAATTTCTCAACTAAAACAAACAAAAAGTCAGAACAATTCACTAAGACAAGATTTTGTGATGAGATATTCCAAAATATACATACCCTGGGCCCTCACCCCCACCAGCTGAAGCAAAACCAACCATGTTCACTCTGTAATAATAAGGTCTCAAATTATCTTATGGGGACCTAAGGGGCAACAAAACCCCAAACTCTATTGACAAACTGACTAAACACACCTAGAGTAAAGATTGCCACACTCCCCTGGAGCATTTTAAAAATGAAATCTTTCCACTCACTCGTCGTCATGAGTATACGTGTGCGTGTAATCCAGGAACAGTAACTTGCCCAAGGAGAATCTGGCTACACCAGCCTTCTCTTACAGCCTTCCTGGGAGGTTTATCTTCCCAACAAGGCAGCAAGGACTTCAACAGGGCTTCGTGTGTAGCCCTGCCCTAAAGCTATTTCTTTACCTAACGTCCTCCAGTGGCAATGCAAGACGGTGACATCAATGCTGGAACAACAGAGACCTGGCTGCAAACTCAACTTCTCTCTGGGTCAATTTCCTCATCTACATATCTAGGTCTCTAATGTAGGGTTATTTTAAGATTCCTGTAAGGTGATGTCATGAGCCTGTCCCATAGGAAACTCTCAATCAATGTCCTGCCTGCCTGTGTGCTGTGAACCTGTCTTGGATCCTCATTCTTCTTTTTGTCCTTCTGATTCTTTATAAATATTTCATGAATCTCCTTTGAGTCTACTCTTCTATTTATTTCAAAATTCCAAAAGAAGGCAAAACACACACTTGTTTATATGAAACTGAATAAGTGTCCAGCAGAAGCCAGCATTTCTGCAATACTTTGCAGACAAGCCGAGAGCCAGCTAGCACCTGAATGTACATCTATGGACTTTGGGCACAATTAATGCTCCACATCAGCAAGAAGATTTAAATAGTACAAATAGCTTCACATGTTATTTCACAAATCACAGATTTCAGGACAATTTATATTTAAATATGAGGATTTTTTTTAAAAAGCAATTTCAAATTCTTTTTAAGTCCCAAGATAAACTGTTATAATTTAGTGACACCATGTGGCTACATTCTGCTTTGCACACTTAGGAGAAAAGTGTTCTGTGAAAGCAGGGTTGCTCTATGCTAGTTCAATTGCGATGTCAAGGTTGCAAATAGACGAACAACTTCAAGTCATTATGAACTACAATGACTGTTTCTTTTAAGTGACACGATTCTTGTTTCTTTTACATCAGAAGAAAGCACTTCTTGAATTGAGAAGCTCTCTGAACACAGAAAGTAAAATCTCAGCACAATTCCAGCTAAACTTCTAAAGCACCCCAGTGAACCGCAGTGATCTAACAGGGCCTACCTCTAAAAGCAAACCACCCTATTAATGCACAGTTAGTAGTGGGGGGGGAGGGTTTGAACACAAAAGACAGAAGACACACACACGTGCCTTTATACTATGTGAATATGGTAGGAAAGAAAGGTTTTCATAAACAGCAATGTTCATTTTCTCATTTGGTTTGTATCTTGGATATCTACAGCATTGTGTGAGTACTATAATCAAATGAGGATGGTTTAAAAAATTATGCTGCATCTAAAAAAAACTATGCTGCATCTAGCGGTGGGAGAGGACGGAGGGTTGGAATGTGTGGTAATAAAATAGATTAACGTGTCCTCTGCCAACATACAGTAGGGTTTTAGTATTCATCTAATGAGACCCCCTCCAGACAACCAGCCACTCCTGTACCGGAGAAAACCTACGTGTCTCCATGGATGCCCAGATAGTGGCAGACCTTTCAGTTCGGCTGGAACACTCACCTCCCTCTCCGGTGCCCCTGACTGCCCTATTTCAAATCAACGCTCCCCTCATCAGGGCCCCAGTCACTCTTTTATAGCGTCACCTTCATGACACATAATTATACCTGAGGGGTTCTTCGTACTCATTTAGTATCCAGTTCTCCCAAACTCTAAGAGAGCAGACACCCTAACCTTCTTCAATGTTACATCCTCAGGCACACGTACAGCGGCTTAACATAAAGTCAAGGCTAACTTGTTGAACGAGCGAATAATGAATAAATGCATACGAATCTATTCATTTAGGTATCACGCATGCCTAACTTTCTTGTACATGAGAGGAAAGCCATCTTAGTGAGATGTTTTATCATCACTTATGGCCTCTGATGTGACAGCTGAGAAAGGCAGAAGTTTTCCATAGGAATCGATAGAGATACAAATCTATAGATATCACAGATGTCTAGAATCTTAACAGAATGAGAGTAAATTATCATAAGGATAATTATTAAAGTAAATTGTTATGATAAAGAGAAATGTTTTAGGTACATTTCAGGTTGCTTTGAATGGACTGGCACCATGTCATGGATGCCCACTGACCAGCACCATGTTAAAACAACCAGAATATGATACAGCGATCTAAAGCTCTCCCAAAAAGAAAAGGGAAATCACCCCAGAACAAAAACAAAACAGAAGGCAAAACATATTTTTCAAAAATAAGAAATAGCAAATGGCCAGTGTTAAAGATATCCAACATCACTGATAATCAAAATAAACCAAAGCCAAAATAAGATAGCCTCTTTTACAAATCATAAGTTATTGGCAAATTGTTAACAATGTCCATGTTGGTTAGAGTTTGAAAGAAGAGGCAAATACTACTGGTAGAAAGGAGCCAAAATCTTTCCAGAGAAGAAACTTCATCAAAACTTAAAATAGGTAATTTTATGATGCAAATACTATGAAAAAGGCATTTTCGCTTTGATAATTAGAGACAAAAGGAGTTGCTCGGCCTTAGCTAAGCTCTTTCTTCTGGTCCCATGTTCTAAACACTCCTTTTGGCATCCTCCCTGGCCTTGTATTAGTAAACCCTGGTCCTCCGAATTCTCTCATCTCTGACCAGCCCTACAGGAAAGATCTCTGCAATCTACTTTTGCTTCCCTCTCTTAAGAGGCAGGCCCTTGAGGGGCTCTTTTTTCAATCCCACTATTCGTTTCCCTCAACTTCCAAGTGTTACACACGCGAAGATCCCTTTGTTTCTAGCTCTCAGAAAAGCATACTCCTAACTACCCACATCTGTTTTCAAGTCTTCTTGTAGCTCGCCAACATCACGTGGCTGCCAAATCACCAGCACCAATGTTAAGACAGCCCAGAGCAGTCACTACCTGCTAGTCCATAGTAGTAACTGTGGGACGAAGTCAGAGAACGTTTACATAGCCAAAGAGACCGTTTTGAAAGTTGGAGAATTTATAAGTAGTGAAAATTGCCTTTTCTGAGAAGGTTGGAAAGACATTACATATTTCTTAGAGCATATGAAAGTGTGTACAAAAATTAACAAGTCGCTTTTCCTCATTCACAGTTTGGTTGTGGGAGCTATTAGCCTGGTTCTGGCTATATAAGAGCAGTTTATACTTAGCCCACAAGGTGTTCCTAAAAAGGGCCAAGAAAGACTGAGCAGACCACTTCCCTCCACTGTCATCCACTATTATGGTTGGAAGTCTGGTTTTATAGCCTCAGGTTATCCTTATTGCCATTAGCCAATGTGCAATATCTTGGTGAGGTGGTATCTTGGATGAGAATGAAATTAGTATGTTATTAAAATAAAGAGAAGTATGAAGTAAAGTATTAGGATCAAGAGAAATGTTTTAGGCATACCCTGAATTGCTATGTACATGGACTGGCAACATGGGATGTGCCAAAAGAAAAAGCCACTTGAGGGCAGTGGGGAGCTAGCTTCCTTTAGTGGAAGCCACCATGACCAAAGAGGATGGCAAGGACGACCCTCTCTGAAGGTCAAATGCCAGCTGAGAATCTCAGAGAACAGGAACAGAAACAACTACGACTTACTTTGAGCCAGGCACAGGATTCAGTTTTTCTCTCTAGAGGAGCAGACCTCAAAAAGTTTGAGGAGAAATTTAATGACCTTTTAATTCCATTCTTCCACAAATTTCTTGCATATGCAATGTATGTTTCATGTAGTGGGTGTTATTACTCCTATCCTTCACTGGTTTAGAAAGCAGGGTTCAAAGAGAAAGAGCTTTCCTAAGGCCCCATGCACAGACGATGAGGGGACCGGAAGTGAGAGGAGTTCTAACTCTCTCAGAGCCCACAGCTCGTCATCTACACAATGATCACTCAAGGGCGGTCTAACCTGGACTCAGAGAGAACTCGCTAATGCCACAATTCCCCACACAGAGAATCACTTCTTTTGCAACTGTAATCTTTCATCAAGAATGAATCTACTTCAAGATTTACTTCAAAATTCCATTTCTGTAAATTATTTTTAAAAAGTAATCTTTGAAATAGCATAGAACCATTTACCATTCCAAAGCGTTTACCAGCACTTGTACACATTTTAGCAAGCACATTAATAAAAAGTACCAATGCATACATGTACATATTTATATTAGGTCCGTCTCTCATCTGATTACCCAGTAAGCACCTTGACATCGCAATGCCTAGCCAAGCATTTCTAGAGTACTGCCTGTACACAAGGTCATAACCCAAGTACCATCCAAGCCAAGACTACTAAAGACATATTCATAGGAATCACACTCTCCTCGCCTCCAGGAGCTGGCAGTTTTAGTCTCGGCAGCAAGGCAAACACAAAACAGACACTGAAGAACAAAGGGGACAGGCAAATGTGCAAATGATCTAAGATAATGCAAACTGAACACTTTTAAGTGCTAAGGAAATAAAGAATTTATATGTGCCTAGTGAAGTTCTTCGAAGAATTGTATTTAGAACGTTGCTTAGGTAGTCAATAAATGATTGCGAAGATAAGAGCCAGCAAGTATAAGACATGCTTGGATAATCAACAGAGACTTTATCTAGATGGGTTTTAAAATGCTATCAAAATTCCAACCTATTACAAAAGGCAGAGTTTATGAAGGAATATAGCAACTAATATAATAAATTAAAATGGTTATAAATTTTTTTAAAGTCTTGCTAATGTAGATATCAAGACTCTGTCCTTTTCTTGTTCATCATGATCTTTAACACCACTTAATTTCTCTGGGACAGAACTGGAAGCTGGCTACGGCAAGACAAGACTAACCTCTTGAATACCACCAGGCTCTATGACGTGTACAAAGACCAGACTGGAAGGAAAGACAAAATAGGAAAAGGGACAGTATAAATAATGATGCCCATTGTAAATGAGGGGGAGGGATGTATATTTTCTATAAACCAGACATCCTAGCTGCAGGGCTCCGTCTCTCTCCATATAAATGAGCTTTCGGATGAGCACAGCGCACAGACCCAACCATAGCTGGTGTATGTTTCAGTGATTTGTTCTGGGAGCCATGTTTCTATTGTTTCAAATTAAATACAAACACCAACTCTGTCCGTCCACATCAGACACTTTGGTGGGCATGCTGCTTATTTGTAAAGCCACTACACCCGTAATAACCCAAGTCGATGCAGATTCAATCTCCTCTTCCTCGACAAGGCCCTCTCGCACTCTCAGAACATCCCCCAGGCTGCTCTGAGATTCAGATTCTTCACTCAGTTCCTTGTCTCGCGTTTTAACCCATTCAAAATTCCACTGATAAAGAGCAACTGCCAGATCTAAGACATTTTAGTCCCTCTTTGGGGAAATGAAATTGATCTTCATTTTCACATAAAAGGTCCCTTGAGTAACAATACTGTGTTCAGTTGTGCTCATAATTAAAAAAAAAAAGGAGGCGACATCCTTCACCGCATGGGAGGCTGAAAGGTATTGTGGGTTCCTTCGGGTGTTAGAGGGCGAGTGCAGCAGGGTGAGCGGGGGTCAGCAGGCGGAGGAAAGGGACAAGAAATGAAGAGCTGTGAGATGTCCCCATCTGCTGCAAACCAGCCACAGTGGGAGGTCAGTTGGGGTCACTTGTGAAGCTGGCAAGTTGGCAGTTAAGGAGGTAGGCCCAAATTCTCTGGTTCATACCCGTCATACCTAACTCTCCCTTTCTTGTCATACCTGACAAAATGAACCAGTCGCTTTTTGTCCTTGATCTCTTGACTCTAAAGTAAAGAATTTCCTGGGACTCCAGCGAGCTGCTGCTCTGAGAGCAGAATGAGAAAAAATGAAGTAGGGTCAGAAATGGGGTACAGCTACAGGGGAACTACTGCAAGAATGAATCATGGGAAGGGCAGGAGCTACAATACCTCAGGGTTTCAAAGATACAAAACACAAGGAAAATAATACAACCAAATCTATGGAGCATTTAAGCACCTTTCCCAAACTCCAAAATCATTAATTCTTATAGGCTTTGTACAAAGAAAATTAAAAGGAATATGAAATATTGCAGCAGCAGCTTCTCAGTGTTTCTGAAAACAACATGGGCTGCAATCCAGAACAACAAAAGCTCTTCAGCTTCGGCTGAAGAGAGGATATGAGCCTGAAGACCCACTAATTCACTCTCCCTTGCCCTAATCCCCAGAGCCCTTGAAACACCTGTCAAACCCCACTTGATAAGTGCTAATCTAGGGAAAGAATGCAGACATTTAGAAAATTCCCCCTGACATCTAAAGCCTTCTCCCAGTCCTAAGGACTACTGTGGAAGCCTCCAGAAACATCTTTGCCTTCATGGGAAGAATGCACCCCTTCCCTAACAGTAACTCTGCTTTCAGCATCTACCATGATGTCTTACAAAGCATATCCATAACTGGCGGGTTCCCTGTTCCTTCGTATTCATTTCCTCTGTCTACTACACAAATACAGATCTGCATCCATAAGTACAGTTAAATGTCGACAATTATCTTCTGTGAAATAGAATGCTAGTTGATCTGGGAGCTGTTCAAATATCACAGTACATATAGTAAATACTTGATCCACATATCAAACTGCTCTGGCTTTCTATCAGTACCCAGAGTCTGGGAGAATTTCGAAGTTGCCCCTGCACAGCATTCTCCTAGAATCAGAAGCCCAGACTGACAAGAGTGGTTGCAGCCCAGCATCTTCCTGCAGGCCCCAACCTATGGGGCAGCACGGCAGGGTAAACACCAGGAAACAGAAACAGTCATCAGAGCCACCGCACCGGTCGCAGCTGGGGGTTTGAGCACAGCAGCCATGGTAGTGGTGTCCCAGGTGTGGCTGCAGTACACCATGCCCCTTACTCCCACCTCATGGCACCATTCCACACAACACCATCTCTTCAACCCACAGACATATCTGCTGCTGGCCACTGACTAAACAGACACTATGAGGCACATAACTACAATATAAAAACACTTTCCATAAAAAACTCCACTGTTTTAGTTCACATGCGTTTGGTAGCTGATACTCTGAAAAACTTCTTCCATAAATAGAAAAATGTTTCTCAAAGACCAAATCTCCTTATACAAAAACCACAATTATTTCTTATCTACAAGCACTAACCTGCAGACCCGGGCTGGGAAATATAACTTCTGCCAAGAGCGACACAGATACTGCGAATGATCAATCACTCTGATCCAATCAAGCTCATCCATGGACACTTCAATGAAGTATGAATAAGACCTTTGAATCGAAAGGGAAAAGACAGAAAAATTACCATATTAAAAGAATACAACGTTATGCTTTAAGAAAACATTGAAAGGTACAAAAAATAGCTGATACCAAGGGCTCAATAGAAAGTAATTGTCTAGAAAAGAATGATGGCAACATACATACAAATGTGCCTGATACAATTCATGTGTGGATTGAAATAAGAACTGTAGGGGCCCTCCGTAAATCGATCGCACTAAATAGGGAAGTACAGATAGTGACCCTAGAGGACAGTCGCACGCCCCACAGGGCTTCCAAGGCTGTGGGCTCTACCGAAGCAAACTGCACAGCACTCAAACAGGAGGCCTTTCGGGTCGCAGCCAACTGCGCCCCCAGGACTCCTTATAAAACCTGGAGAATTCACTAGCTGAATACATGATAAACAAATTCAGATGATAATGAATGCTCTCTATACCCCATTTTCTACATAATGAACAAGTTCTGATAATAACAAATGTTACCTATACCCTATCGGTGTAAAATTCACCACAAGATGGTGAAACTCTCAACATGTGCAGATACAAGTTCCTTTAGAACAAGAACCATGTCCTGTTTATCTCCGGATCCACAGTGTCAAGCACAGCATTTGGCGCCTCTCAGGTACCTAAACCCTGTGTCTTTTGGGTCATGATGCTTCTCCCATTCCACAGTGGAAACTGATCAACACACAGGGCAGAGTGAGCCCTCTCTGCCTACCTTCCCCCCTTGAGGGGAAAGTCAACTCAGAATGACTCCCCATTTTGAGTGGCTTATCTTCTGCCTGCTTCTGATCTACTAACATCCCACACATGCATGCAGCCTGCAGGAAAATAAACGGCAAGAATGAAGAAGAGAATATATGTCTCTTCCAGATACACCTTAAAATTTGCCGGCTAATAATCCGGCAGTAATGAAAATTGCCTATCATCCTCCCCTAGAGTCGGCTGCCCTGGACCATTACATGCTGGTCCCATACTGAGCAAATCTATATTCCCCTGTCATAACCCAAATTTAAATTTGACATGCAGTTATTACTTCTACTTTCATATCAACAGGAACAATCTCAGAAGATTCAGGTGACCATAAATGTCAGCCTGCAACCAACAGTTGTGACCAGAAAGGCCAGCTTATTTTGTGCCACCCCTCATTTTCTGCTGTCCCCTCACTCCCATTCATTTCATGGCTCAGTCTCAAGCTGGTTATAACCTTTTATTGAACCTCTCTGGGTTATCAGTCATGCAGGATATAATTTTACAACATGTCATAATCTTTCTGGCTTAAGATTCTGAATTTTTCACCTTTTCTTAGAATAACAACTTGTGTAAGAAAAGAACAGTTCAATGCAAAGTTAAAAGTCCCCATGAATGTAAAGATCATGAAAAGTATCCCATAAATATGTAACAGCATGGAAATGACACCTAGTTTCCATTTAAAACATATTAACAATTTCTTTTATTTTTAATAATTTTATTATTGAACTAAATGACTATATATGTGTGTAATACAACAGTGCCTAGTATTTGAAGTTAAAAAGTATGTATGTCAAACAATACTATCATACTGTTATTACTAATTGAAGACTCACGGATATGAGATATGTGACTAAGGCCCAATTTTGCCAATGAAATATCAAACTTTGTCCAACCAGATAGAAATGAGGGAATATATCATCTTAATCTGTGTGGTAGTTATATAATCAATTGTCAATTTGAGTGGAATAGGAGTGAAGGGGTGGAGTCTAGCCTGTCAATTGGGTCATAGCCAATGAGGCCTCAGCATGGGCATGACCTTCTCCTGAGGATTCTGGGAACTCCTGCATTCCTCCTTAGAGGCGGGAGTTTCCTCAATATACAACTGGTCTTGTATATAAAGCTCTTTCTTATACACATATGAGTATCTCTCTGGATTTGTTTCTCCAGTCTACCCAGACTAACACAATCTGAAACAGGAAGTGACAACCTGAGCATCTCAAACACTGATGCATTTGAGAAACACTGTGGCCCACTTCATAATGCTGTCTTCATTCCTTGGCTCGAATGGCCTTATATCAGGGTGGAAACCAATGGTGCTAATAAGAGAACATCTACAAGATGTGCAGAGTATCATCACGGTTATTGAGCCCTTCACATTCAGACCCAGAAAGGTCTGAGCAGGACCCAGGAGGCTCTATATAATAATTCCTGGGGATGTGGGGGCCTGTTTAATAAGCTGCAATTAGCGTTCTTGGATGCACAGTCTACTCCTTGGACTTGTGCCACCATTGGAACCTAGGAGGAACAGTGACTGATAGACCTGGGAGAAGGACAGGATTTTAAAGTCAATGTTAAAATGGGTTTCTATGTTGGAACACCTCAAATTTGCTCGTAAATTTATTTTATCTTGAGAATAAATTCCTATACTAAAAAACACTTCTTTAGCCATAGTACATGGCTTAAGTACATAGCCATGTACTTAAGAAGTTATTATAAAAGATAGAAATCAAATAAATGATAACATGATACAATACTAGACAACCACTGAAAGAAGTTATTATGCTCACTATTAATTTAAAAATGACATTACTTTTTCATACATTTAATCTCTCTAAAAATATCTGTGGTAGTTTCTGGTATGTGTGAATCTATAGATGGGTTGGTTGGTTTTTTTAAAGCTAGTTAGATTTATATGAAAACATTACTAATGGGTAGCAAGAGCCTAGAGATCTTTTTTGCTTCTTTGTTCTCATCTGTATTCCCACTTTTTCTACAAGAGATATATTTTACTTTCATAAGAAAAAAACCAGAAGTGTTGATTTTCTAAAATGCATTCCCTAAAACTAAAACTTCAAAAGCCATAGCCAAGTAATCACAAAAAAATTAACCATCATCAAAATCCGTAAAACCAAAGAAGATGGCTCATGTCAATCAAATGCACTGTCAGTTTCTCAGCCATTGGAATGACTCACCTGCTGTCCCGGTCCCACAGGAGTATCCGTATGTGATTGATAATGGAAGGTTGGCCTAACTTAATCTCAATGCCAGAACGGCAGTCATCATCAATCGGGTGCCTAGAAAATCCATGATCCAAATCATAATTTTGAGTGTCACCATCGAGTAAGGCTGACTTCAGCTCCCCTTTCACAACCTGGGCTCCATACTTCATGGTTGCAATGTTTTCTTCTGGTACTATGATTAAAGGGAAAAGGGCAATATTAATGAATACTATGAAATTATGTTAAGTTTGGGTTTTGCTGCCTTTTTCTTGGGGGAGGGGTGTCTCTAGCATTCTAATTGATGCCAGTACTTACATTTTAACCTAAAAATGCCAGAGACAAGTCTATGGAGATAGAAGATATGGAATGTCTATAAGAATTAACATAGCACCAGACCTAAACTTAATACCACTGCAGCCACAAAGTGCCTAGGATTAATGTTACTAAGAAAAAGCTAGTAATCCTAGGAAAAACTTGTTCTAGAGCAAACTACTCAGTCCTGTTGAGTTCATTCTATTAGCAGTTTAAATATCTATCAGACAAAGATAACATGTAAATCACCAGTACCTACCTTCTGGATTTAAGATAATGTAAAAACACAAAGCAGATAGTTCAGACATCTGATAACACAGAAAAAGAATGGTTCCAAAGCAGATTAGACATTGGTCAATATATGGATGTACTAGATCAACTGAACTAGCTTAGGAACGAGACTAAGTCTACAAGCAGTTGTTTGTTTGTTTTTTCCCTTGCCTTACTTTAATAGAGAATTTTTTAAGATGAAAGTTCAACCTATCATCAACATCACAATTTTCTTTATTATTAAGCAGCCTCTCTTCTCTAGCATGGAAGAAATGAGGGTCAGTTTCGCCTAGTTAGCCTCACCCTAAGGAACTTGTCCTCCACATGCCAACATTTTCAGCTGATGCTCTCTCTGGAGAAACTGGGGACAGCACAGAGTGGGTAAGCACCTGTGCTTCAGTCGCAGTTGAACAGTGGCTCCTGTTTTGATCGGTTGAAGCCCTCTGAGAAGTTACTTTTACTGAGCCTCCATTTCCTCAATAGAATAAGAATTCCGTTTTCTCTCAGGTGCTTTGGGATTTTGTTTTGTTTCTGAGTGTGTTTTTTAAAATTAAATGATGTTATTTATAAATTACATAGTAAGTTCTAAAAAGAGATGGGCTTTATTATTATGAAAGGTATATAACAAAGCTCACAATAAAAGAGCAAAGTTTACAGACTAAATAAATATTGAATTCTTACAGTACATGTACTTCTTGGCTATGTGATTTGAACAAGAGAAAATGTGAGCTATAATCAGGCTTTTAGGTTAAATAATTCATCATCCCAAATTTCTTCGAAAATGTGGTTAAAATATGCAAATTGATGTGTTACACATTGTTGTAAGCACTTTACAAACACGAATTCCTCTGATTTACTCCTCATAGCAATCTTTCAAGCTAAAAGCTATTATCCATTTTGTACATGAGAAAGTGGAGGCAAAAACAGACTAGATGGATTTGCATGCCCAAAGTCAGCAGCCAGTGAGCAGCAGAGATGACACTAGAACCCCTGTGGTCTCTCTGCGGGGGTCCTCCTCTGTTAGCACACCTTCTGCCACCTTCTTCATCGTGGATTTCTGATAGGACAATCATACCTTTTCCATTTCTCTTTCCCACGAAAGCTGCCTAAATTGTGTGTGGAGGGGAAGGTGGAGGGGAAGGTGGGGGGCGTAGTGGGTGGGTGGGGGGGTGATGGGGTTATCGATTTAAAGGGAAGGATTTCATTTGAGACTTAGGCTCTACCACGTATAACTCCTGAGTGGGACCTCATAGTCTCTCTGAATCTGTTTCCTCATCTAAAAATAACAATTATTGCCCACCCCACAGAGTTATTGTAAAGGTTACATTACAAAAGGGCAAACATGCTGAAGTATTAAAAAGTATAAACCATTCATTCAGTCAAAATATAATTTGGGACTCATTCCACACCAGGTACTGTGTAAGGCACTAGAAATACCTTAGTGAGCCCTCATGAGGCCTCCAATCTAGAGGTGAAGCATAAACAAACAAAAGTATTGCATAAACACTTAAATCTACCTTTCAATCTTGGCTTCTGGGTTAACAGTGGTGCACACCTAACTACTCCATAAACAAGGAAGATCTACCCCCTTGTTGCTGGAGGACAAAGTGGGGATGAGGTGACGTGGCAAGGTCTGCCGCTGTTGATCACAGAAGTCACCTCTTCTGGCTCTGTCACCACGAGTCAGAACTAAGCCCAGATGGGAGACGTGCTTTCAGATTAGAAATATATGCTGTCCTTTGAGTATTTCTAAACATTTTTCAACCTAGGAATACAGGCACAAGAGTTTCAAGTGGATCTAACTGAAATCTAAAATAGAAATGAAACTTCCAGCACAAGCTTAAGTCTTCTTTGGAAGTTTATACCAGGAGGACTTGAGAACTATCCTAGCCATTCTTAATACAAATGACATGAGCATATCTGTCTTCAAAATAAGGAACATTTATACAAGTGGAAATTCTCTCAAGGTTAACCATAAGCAGAGGATGTCACTGAATAAAAATACATCAGCAAGTAATTTTGGCCAAATCAATTTTAAGTGATACTTAAGTAATGAATTACTACGAAAAATGATCATGAGAAAATACTAGTCATAAATACTTTTAGAGCCTATATATGTTCTGGTGGGGCTGCTAACTGAAAGGTCCGCAGTTCAATTGCCAGTCACTCCAAGGGAGAAACATAAGATTGTCTCCTCTCATAAACATTTATGTAGGAATCAACTCCATGGCAGTGGGCTTGGTTTTTTGTTTTTTTACATGTGTTGATCAGTAGTGATAGTGACTCTCAACAAAATATAGGGTAGTGGGGGTGCAACAAGGGAATAAGTTTAGGGAAATATTTTTAGTTTTTTATGTATTTTACTAACATTAAGTGGGGAGCTTAAACAGCAACTAGGAACAAGTCCATTAAAAAGAAGCACTAAGGAGAAATGGGGCAAGATTTGCAACTAACTACTCAATGCCATCATTGAGTGAAAGCTAAGTAAATGAATGCATGCTTTATTTCACTGCTTTATTTCCTTAATCATCTTTTATCAGCCTCTTTATCACATCTAATCTAAGATGGTCATTCACCTCTGATATCATTTGAAACTAGACTCTGCTCTGCCCACCATGAATTTAACCAATTATAACTCTTAACTAATCAGGTTAATCAATTTACCTAAATCAATTATTTCCTGGCATCTTCCCTAAGAAATACATGAAATTCTCCTTTGCTAGGAATTCAAAACAAAAACAAAACATTTCTCTCAAGTTGGTTTATAGTGTCCCTATAGGACAGAGAAATGCCACATAGTATTCCAAGGTTTTCATGGAGGCCGACTTCTGGTTTGTAGCTGAGGGCTTAACCACTAGACCATCAGGGGTTACAACATTACAAACAGATTGACAACAGCTTCTGTCTTAACTCTCCCCATCACTTTTACATATGTGACAGTACTGGTATGTCCAGATATGTACAATAGGAATTGTTTTAAAACCCAGAGGTCTGCTCTCTCCGTTTCTCTGCCACCCCAAGTGTGGTGGTGCTCCGACTTCACCATGTCGTCTCATAAGACTTACAGGATCAAGAGATTCCTGGCCAAGAAACAGAAGCAGAATCGGCCCATTCCCCAATGGATTCGAATGAAAACCGGTAATAAAATCAGGTACAACTCCAAGAGAAGACATTGGAGAAGAACCAAGCTGGGGCTGTAAGGAGCCCCCTGAAGGGTGGCACGCATGGCCGCATTTTCCCAGGCTCAAATTTTGTCCCCATCTGATGACTTGAACTTCTATTGGCAAATAATCTGGTTTATTCCTTGGTTTTTTGCTTCCTAATCAAGTTTAACAATAAATAATATAAGGCTGTTGGTGTGAAAAAAAACAAAAACAAACCCCAGAGGTCTATGAAGAAGGACCTTGGCTTTGTGGGTCAGAAGAGCAGGTCTGGGATTCCAGCTCAGCCACTGATTTCACTGGAAGGCAAGTTATTTATAAAGATCGCATCGCAAAGACATATCAGAGCTGAAAGGGGCATTCATTCTGTTTAGTTAAAAATAAGTTTCCTAAGCTATTCACTAGCAAGTCCTTGCGATAGAATGGCTAAAGAGCTCAGCAGCTATGTAAAGGACTGGCGAATGATGTGACAGTCGGCTCACACAAAGATTATAGCCTTGGAAGGGCCACAGGGCAGTTCTATTCTGGCAGACAGGATCACGAAGAGTTGAAATCGACTCAAATGCAATGAGTTTGGGTCTTAAGCTGCCTATTATGTGTTGATTGCTATATCCTAGACTCAATCCTCAAGGAGCGCACTGTCCAATAAGACAAGCGCCGATATATAAGCACTAAGTGCCACCACAGAGAAATACTCCAGAGGATTTATGAACTCCCTTGTTTTCAGATGAAGAGTTCTCCTCTACTATAACAAACTATTTGAAGTCAGAGTGTTTAAAGCCTTAAAGGTTCATTGTGATTAGTACTGCTTTTATGTGATGAGACAAATTCTAACCCTAGTTTTGAAGCAAGGGATAGTGGCATACCTAAGAGTAGGGAGTAGCAGGGTGGAAATCCAGAGATTCAGGCACTGTGGTAGGGGCTGGGAAACCACAGGTAGAAAGTCATGATAACCGGCCTCAAGAAGTTCCGACTAATGGTAGTCAAGGCACGAAAAACCAAATATTGTAAAGTCACATGGGCACGGGGGCCTGCCACTGCCTTCCCCATCTGATTACGGAAAACTAAGGGAATGGTAGATGACAGATTGACAAACATACACGCGCATTAATGTAACAGATAACTTACTAGTCAAATTACTTATGCACAAATTAAATGTTATTCAATAAAGAACCCTGTGACATATTCTTCACTATAAAAAATAAATTATTACTGTTATCTTTACCAAAGTCTAAAATCTCAGGGATATAAAACAAAGTATCTCTCAGCATGATTAGAGAAAGTATTAACTTTCAAAGGGCAGACATATTTCCACAGCTAAGACAAAATTAAGCTTTAGGAAAATGGTCTATATACAAGCAGTTCAAATATCCTAAGAAAACAATAATTTCATTAAGAAGCTAATCCCCCTTTCCCAATTGTATAGATCGTAGTTTCCCAAACTTATTTAGCTCACCGCCCCCTTTTCAGAAGAACAAAATCTAACTCAGTGCCACCCTGGCAATTATGAGCATTGTACGCTAGCCTGTAATCTAGGAAAAAGGGTAGATGTGGACTTTAGCAGCCTCCCTGCATAGTTCAGCAGCCCTCCAGAGGGAAGTATCACCTACTTTGGGGAACAAATAGATGAATAAACTAAAAAAACTAATGGGCATCAAGTCAATTCCAACTTATAATGAGTGACCTTATAGGTCAGGGTAGTACTGCCCCTGGTGGGTTGCTGAGACTAACTCTTCATGGGTGTAGAAAGCCTCTTCTTCATCCTGTGGAGTGGCTGGTTATTTCAAACTGTTGACCATGTGGTTAGCAGATAAATATGTAGGCACTACATCACCATGGCTCCCTTAGTATTGATGACTACTCATCATGATATAGATGCAGAAAACAAGTCTAAACATTTTCCTAGAAAACCTAAACATCAATGGTTAAGTTAAAAACATTCGCTGAAGACAAATGGGTGCATAAGCAAATGTGGTGAGGAAAGCTGATGGTGCCTAGCTATCAAAAGAGATAGTGTCTGGGGTCTTAAAGGCTTGAAGGTGAACAAGTGGCCATCTAGCTCAGAGGCAAAAAAGCCCACATGGAAGAAGCACACCGGCCAGTGCGATCACGAGGTGCCAAGGGACCAGGTATAAGGCATCATGCAAAAAAAACAACAACGATATAAGTGTGTGTATATATGTGTATATGTATATATATACCATATTAAATGAAGGGGGAAGTGCAGAGTGGAGACCCAAGGCCCAAGTGTCGGCTAATGGAGATCCCCTCATAGAGGGGTTTAGGAGAGGAGATGGGTTAATTAGGGTGCGAGGTAGTGCCAATGAAGAGCACAGCTTTCCCCCAGATCCTGGATGCTTCCTCCCCCCAACTACCATGATCCGAGTTCTACCTTGCAGGACTGGATAGGGCAGAGGCTGTATACTGGTACATATGAGGGCTGGAGGTACTGGGAATCCAGGGTGGATGATACCTTCAGGACCAAGGGTGTGAGGGGCGATGCTGGGAGAGTGGAGGGTGAGTGGGTTGGAAGGGGGGAACTGATTACAGGGATCCACATGTGACCTCTTCCCTGGGAGAGGGACAGCAGAGAAGGGGGGAAGGGAGACTCCGGATAGGGCAAGATGTGACAGGATAACGAGGTGTAGATTGCCAAGGGCACATGAGGGAGGGGGGAAAGGGGAGGGAGGGGAAAAAAAAGAGGACCTGATGCAAGGGGCTTAGGTGGAGAGCAAATGCTTTGAGAGTGATTGGGGCAGGGAATGTATGGATGTGCTTTGTACAGTTGATGTGTGTGTATGTATGGATGGTGATGGGAGTTGTATGGGTCCCTGATAGGATGTGGAAGAAGAAAAGAGGAGAAAAAGATGATTAGGGCAGGGACTGTACAGATGTGCTTTATACAATTGATGTATGTATATGTATGAACTGTGATGAGAGTTGTATGAGCCCCTAATGGATTGTTAAAATTTTTTTAAAACTTTAAAAAAAAAGAAAATGATTGGGGCAAAGAATGTACGGATGTGTTTTATACAGTTGATGTATGTATATGTATGGATTGTGATGGGAGTTGTATGAGCCCCTAATAAAGTGTTTTTTAATTAAAAAAAAAAACATTCCCTGTATTTTTGTTTAAAGAATGAAATTTTCATAGCCAATGATAATGAACTCAAAGAAAAAAATCATTAATGTCTACGTATCTTGACCCAAAATAGAACTTCCCAACATTCCATGAAATGTCCCATAAAGAAATAGAATTGTGGGAAACAGAAAGATTTCTCCCAAGTTGTCTCCCCCAAACATATGCCAAACCTAGCTGCTTGCTACACATGGTAAATGTCTACACACTGGGAGGTCAACGAAGGTAGGTCATAGGTTATTCTCCCTAAGGGTCATCAATTGTCTAGAGCAATCAGAACTGTATAGTCTGTCCCACCCTAAGTAGGGCCCACTCCCTTCTGCTAAGGACAGTACATTGTTTCCTTGAAGGAGAGCCCAGGGTGACCAAGGTCAGGCTGCCATATTGAGGCTAGGGTCTGCCCTTCTTGTCATGTGTACCCCCAGTCCCTCCTCTTCCTATAGTGTGTACACCCGTAGCTCATCCCTTCCTGGTACGCTTATGCCTATAGTACAACCTCTTCCTGTGCTATATGTCTTTACCTATAATCAGGGGGCTTGCACACCCCCCAAAAGATATATAAGTCTTGGTTAGTAATAAATCACGCTTGCTCGCTCCTGCAATTCCCACCTTCCACATCTTCACATGGATCACCAAGCAGTGCTGAGGTGAGCATGCTACCATGAAATATGACTTCTTTATTTTACTCTCTCCCATTTCTCTAACTTTACTATAATCTTTATCTATCTCAACCGTACAATTGCATTTACTGGCCCCGTGATTAGTTGTGGGGGGCTGGCTACTCCCTCATAGAATCTACATCCAGAATCCAGAAAAGATAATCAAAAGAAACAAATTTTGTCAATAACTAACACAAGCTAACCTATCTTTCCATATCCATCTCAGGAATAAGTTTCAAATTTTAGACCTCTTTTTTCCTATGAAAGCAGTTTAATTTTCAAAACATATGAATGAATGTTTCGATATTACTTTGAAAACAATTAACCTATTTTTTAGGACTCACTGAAAATGATATGCATATTATTTGCTATTACTAATCACAAAATTAAGGAGCCCTGGTGGTGAACCTGTTAAGTACCCAGCTGCTACCCTACTGATAAGACTATGCAAGCTCACCAGATACTGCACAAGAGAAAGGTGTGGGAGTCTGATACTACAAAAATTCACCTTCCCCTGAGCTAGCATACTATTTCTCTACCTCCTTTTCAGCCCAAACTCCAAAATAAGATGGTCAACACATGGTACCTACTATCTTTTCAAACACTCATGACTTAATTCTCTGTAATAGTCAGGTTTGTCCACGCTCATCAACTACTCACAAAATGGAAACCTTATAGGGCCATTCTACTCTGTCTGATAAGGTCACTGAGAGGCAGAATCAACAGGACAGCACGGGCTTCAGGTTGGATTTATACAGTTAAGAAGTCAAGGGTGGAAAGTCTGCAATTTAATCTTTAATCAAGTTTGTTAAGTTAGAGAAAAGATCCCAAACATTTGTATAATAAAATGTCTTCTTTGGGCATCCACTGAATTACACCCAAAATGAAGAACTTGACATTCATGAGGAAAAATCACCGGAAGTAAATCATTTCATAATTGACTACTTCGGCTGTATTCCTTTTCACAAGTAATCTCAGGAGCTTATTATTTCCCCTGTCTGCCTACTCACTCACTGTCATTTAGCCAATGCCAACTTATGGTGATCCTTTAAGACAGGGTAGTACTGTCCATGGGTTTCTGAGACTAATCTCTATGGGACTAGAAAGTCTCATCTTTCTCCAGGGGTACCTGGTGACTTTGCAATGAAGACCCCAAAACATAACTCACTAGACCACCAGGGCGCCTTGGTTCAATTCCAAACTGTATGAAGGTATGTTCTTACTCCTTTAATATCATCACAAGCCTCTCTCTGAAAAACAAATCCAAGATCCCACCAGCACGTCAAATCAAATTTAGGGCAAGGAGTGGGGAAGGAAGTCTTACATAAAGGGACTCCCAACAATGAGGATCTGGAACGTCTATAATTACATATTTCATCTTGGTACATCTCTCCCACTTCATATTCCCGGGTCTTTTTCCAAGACTGACCTTTAACTAGACCTGTTCCCTAGCACCTCTAATCTCTTCCCACACATCCCACACAGCTAGCAAACTATCTCTACCACCTTTTCACCCCACTCACATTATATCCGTTATCTTTCAAGCATTCATTCCTCAATTCTATGTATAGTTAGGTTTGTCCACTCTCATCAATTCATCACAACGTACATCTAAGTCCTTTCTGAATTATCAGTCTTCTCAACCCCCCACATCATTAGCTAATACAATTAACCACTACCTCAATGTAAAAGCTCTCCTTTGTTGGCATCTCTATCTCAATCCTTCTCTCAATTCACTATTTCTTCCTTCCCTAAATTCAACCACAAGTTATAATTCTCTAAATTTCAACTTTTCTTTTTTTCTCTATACCACAGCCAAGGCATGAATTCTATCAGCAGGTATGACTGATTCCTAAACCCCAACAGCTTACTTCTACTTCCTAATGGACATTTCTCCTTCCATTCATGAACCAAGCATTGAGAAAGTGCCTGTTGTTTACTAGAGATTATGTTAAATGTGAGGACAAAAAGATCTAGAAGACCTACATCTCCAATAAGAACCACCAAGCTATAAATAAATAAATAAATCGAGCAAGCAAGCAAGCAAGCGCCAAGCACCCCCCAGAAGAATTTACTTCAGAGGACAGCACTGAAGCTGCAGTTCAGGGAGAGGGACATATCTGATCAGAGCACACGGGAGGAAATGACGGGGAAGGAAGAGAGAGTGGAGCACATCCTGGCTCACTAAGCCTTGAGGACGAGATTCCAGCTCAGAGTGGCCAATCTACAGAGACCATATGGCTGGCCCCACTATGAGACACAACATCCCTCACCCATAGCTCTACAGGGGACAACAGTGGAGACACAGTGTGGGAATTGTGCCTGATCTGATCCCACCACACGGAGGCAAAACACTAAGGGCGTGGAAGGCTTGGTGCCCTATCAGACTCGACTGGAAAACACTCCTAAAGCCAACAAACAGTCCTTGAACTAACAACAAGCTTTCCTGTTGTGTTTTCTTTTTTGTTATTGGCTCGTTTTTGATGTTGTTTTGTTTTATTTTGTTGCTTAGTTTTGCTCTGTCCTGTGTTTGTGCATGTCTAAATAAGATAGGCTGGATGAACAAAATGGAGGAGAAAACAACGAGACTGACAGTTCTGGGGGGACATGGAGTTGGAGATGGGGAGAAAGGAAGTGGTATTAACAAACCCAGAGACAAGGAAACAACAAGTTATCCCAATCCGTGGTAGGGAGAGTGTAGGAAGTCTGGTAAGGCATGACCAAGGGCAGTGTAACAGAGAGGAATTACTGAAACCCAAATGAAGGCTGAACAAGATAGTGGGACAAGAGGAAAGTAAAAGGAAATAGAGGAAAGAGCTAGGAGGTAAAGGGGATATATAGAGGTCTAAATAAAGGCATGTACATATATAAATATATTTATATATGAGGATGTGGAAATAGATATATGTGCATATATTTATAGGTTTAGTATTAAAGTAGCAGATAGACATTGGGCCTCCACTCAAGTACTCCCTCAATGCAAGAACACTTTGTTCTATTAAACTGGCATTTCATGATGCTCACCTTCCTGACATGATCGCTGATGACAAAGAGGGTGCATAAATAAATGTGGTGAAGAAAGCTGATGGTGCCCAGCTATCAAAAGATACAGCATCTGGGGTCTTAAAGGCTTGAAGGGAAACAAGCAGCCATCTAGCTCAGAAGCAACAAAGCCCACATGGAATAATCACATGAGCCTGTGTGATCACGAAGTGTCGAAGGGATCAGGTATTAGGCATTATCAGAACAAAAAAATCCTATCATTGTGAATGAGAGGGAGTGTGGAGTGGAGACCCAAAGCCCATCTGTAGGCAATGGACATCCCCTTACAGAAGGGTCATGGGGAAGAGATGAACAAGTCAGGGTGCAGTGTAGCAACGATGAAACATACAACTTTCCTCTAGTTCCTAAATGCTTCCTCCCCACCCACTATCATGATACCAATTCTACCTTACAAATCTGGTATGCCAAAGGACTTACACTGGTACAGATAGGAACTGGAAACCCAAGGAATCCAGGATGATCCCTTCAGGACCAGTGGTGAGAGTGGCAATACCGGGAGGGCGGAGGGACGGTGGGGTGCAGAGAAGGAACCAATTACAAGGATATACATGTGACCTCCTCCCTGGGGGACAGACATCAGAAAAGTGGGTGAAGGGAGACGTCAGACAGTGTAAGACATGACAAAACAATAATTTATAAATTATCAAGGGTTCATGAGGGTAAGGGGAATGGGGAGGGAGGGGTAAAATGAGGAGCTGATGCCAGGGGCTTAAGTGAAGAGCAAATGTTTTGAGAATGATGAGGGCAATGAATGCACAAATGTACTTTACACAATTGATTTATTGTGATAAGATTGTGATAAGAGCTCTATGAGCCCCTAATAAAATGATTTTTTTAAAAAAGGAACAACTAAGCAAACAATCTTCAAGATGTGGAGATTAATCCAGCCACTGCCTGCCCAAAAGCCTCAATTGGTCCTCTTTCTCTGCTGTTATGTTTTTGTCAGGTGCTTTCAAAGTAAGTCTGACCGATGCCCAATACAACTAAACATGCTAGGCCTGTGATATCCTCACACTTGTTGTGTAATATATGTATGGATTATAATAAGAGTTTTATGAGTCCCCAATAAAATGATTTTTAAAAAAAAGAAAGAAAGAAAGCTCCAGTTTTTGATCTTCATGGGCTAGTGCTTCAAGTCCTCATCCCTCTTAACAAGTAAGGTTTTGTCATCTGTGTATCACAGGCTGTTAACCAGCTTTCCTCCAATCCTGATGCCATGTTGCTCATCATATAGTCTACCTTCTAGGATTTATTTTTCAGCATATAGATTGAACATGTATGGTGAAAGGATACAACCATGACTCACATCTTTACTCGTTTTAAATTATAGGGCATTCCCTAGTTCTGCTCCATGTAGAGCTCTGTCCAAGTACAGGTTCTGCCTGGGCACAATGAAATGTTCTGGAATTCCCACTCGTCATAACGTTACCTAAAGTTTGTTATAATACACAGAGTCAGTAAAATACAAGTGACCGACTTCCTAGTATTCTCTACTTCCAGCAGAGATCCATCTGATGGTAGCTCTTAGTCTGGAAGCTAAATCAAAATCTGCTCACCACAGGTGACCTTACTAGGGTATGTGAAATACCGGGGCACAGCTTCCAGTGTCACAACAATGCACAAGCCACTACAGTACAAATTTACATACAAATGGTGGCTTTCTCTGGCCTAGGTCAGATTATGTAACTTATGTCAGAAGATATAACTCAGGTATAAAAACAATACAACCCAGGAGTCAAGGATCTCAGCATGAGGAAGAGGACGAAAAATACCATCTGTTAGGGTCCTGGAAGCTCAGGTTCCATTTTCCCAAGAAGAACATCTCTCTCTGCCACCACACTCCAAGGCTTTCTCTGTATTCCAGAGCATTTACCAATCAGTCCATATGTTCACTGTCTGTTGCCTAATAGGCTAGTTAGTCAGTTTCCCCCCTAAGGAATTCTCTGGTGTAACTAAAACACCTCAATTACTTTGGAGAAGCCCTCAGGTTATTTCCCAAAAACCAGGAACAAAAGACAAATAAGGGAATTAATTGCACCACGCCCATAAAAATCACCTCTGCCTTGACAAAGAAGGTAAAAAAAAACTGCTTGAAATAGTGTGAACAGAAAAAAAAAATGATTAGGGCAAAGACTGTACAGATGTGCTTTATACAATTGATGTATGTATATGTATGAACTGTGAAAAGAATTGTATCAGCCCCAATAAATTGTTAAAATAAATAAATAAATAAATTTTTTAAAAGAAAAAAAAAAGAAATAGTGTGAACAATCTAATAACCCCTACAACAAACATATAGAAATGAGGGAAACATCAATGATAATAGGATGATATACACAATTCATTTTGTGTATAATATTTACGTAATATTAGTCCTCATATCCACATTAAGAAACTTACTATTATTCCTATTTTATAGATGAGAAAATAAATGCTAAAATTCCTCAATACTTTAATACTAAGATAGGACTAAGTCAAAGTAAGTAGACAATTCAGGATTTTACATTCAAATTTTCCTTACTCTAAAAATCTATGCTTTTTCCTTCTATACTAATGAAAAGAAACCTAGATCTGATGAGTGAGAAGTCTAAGTTACGGACACTTATTAAAATCAATCCATATTCCTACAGCATATCTGAAATTATGGTCAAGGGAATGACTGGCATTAGACAGAATGTAGATGTCCCTAGTTTCTCAAACTAAATCTAAAATCAAGCTCAGCATCTTCTCCAAACAACTTTTACATTTCATTAACTCTAAGGAACATATGTTTTGCCAATTTTAACAACTCTGTGGCAGTTACATAATTTCATGGCAACTTGATAAACAGAGAGAAGGGGTGGAGTCTAGCCTGTCAATCAGGTCACAGCCTGGTGATCCCTACTTGTGGGTGTGGCCTTTTCATGAGGATTCTGGGATTCTGCTTCACCTTCCAGTTGAGGAAACACACTCAGGCGCTTGAAGAGCCAATATGGAGATGCTTCCTCCACCACTGGATCCACAAGACTTTCCACCTACCAGCCTGTGATCATCCTGCATTAGACATCATTGCATGTGCTGCATGAGTCTAAGAGAAATTTATAGACGAGTGTTGGACATATGGGCTAATATTGGACTTAAGGACTTGATCTGGACTGGGCTGGGATGTTTTATTGATGCATAATTACTTCTTGATAAAAAGTTCTCTCCTATATATGAGTGTCTCTGGATTTGTTTTTCTGGTCAACCTGGACTAACACTGTATCCCATGGTTTAATTAGCCTTTTTCACTTCCTGGTTTTGTTTTTTTTATAAATCATTTTATTGGGGCTCATTCAACTCTTATCCCAATCCATACATACATCAATTGAGTAAAGCACCCTTATACATTTGTTGCCCTCATCATTCTCAAAATTCGCCTTCCACTTGGGTTCCTGGAATCAGCTCATTTTCCTTTTTTCCCTCCCCCTCTCTCCCCACACTCCCCTCCCTTCCTTTTCTAGTGGTACACAACAAAGTATCTTGTAATGTTCCTGGCTGCTTATATTTGGTAAAATATGGTAGCTTCCTCCTAACCTAAACCCCTCACATTTAAATCTTTGATTTGTCAAGGTCTAATTATTCCAAAGGGAGGCCTGGTGGCATAGTGGTTATACACTGGGCTGCTAACTACAAGATCAGCAGTTTGAAACCACTGGGCACTTCTCAGATGGGCTTTCCATTCCAATAAAGAATTAGTCTCAGTAACTACAGGGCCAGTTCTACCCTGCCCTATAGGGTCAATGAGTCAGAATCAACTCAATGGGAGTGAGTTTTTTTAGTTTTACTCATTCCAAAATATCCTTCTATACACCTAGTATTTTCAACTTTGCTGCCAATACTCCAATCTGAGGCTTCATCGCTGTTTCAGATCAAATACCTTCCTCACTGGTCTCCCTGGGTCCAGTTCTTCCCTATTCCAGCTCATCAAACTCAGACTGTGGACCAATCTTTCAAAAGTAAAATGTACTCCTGCCACTTCCCACCTTTGAATTGGTTCCTCACTGCATATAACTGAGTTCAATCTAGCTGTCAAAGACAAACTTCATGATATGGCCTGACCTGACCGTTGCAGACTTTGCTATTAATCAACCTAAGTCTTCTACCCACCAGTCTTTTGTCAGTGTGTCATGCTATGGTAGCTTAAATGTTGCTGTGTTGCTGGACACCATATCACTGATATTTCAAATACCATCAGGGCTGCTTATGGTGCACAGGTTTTAGCTGAGTTTCAAACTAAGACAAACAAGGAAGAAAGACCTGGTAATCTATTTCTAAAAATTGGCCGCTGAAAACCCTTTGGGTTACAACAGAATATTATCCAATCTAGTGCCAGAAGATGAGCCCCCTAAGTTAGAAGGCACTCAGAACACACAGTAGCCACAGCAGTGAACTCCAGCATGCCAATGATCATAAGGATTGCACAAGACTGGCAGCATTTTTCCTGCACATGGGGTCACCGTAAGCCAGAGCCAACTCAACAAAACCTTCTACCCAAGTCTTCCTTTGGTCAAATTTTTAAAATCAGGCCAAGTTCTATTCCCCTAAATATTCTTTCCTCTATTAAGATCACCAACCCTCCAACCTGAAATGCACTCCATCCTGATGCCATTCAAATCAAAGGCCAAGCCTCATCTCACACGTCTTGCCCAGTGAAATCATTTCAAGCCACTCTTCATGAAGTTCAACAATGTTGTTCTATCAACTTCTCATGAAAGAACGTCTTAGTTCAACAATGACATTAAAAGGATCAAGGGCAGAGACCATTCTTGCACAAAAGCAGTATAGTGTAAGTGGTTATCTCTGGAGTCGGATGACACTGGCTGGACCTTTAATTCCACCTCTTTCTGCGAGACCCTGGCACGTAACTCAACCCTCTGTGCTTCTTTCCTCACTTGTAAAACTGGTACCTCATAACTTGTGAAGATTAAATGCACATGTCGGACAATGTTTAACACATGATTAAGCACTTTGTGGGTATTAACTGATAGTCTTCTTATTAATAAGAGAATCTCCACATACAAGAGTACTTCAAGAAAGTTTAAGGAAAAATGGAATTTTTTTTTTCAATTAATTTTTTGAAGCCCCTTCACATGTCTGAAGGGCTATGTAAGTGTTAGAAATTCTGGTGTTTTAAGAATCTCCATGTCCATATCACCTAAAATAATAAGCACACAGTATATATATTACTGATTTGATGGAGGAAGAAAAAGGAGAGGAAATGTGTTAGTATGAGAAGAAACATTTCTGGAAAGCATATGTTTTTAACAATCTAGAAAATAGTTGAAGAATCCTGTCAAAGAATAGTATAAAATGCCTGCTTTGAGGTCCACACGGGCACTTGATATTCCAGGAGAAATCAAGAGAATGACAGGAAAAAGCATTCCATAGGAAGCAGTTACATGACACAGATCCTAGAGTTTTGTAGCTGAGATATTCACAAATACAAGCAAAACTTCTTGGTGAGTTGAGGATAAAGAGGTACTTACTGAGCATGCCTCTATAATTCAGGTCCATATCCCGGCTCTCAGACCGTACTTTAATAGCATCCAGAATGGCATCAGGAGACAACAGCCCAGAAGGCCTAACAACATTCAGGAGTTCAGTGAGGCTCATCAGAGGTAAACGCACAGCCTGCATGATTTCAGCATGATTCTCCTTTGAATTGTGCTTACACCAGTTTAACAAGGCTAGGAAAATATCTTTCTCGGGAGCTGCAAATGAATCTCGTAACACGATGTTTAAAAGTGCAGTCTGTAAAGGATAAGAAACAAAAATCTCATTGATTATGGAGCCCAGCCATGTGCAGCCAGTCAGGATAACCGTAAAGAAGTCAATCTATCACTTATATTTAGACAACCAACTCATTGTGATCCTCTTCTTTCCTTATTTGTGCTATGCACCCCTCCAGTCCATTATGGAGGAGTAACAAGTAAAGTTGGGAGCACCTTTCTTTCCTTCCCCGGCACCTTGCACCATTACATCAAAAACATGCCCCAGTACATTTGCAGGCATCTTCAATATTACAGTGAGAAAGTAAATGGTAAGGGAGGTGCTGTCAAATACACACGGGTCCAGCAGGAGGGTTTAATGGCATTAGTCAGTATGCTACCTCTAGCACTGAAAATGCAAAGCCCTTTGTTCCACCGTACTCCTGTACACTCCTATTTTGAATTCTCAGATCTCCCACCTACTTCCAACACCCCCTCAAAGATCCTGGTCCTTAAAAATGAAGGATGATTACTGAAACCCAAATGATGGCTGAGCATGATAGTGGGTCAAGAGGAACGTAAAAGGAAATAGAGGAAAGAACTAAGAGGCAAAGGGCATTTATAGAGGTCTAAATAGAGGCATATACATATGCAAATATGTTTACATATGAAGATAGGGAAGTAGTGTATATATTTATAGGTTTAGTATTAAGGTAGCAGATGGACATTGGGCCTCCACTCAA
Organism: Tenrec ecaudatus; assembly: GCF_050624435.1. Taxonomy (NCBI): domain Eukaryota; kingdom Metazoa; phylum Chordata; class Mammalia; order Afrosoricida; family Tenrecidae; genus Tenrec; species Tenrec ecaudatus. Next base: position 134,001,463 of record NC_134536.1, on the reverse strand, counting down.
GTACTCCCTCAATGCAAGAACACTTTGTTCTATTAAACTGGCATTCCATGATGCTCACCTTCCTGACATGATCGCTGAAGACAAAGAGGGTGCATAAATAAATGTGGTGAAGAAAGCTGATGGTGCCTGGCTATCAAGATACAGCATCTGGGGTCTTAAAGGCTTGAAGATAAACAAGTAGTTATCTAGCTCAGAAGCAACAAAGCCCACATGGAAGAATCACATGAGCCTGTGGGATCATGAGGTGTCAAAGGGACCAGGTATTAGGCATCAAAGAACAAAAAAATCATATCATTGTGAATGACAGAGAGTAAGGTGGCTTGTCTCCTCCCCGTGACCCTTCAGTAAGGGGATGTCCAATTGCTTATAGGTGGGGACCCAAAGCAATTGGACATCCCCTTACTGAAGGGTCACGGGGAGGAGACAAGCCAGTCAGGGTGCAGTGTAGCAATGATGAAATATACAACTTTCCTCCTGATCTTAAATGCTTCCCCCCACCCCCCATCATGATCCCAATTCTACCTTTAATTTCTGGCTAGACCAGTGGATGTACAGATAGGAACTGGAAACACAAGGAATCCAAGACAGTTGAACCCTTGAAGACCAGTGGTGAGAGTGGCAATACCAGGAAAGTGGAGGGAAGGTGGGGTAAAATGGGGGAACCGATTACAAGGATCTACATATAACCCCTTCCCTGCACGATGGACAACAGAAAAGTGGGTGAAGGGAGACGTTGGACAATGTAAGACATGACAAAATAATAATAATAATGTATAAATTATCAAGGGTTCATGTGGGAGGAGGGTTGGGGAGGGAGAGGAAAAAATGAGAAGCTGATACCAAGGGCTCAGGTAGAAAGCAAATGTCTAGAGAATGATGAGGGCAACAAAATGTACAAATGTGCTTGACACAATGGACGTATGTATGGATTGTGATAAAAGTTGCATGAGCCCCAATAAAATGATTTTTTAAAGAATATAGCAAATGCAGGGGGATATATAAATATATCTTAATACTGATGGAGAAAAGAGGAGGTATATGCAAGTAGAAAAAGTATTTCATAGAGATTATATTACCAGATAGGACTTGAAGAACTGATTGAGGATGCATTTGATATGTGTTTTGAGGGAGTGGGGAGCAGGGAGGGAAGGGAAAAAATGAGAAGCTGATACCAAGGGCTCAAGTAGAAAGAAAATGCTTTGAGAATGATGAGGGCAACAAATGTACAAATGTGCTTCACACAATGGATGGATGTATGGATTGTGATAAGAGTTGTACAAGCCAATAAAAAGGTTTAAAAAAATGAAGTAGGATGATGATTTTTTTTTTTTAAAAACCCAGCTCACTCTCAAACCCAGATACGCAGCTAACTCAGTGTATGCTGTCATTGGAGCTATCCAGATCCTCAGAAGAAGAAAGGGCAAGGGGGACAGAACAATAACACAGGGTTCAAAGAAAGACTTGAGCAAGAGTGTCATTGTACATATTACACAGCGAATTGTGAGTCAGCAAAAGCAGTGACACAGACATCCAATCAGACATCAAATCTCATTAATACATTTCTTTTGCGATAAAAAATTATTAGCTGTGTCAAAGAAACATAAAACCAGAAAGTCATATGCAATACTACATCTTCTTGCTTTTGCATATCAAACTTAGTAGAAGGTCCTTATAAGCGTAGAACTGATCTGCAATGGTTATATGACATAAAGTCCTAGCAGTCAGAGGCAAGGGACTAAACCAGCTAGCATGTTCCAAACCAAAGGGCTTTCCTTTCTTACTCCAATTCCCTTACTGCATTTCTATGGTCCAAGTATAAATACAACAGTGCATGACTTGTAGAAATGACACACCTTAGAAAATAAAGAAGAAAAAAAAAGAAATGACACACCTTAGAAAGGGAGAGGAAGCCTTCGCTTGAGAGCACCTCCTGAGCATTTCTGTCCATAAACATGCAGCACATACAAGTTAACCTGGGAAGCGCATAGAGACTGGCAACATCAAAAGTCATACAGACATTCTGAATGTTAAGGATGGTGCACAGATACTCAGAGGTAGAGTCTTCCAGCTCTGGGAATCCATATTTATGAGCCAGGCTCAGGAAGTCCAGCAGCACCTCCTCCTTCTCGTCTGTCAGTGTTGCACGCCCAGTGTAGATGTACTTAAGCAGCATTGTGAATGCTTCAGCAGTTGTGTCCTGCAGGGGGATCTCAGCTTCAGGCTGCGACTCTCGCATGCCACCATACAGCAGTGCTCTGCAGATCAGAAAACAGATGGGAGAGAGAGAATAAAAACAGGAAAAAAATTAAATAAGTTGGCTGCCAAGCAAGCACATAAATTTACTTAATAACACCAAGATCCAAGGGAAAAATACAAAGTGATTATTTTTTTCCCAAAGTGATTACTTTAAATGAGTCTCAAGAAAGCAAGAGAAACATTTCAACAACTATTTTGAATTAATTCTATAACAGTTGAGCTAATAACATATCCTGAGAGCTCAAGATAAATAACGTACAAAAAGATAGCTGAGTTGTTGAGAGGAACAGCGAAATCAATGTAAATATATTAAATGTTCATAAGGCAGTTTAAAAATTAACACTACAGAAAAGCACATGATCAGCTACACAATATTAAATAACAACCAGATGTGAAGACTGGCAGAAGTTTTTAAAACCTCTTATTATCCATTACTGCAGAAGCAAGAGGAAAGAGGCACTCATATATTTTGAGAAGTATATAAAATACTCCATTTCAGAAAGTAATTTACCCATGTCTACTCAAATTTAAAATACACATATCCTTCAACTCAGGAATTTCATTTTCAGAAATTAGTTCTCAAGAACTAATTTATCAAGATTTAGAATATGTATAAAAGTGGGGGGAAAAGAGAGGACCTGATGCAAAGGGCTTAAGTGGAGAGCAAATGCTTTGAAAATGATTAGGGTAAAGAATGTACGGATGTGCTTTATACAGCTGATGTATGTATATGTATGGATTGTGATAAGAGTTGTATGAGCCCCTAATAAAATATATAAAAAAATAAAATGTATAAAAGTATATACTGAAGGCCTGGAAATACTGAAGGGGCGTGGGTGAGTTTAATGTCTTATTATTAGGAACATGGTTTTAAAAACTGCTACATATATTCTATGCAGATCAAGGGAGGTCAGTATGTACTGATCACAAGTAGAGCACCTTGTGAGTGAGTAAGATCCTTATGTGCTACATGGGAAGAAAAATGTATAAACTCCATATTTATACGTCCTTGCATACTAAACCTAACTTGCTGTCATCAAGTCAATTCCAACCTAGAGATCCTATAAGACAGAGCAGAACTGCCCCCACATCTTTCTGAGATTGCAGCTCTTTACAGGAGTAGAGAGCCTCATCTTTCTCCCAAGAAGCGGCTGATGGTTTTGAACTGCTGACCTTTTGGTAAGCAGCCCAACACTTTCAAATCTGTAAGTATACAGGTATATACTAATACAAGGGGGAGAGGACATCTTCCAAAAGTTCATTTAAAAAGATCCATTATCTTTTTCATTCCTTTTTTCTATGAACCTTTTGAAGCCCCCTCGTTTGTTAAATCTAGAAAAATCAATAAAAGTTAATACAAATATGGCTAGACCAGAAGATGTACACAGGAACTGGAAACACAGGGAATCCAGGGCAGATTATCCCTACAGGACCAGTAGTGAGAGTGGCGATACTAGGAGGGTGGAGGGAGGGTGGGTTGGAAAAGGGGAACCGATTACAAGGATCTAATCCTCCTCCCTGGGGGGCAGACAACAGAAAAGTAGGTGAAGGGAAACATAGGACAGGGAAAGATATGACAAAATAATAATTTATAAATTATCAATGGTTCATGAGGGAGAGGGCAAGGGGGAGGAAGGGTAAAAAAATGAGGAGCTGATGCCAGGGGCTTAGGTGGAGAGCAAATGTTTTGAGAATGATGAGGGCAATGAATGTACAAATGTACTTTGCACAAATGATGTATGTATGAATTGTGATAGGGGATTGTGTGTGAGCCCCTAATAAAACGATAAAAAAACAAAAAAGTTAATACAGAAAAATCTAGAAAAGTTAAATTTAGCACCAATCCCCACACTTGGGTAAACAAAGCTCAATCGAATAGATCCACCTGTGTAGAGCAACAACTCATGAGCTGCGGCTCACGGTGGAACTGTACTGGCATTGACACCCCACGCCAACAGAGAGCGTGTCACTGGAAAAACTGATGGTGTTACCAGTTCAATCGCCTCATACCACAAGGGGATGATTGACGACGTTTTACTCTTCCGTTTCTATGGGTGTTTGTGTTCCTGCCTAAGTTTGTTTTTGTTTTTGCTGGTTGGTTTGTTGCTGTTGTTGGAGTAGTTGGTCTTAGGGGGTTTAAACTTGAGTTGTGCATATCCCAGGGATAAGCAGATGGATTCTGGGCCCCCTCTTTACTCTAGCCCCAATCCAAGAACAGTTCTGATAACATGGCCCTGCTTGATATTCACCGCCATCACTGAAGATAAGGATGTTACAGCAAAGTGTGGGGATCAAAGCAGATGGTGCCCAGCTATCAATCGGGTACTCTCTGGGGTCTTAAAGGCTTGTATTCAAACAAGCAGCCATTTAAGTGAGGAGTTACCAAAGTCCACATCGAAGAAGCACGCCAGCTTGTGTGATCCAAAGATGACAATAACACAACTCAAATATGACAAAGGGGAAAGTACGAGAGCTTACATTGTGAACACCCAATCTGTAGAAGGACACAGAGGGCAGCGTGGGCCCAAAACAAATCTGCAGAGTATCTAGTCAGATGAAGCCAGCTCAGAGAACGTGGGCTATTAAGAGACGCAAGCATTTTTAACTGGGGGGGAGATGAAGAAGAGAAAGGCCAGGTGAACCAGTTCTAAGCTTCATCAAGATTTACTGACTAAACAATAAAATTTTGATATTACATTCACTTTATTTGGTGGCATTTGCTCAAGAAACCCCCCTGGTAAAGGAATAAACGTATTTACACTTTATGACTTTTCTGAGTCTTCGGTACTCATTTTGGACTGAATGTGACTGGTTGTACTAATATCACCAAGCCACAGGCCAGGGTCTGGAACAGCTTGCCTATCACGCAGAGAGCACTGTAATCATGATGATACTGGATCAAAGTTGACACGTGGTCAGTTTACCTCCCTCTAGAGCAGTGGTTTTCTCAACCTTCCTACAGTTCATGTTGTGGTGACGACCCCCCCCCCCCACCATTAAATTTATTTTCCTTACAACTTCATATCTGTAATTTTGCTGTTATACACTGACCCCAGTGAAAGGGTCATTCAAGCCCCAAAGGGGTCATGACCCACAGGTTGAGACCTGCTGTTCTAGAGTCTAGCCCCAACCTGAAATTTTTTTAGGTGAAATTATTTCTTGCTTGTTCCATGACAAAAATTTCTTCTTTGGCCTTTTAAATACTGATAGTGGTCTTATTTTTCTTCTTACTCATTATTCGTATTTTTATCTTTTTATCATCATTTTATCCTTACCACTTTGTTGTTTCTGTTGGTTTTCCAGTTTGTGAAGCACAAAAGGTGTAGATGCATAGAGATAATAACTGATGCCAGGGCTTATAGGAGACCTATGTACAAGTGAGGGGTGGGAGATAGGGAGGGTGAGGGAGTTGGGGGAGCACACAATGTATGCTGGAGTGGAGACGGAGCACTAGAACTGATTGGGACTACATACCTCATTTTAAAAGCAATTTAATGATGAAAAAAGAAAGAAAATGTTTGAAAATTGATTTGGGGTAATGATTGTACAATTCTTCTTAAGGGAACTAAACTATTGAATTGTATGATAGGTGTACTATCTCCCAATAAAACTATTAAAAAAAGAAAAGTTACATTTAAGTATGAACAGTGGTTGCCTGTGGGAACATGAATAGAACGCTGATAGGGAAGGGCTTTGATTTGTTACTTTATAAGTTAAAAATTGGTAATAGGATTGGGCATTTGGGGTATTTTTTTACTTTCAATATTTTTCAGATTTTAAAAAATGCTGTATGTTACTGCTCATCTGAAATTTTAAAACTAGAAAATCAAGGAAGGTAAAGGATTTAAATTCCTACCTCTATTTGCCTTATACCTCCTAGTACGAATCCCTCTGTCCTGATAGTCTCATAGTACTAGAATTTCAGAGGTTTCCACCATACCTACCTGGAATTTCTTCCACTATACCCTGTATCTGGCACTCTTGGTTCACCTCAAGAAAAATAGCTCAAACTACCATATATGATTCATGAATATCCCCAGCAGGCAGCATCACTGAGTTATGCAAAACCTAAAACCACGTCTGAAGGTTTTCTAACCAGAGTATCCAAGCAAAACTTAAAATTGCTAAATTACAGAACTTCCCAGGGCAACCTCAGCAAGACGGACCCTCATTCCAGTGGCTACTTATCTAGACATGCGGCGCCGTAGAAATGGTTATGAACAGAGCATAGAAGGGGTTCAAACCTCTGCTGAAAAATGTGCATTTCCGCCCCCAGGTGTACTGAATCAGAAGCGACATTGAAAAAAAAAAAAAGCTTCTCAGGTGATTCCCTTGTTGAAACTGATTCAGTACATCTGGGGTGGAATTGCTAACTCTTAGCAGCAGTTCAAAGCAGGATCAAGGGCCTGATGACGAAAAAGATCACTTAGAACAGTAGATACAAGGCTCCTTACAGAATGACTGGCAGGTTTCAGGAACGTTCACCATGTTTACGAGAGCGCTGTAACAAGTGTGGCAGGCAAGCCCAAGCACCACCCCACAAAGTGACAGTACAAGAGCAAAGATTCTGTGTAGGTCCAGGGAAAGCGACAATATGACAGGACGCAGAGTGGTTATGGTGGGCAGACTAAACCAACATTCCAGAAGCAGGCAAAAACTAGAGAAGATTGTGTTGAGACTTGAATGTAGTGAGCCCAAGTATAGAATGTTGGCTATTAAGAGATGCAAGCATTTTTAACTGGGAGGAAGAGAAGAAGAGAAAGGTCAGGTGATCCAGTTCTAAGCTTCATCATGGTTTACTGACTAAATACAATTCTGATGTTACATTCACTTTATTTGGTTGCATTTGGTCACCTGGGCAGTCAAGAAACCCCACTGATAAAGGAATAAACTTAGTTACACTTTATGGCTTCTCTGGGTCTTCGGCACTCATTTTGGACTGAACGTGACTGGTTGTACTAATATCACGTTGGTACTTTATAATCATTTACTATTGTGAAGTCATTGGTTATTGTGGGAGATGAATTGAAACCAAAGACTTACAGATTAACATTTAACCAGAGCTGGACTTTTAGAAAACGAATGCTTACTTTGTTTTGTTTTGTTTTGTTTTGTTTGGGGGTGGGGAGGCAGCAGGGAGAACTAATGAGACTAAAGTAATGAAGCTAAAATGTAATTACTGGGAGGAGGTGTCTAGCTAGCTTATGATTTTGCTTGGACTAAACCTGTGAACATGTAACCCTAGTAGCAAGATTTGAACTTGCACTACATAACACCCTTATTTTACAGTTATAGAGGATATAATAAAGAATATTCATTCTTATGACTACATACAAGCCTCCATTTCTGACAAGGAGACAGAATGATATTTACTATGGAAGTCTTCTGTGAAGGTAACTCGTCCTTACCTGAGAATCGAGTCTTTGGGTAGCACAACAGTTAAATGTACTAACCGAAAGCCTAACAGTGTAAACCCGCCCAGAGGCGATCAAGAGAAAGGCCTTGTGGTCTGCTTCCAACAAGCCACAGACATGAAACGATGGGGTAGTTCCTACTCTCAACACAGGGGGCACCGTGAGTTGGAACCAACTGGAGGACAATGAGTTTTACCTGGGAAATTCTGTGCTCTTAGAACTCTTCAACTACTAACAGTCAGTGATGCAAACCTGTCTAAAATAGGCAATGATCATAAATGTAGTCTAGCAAGCCATTAAAGATTACAAAAGTTCACTAATGTACAAGCCATAAAGAGACATCAAGATCAGGGTGCTTTCCACATTTCTATGTGTATTTTTGTTTAAAAATATACTGATCATCTTAAATTGTTTTTGAAAGAATAAGATATAAAATATCATTAAACATAAGGTTGGAAAAGTTCTGATTTAATAAAGGGTTCTTCAAAAACTTTTCAATAGTATTGAGTGGACCAAAAGTTGAGAAAAATACAAAATGTAAATTATGCAAAGATCAGAAGTCTGGTATCTAATGAGTAGACAAGTGGTCTGGGTAAAGCTGACCACTAAAGATCCCAAAGGGGTATGCCTGTCATATTTTCTCAAAGATCATTGGACAAATCACAGATAGAGGCTTATTAGGAAAAAGGTTTATTAAAAATGTAAAACATCAGTGAGAAAGAGGCCTGTAAAGTTGTACAGAGAGATACAATGCGCCTGCTCGGTCTTTGAGGATAGCAAGGCTGGCCGATGAGAACTGTGTTAGGACATTTTTCTTTCCCAAACCCAAAGAACACCAAGAAGCAGCACGATGTGGGTCCCTCAAGAACCCAAACGGGTGTAAATCAAAGAGCACAGAAGTCTTCAGGGAGGTTTAGAGGGATGGAAACACCACCTTCAGATTATGCAGGTCTTGATGACAATTTGTTAATAAACAACAGCTGCACATTTTTGTTTAATACATTTGAAAAATCATTTTCAGCATTTTTACTTGCCCTCATATAGGTGTTATTTTAATATTAAATATGAAAGTATGTATTTAGTCTTAGCTGGAATATATCTATGAAGCTTAAGTTTTATGTACTTTGGGATCACCAAACTTTTTGTTTTAGAATTTTTGGGGTACTGTATCTACAGGTCCTAGTCTTCAGTAATCTGAAACCAAGATGGACACAAATTCAGTAAGAAGTCCAGAGATCAGTCTTCCTAAATCAAACAGGATCATAGTAAATCTGTCCGGTAAATCAGTTTTACTCCAATTAGCTATCAACTCTGTGGAGAAGGTGAAGCCAACAAATTCAGCTTTAGAAACAGTTCTGAGATTCTGAAAAATGGCTGATTGGTACTGTATGCTCTAGGAAGCCTTTTAGCTCCATAATTCTATAATGACCCCGGAAAAAAGGATAATTCTCAAAGTTTACAAGGATAAAATCTGGGTAGATTCTTAATTGAAGGAACCTTGAATTTGCTATTACACCTGATTACAATATCCTTCCATAAAGTAGAAAATACTACCATTTACTATAAATGATTTGAATCTTGAAAAAAATATTACACACTTACCGAAAATATTGGCACCTGGCTGCTAAAATGACCCTGTGGGCCGGAAAACGTTTCTTTTCCACAACAAAGGTGACGTCTCCATACTCTTCCCCAATCAACAAGGCACCAATATGTTCAGACAAAATGTGCACATGATCAATTTCCCCCACTGCAGTGAAGGGGCGAAGAGGGTGGCTGTTACTCATCTTGTAGAATAGGTGGTAGTCGTTGATCTATTATAGAAAGAAAGGTGAGAGTTAGTAGGGAAAGTGAAGTACATTTTTAAAAGTACATACCACAAACAGCTAGGTAAAAATCAGCAAGTGCTTGTGTTGTCTAAGTGGTCTCTATTTTACCTCTCTAGGCTCTAATACCCACGTAACTCACAGATGAAAGAATTTGTTAAGGAAGTTCACAGGCTGTAATGCAAGTGGAAAATGCTCAGGAAACAGTTGTTTATCAGGAGATGTTACAGAGTTCTTTCCAGTCTGGTAATAAATGTGCAAGGGGGACTGCCAATAGGCTGTAACCCTTGAGGCATTCCCCTCAAGCTCCAGAGGTCAGCAAGCCCAAAGGCACGCAATTCTGTAAGCCGCCTCACTTGTTCAGTGAGTTGAAAAGTCCACCGCTGTTTCGTTCGTGGCTCCTAGTTTGCTAGTGCTGCTGCTGCTCCTCTGATGTCATAGCTGTCTTCTGGATCCAGGAGGTTCATCCACTGCGCAGAATCTCTGGTCCAGAGAGAACATGTTCCACTCCAGGCTCATGCTAGTAATAAGATTCCTCCTCCTGCTTCTCAGAGGCTCATTTTATACACAGCAGATGCCATTCGGAGACTCCTGTTCACAATTACTCGCAGGTAAATCCTATCCGTATCTTCTCCCACCATCTTAACAGGAAGTCGTTTGGTGGGAATTAGATTTTGGTTAGAAGAACCACATTAAATAATTCAATGCATTTTTAAAAATTCACAAATGATTTCAACACCGATGAAATCTTCATTAACCCTTTATTCTGGAAAACAATTCAGCCTGCTTTTATTAACCCAATTGGAGCAAATGCCTTTCCTGCTTTACCAGACTAGGAAAGGAAAACACCAGAGTCTGCGAACACCAACAGCACTCAGAACCACGACAAGCTAGAAAAGTACATCAGCTAGAAGTCTCGGCAACACAGAAAATGAAACATTACCAACCAGAAGAAGACACAATTAATAAGGTTTGGTACTCAGTAGAAAAGTCACCCAGAAATGGATTTAGATCTTAAACTTCATATGGAATACATGAATTACAAGTAACAATATAACCATCAGATTTCAAATAATTTCAGAAATTTGGGTCAGAAACCATCGTATATGTTTCATAAAAAACATTCTTCATTCAGAAATCACATGACTTGACATTTAATAATCAAAGTTTAAAATACACACCCTAATCTTTAAAAAAAAGGTAATTACAATATTTTTCTCAAGACTGTAATTTCCTTCCAAACTTACAACTGAACAATAAGGCTGCCAGTATCTATGAGAACATGATTGCATTTTATCTCATTTACAGGGTCACAGATGCTTGCTTTGTATGCCATGCATGTCTACAAATACAGCTGAAAAATCAGAGGCAAAAAGTTGATTAACAGCTTGATACAACTAATGTATGGATTGTTTTAAGAGCTGTAAGAGCCCCCGATAAAATGATCTTTGAATTGAAAAAAAGCAAAAACAGCCACCTTCACATGTTCTAGAGAGAGAAGAGTTGTTTTTAGACTGGAGGCAGTGGTGGTCCAGTGGTAGAATCCTTGCCTTTCATGTGACTTAGTTTTTACTCCCAAAGTACCGTAAGTGAAGCCACCATCCTCCACCTGTCTGCGGAGGCTTGTGTCTTGCTATATGATGCTGAGCATACTTCATTGGGGCTTCCAGCCTAAGACATGGCTAGGAAGAAAAGTCTGGTAATCTATTTCTTAAAATGAACACCAATGAGAACCCAGTGGATCTCAACAGCCCAATTCTTTTGTGCATGAAGTCACCAAGAGAGAAGGGCTGACTCAATGACAGTTAACAACAAGAATAAATGTTCTCAGGATGCTAAAGATAATGAATTTTTCAACGTACTTTTTGAAGTCCCCTCATACTGTTTTGCCAGGTGTAGATAACCCAAAAATGGATGACAACCCTCACTAGCACTTAGATACCTCAAGTGGGGAAGAGGCTTCTAGCTAAAAGATAAGCCTATTATTGTAATAAAAACTCGGGGAACTGAGCTAAATATCCTCTATCCACTGGAATACTATTTGTACCAGGATAAAAACCTGACAGCTCTGAATTTTAAATTTCCACAACAACCAGATCTACTATTAGCAAGACAGGTTAAAAAATGACCTTTCTCCCCAGTGACTGCAGAGGAAGCTCCTTATGGACCAAGTTCTCTAGCTACCCCATGTCTATCCTCAACAGAGGGAGCAACAGAGTATGGAAAAGGGCAGGGTGGAGAGGGGGAACCGATTACAAGGATCTACATATAACCTCCTCCGTGGGGGACGGACAACAGAAAAGTGGCTGAAGAGAGACACCGGACAGTGTAAGATATGACAAAATAATAATTTATAAATTATCAAGGGCTCATGAGGGAGCGGGGAGGGAGGGGGAAAAATGAGGACCTGATGCCAGGGGCTTACGTGGAGAGCAAATGTTTTGAGAATGATGAGGGCAATGAATGTACAAATGTGCTTTACACAATTGATGTATGGATTATGATAAGAGTTCTATGTGCCCCTAATAAAATGATTTTTTAAAATTTTTTAAGTGTGATAAAGAGGAATGAAGAATGGGGCTAGGCAAGAAGATAGCATCCCATCTCCACACTCCACCCAGGTAGGTCAGTAAATTCCTGGACCCCAATTGCAGCTCAGATAAGTGAGTAAATACTGGTCCCCTACAGAAGGAATATCATCAGGCTAGCAGAATGCATTCCCCTTCTGACCTCGATGCCAAGGAAACTTCTTTGTGTGTGTGTGTGTGTGTGTGTGTGTGTATCACTGAACTTTATTAAGATGGAATTAGTACTAATTATGGATGTTACTTGCCCATGCCAAAATCCATGAGGTTCACACAAACTTACACAAATTAGAAACAAATGGCATGTTTAAACCTTAAGAAAATATCTGATGCCCAGATGATGAAGGTTGAGGTCAACAAGTCTGCACAATTATTTCAAGCCATTGAAGAGTTTGTGGGACACGCAGTGGTCCCGCGCATGCAAGAAGTCAAATAGCTCCTCCGTGCAATCCTCCTCCGTGTGCGACCGAGAGGATACTCGCGCATCACAGAGCTCCAGCCGCTCCCGAGCCTTCACACATTTCTCCAGCTGCTCACATTGCTCTCTCACGGTTGTCAGGGGATCCACCAGTTCTTCCTCCTCCTCCTCCTCCTTCTCTATGGGATCTCCGGAGCCCGTCAGCATCTTCCGCTCGTCCTCCAGCCCCATGCCTGGCGCCGGTTCTGAACTCAAAATCAGCAGCAACAGTGGAAAGCAGTCCGCCTCAGGACCAAGAAGGACTCGTAAGGGTCACTCAACGGATATCCGGCGACCACCAAGGAAACTTTTTAACTGCAATCTCCATTTGAAAGTCCTACTGACTGAATCATCTCATTAGTGGTATATATATATGAAAGGCAAAATTCAACTAAGATGATCTATGTGGGGCTGTAAGTAAATGATGTGATTCAATAGTCCAATGTGCAATACAGCAAATTCTGCATAGTGCAGCAATCTAACATAGGAGTCAGCTGTTGCAACAACTTAACTGCCTTGGGGTTCAAAAACAGCCGTAGGCAAAAAGTAAATGAATGAGCATGGTTGTGTTCTCATAAAAGATATTTACAGAAAAGTACCAAGTTTGGCCCACAGATCATAGTAATGACAACCCCCGATTTAACATGTGATCACATATTGACTGTACTCTAAAAGAATCAGACTTTTTTTGTTGTTTCAGAGTTTCAAAAATGACAAATGGCGTGGTCATTCCCTATGCCAGTCATGAAATTCTGAAAGCAACTAATATTATGTGCTTCTGGTACCCTATTTCAAATCCCACTCTCACATCATCACTATCTAATCACTATCTAAGTCCCGGTAAAGGGCAGTCTTTCTCCAGGTCTGCCACTTTAGTCTGTTTCTGTACTCGTACATTTGTATTCTGGACTTATGTGAGGCCCTCTATGGCCTAGGTCACTGAACTCGTGATTCAAATTAAAAGAAGAATGGTCCCCAACTCCTCCATTCTCAGCCTGACCTGCATGTCACGTAAGGAAGGTTCTGTTCAGGAGCCCAGAAATCATTTTAATTAGACCAGCAATTCTCAATAAGCGTACTACTTGTTGGAATCACACAGAGGGCTTAAAAGAGGTGTGTGAATGCCACCCACCAGAGATTTTGATTTAATTGGTATAGAATGGGGCCCAAACACTAGTGTTTTTCAGACTGTTCCAAGGTGAGTCCAAATGAACAGCTCTGGGGGGAAAAGTCACAGATCTAGATTTAGCTGCATGGTGTTATAGATGCACCAATGGGTAAAGCATAGAATTTCTAGCCCAAAGGTCAATGATTCAAAGCCACCAACAATTCTTCTGGGGACAGAGAAAGCAGTCTGCTCCCATAAATGACTGCACCCTTGGAAACCCTATGGAACAATTCTACTCTGTCCTATAGGATCGCTAGAAGTTGGACATGACTCAATAGCAATGACTTGTTAGTCGATGTAGGTTCACGTCTCTTACTTAGGTATACAAATAAAACATTTGAAAGTCATTCTGAGTATGATTTTATTTTGAATCTGTATTGCAAAGAGCAAGAGATGTTAATGATGACACAACTTGTAGGTCAAAAACTTGTGTTTTCACTCATGAAGCTATCTTATCTGCAAAGTAGGATCCACCCACTTGCATTCAAAAGGCATGTTTTAGAAACCATATATATATCTAAAACTATTTTTTGAATCACCAAATTTTTAAAAAGAAACATTTTATTGGGGACTCTTACAGCTCCTATAATAATACATACATCCATTGTGTCAAGCACATTTGTATATATGTTTATCATCCTTTTCAAAACACTTTCTTTCTACTTGGTATCAGCGCCTCATTTTTTTCCTCCCTCCCCCACACTGCCACCGTCATGAACCCTTGATAAATTATAAATTATTATTTTCATATCTTACTATCCACTGTCTCCCTTCACCATTTGTGATTCATCACCCTGGTGGGTAGGTGGGATAAATATGTCGATCATTGCAATCAGTTCCCCCTTTCTCCCCCCACATTCCCCTTACCCTCATGGTATTGCTACTCCCATTATTTTATTGTTCCTGGGGGGTTTATCTGTCTTGGATTCCATGTGTCGAGAGCTCATATCTGTACCAGTGTATATCCTCTGGTTGAGCCGGATTTGTAAGACAGAACTGGGGTCATGGTAGTGGGAGGAAGGAACCATTAAAGTACTAGAAGAATGTTGTATGTTTAATCAGTGCTATACTGTACCCTGGCGGGTCTTCCCCTCCTTGTGACCATTCTGTGAGGATGTCCAATTGTCTACAGATAGGCTTTGGGTCTCCACTCCACCCCACCTCATTCACATATAAATAATTGTTTTGGGTCTTCTGATGCCTGATAACTTGATCCTGTCAATGACACCTCATGATCACACAGGCAGGTAAACTTCTTTTATGTGGGCTTTGTTGTTTCCCTGATAGATGGCCATTTGTTTTTCTTCCAGGGTCTAAGACCCCAGATGCTTTATCTTTTAATAGCCAGTCACCATCAGCTTTCTTCAGATTTGCTTATGCACCCATTTTGTCTTCAGCAGATCGTGTTGGGGAGGTGAACATCACAGGTTATTAGAACAGAGTGTTGCCATGAGGGAGTACTTGAGTAGAGGTCCAATGTCTGTCTGCTACCTTAATACTTAACATATATATATCCCTATCATTATATATAAATATATTTACATATGTACATGAATCACCAAAGACAATAAATGATGACATTGACAAAAAATTCAAGGAGTGTAATAGTTTACTGCCTTCCTTCTTAAGTTTTAAAATATATTCTTATTATATGTGTGATCTTCAGTAAGTTTCCTAACTACAATGAGTTTCCACATCTGTCCAAATGACATTTTTATACTAGGATTGTGGGCGTTTAAGGACAGTTTATTCTGTACCTCTGCTACTGCCTCTTAATGTTTTATTTTTGTTTGTTCTGGCCTGTCAAATGAATGATATTTTTCAGGTATAAAATAATAATTTAACATTTAAACTGAAAGTTTATAAAGAGGATTGAAGCTTTTAGAGAGTTTATGCAAACACATTATTATTGTGGCAGATTGTCCCAAATATGGCTTCCTTTAATCCCTCGTCCCTCCCTGTACATGCTTCCTCACCACTGAAAAATGAAATCCATTTCCATCTCCCCTTGAGCTGGCCCTGGCATCACTTTCCCCAGAGGAAGAGATGTTCTAAGCATGAGTTGTCATTGATCATGCTGAGAGGCCATGCTTGCATGAAGAAGAACTAAGGAACACAAATGGCCATGAAAACCAAAGCTCAGACAGATGATCCTAATCAGGTCCTTCCAACTGGCTCCCTACTATATATACAAAACAAAAAAGTCGCACAGACAAGTTCAGGTGAGGAAGGTACATGGGGCAAGAGAAGCATGCTGTTTTTTGCCAAAAATAGGCACACTGAGATGGCTGTGTGAGCAGGTAAATTGTCATGGTGGCAAAACCAGTCCCCCATCTGCCACAAATCAGGTATTTTTTGTTGAACACTACTATTTAATCTTTTTAGAACCTCTAAATAAAAAGCTGGATTATCAATCTGACCCGGTGGAACTAAGTCCAAATGTACTACAAGTAGGCATTTTTGTCGTTTGGGAAGTTGACTGGTGTCCAGAACAAGGTTTGTCATCAATCAAGACTTCACCATTTTTGACATGAGAAAACCACTCATACACTTGAGAGTTTGTTTGTTTCCCCCATAGTGTTGTCCTTATAAGCTGTGTTCAACATCACAACATTTTCTACGGCATTTTTCCCAAGCAGGAAACAAAATTTCATAGCTGCGTGCTGTTCTCTTAAATCGACCATCCCAAAAAAGCAAGGTCCGAAGGAAACTGCCTTTACGAAAAAATTCATTGTGACCTGAGAGAACCTTCCAAGGTTGTGTTAGGCAGGATTCTCTAAAGAAACAAACCAGGACACTTAAGATTTTATATATATGTGTGTGGGTGTGTGTGTTTATATATCGAGAAGGAATATAACAGCTAATTAGTCCAGACAGCAGTACAGAGGGCTCAATTCAGCTCACTTTTATGGAACAGTGTGAAGGTAGGTTGCTGGTCCAAGGCCAAGGAGGTAGACAGCAAAGTCTGCCCTCAAGCTAGACAAACAGGGTGCAGAAACAACAGCAGGAAGACCAAAAGTTGTGGCTTAGCAGAAACCAGTATCTCCAGAGCTAAACAGTTCTGTAGGATCCTCAAAAAACATGGCGAAGGTCTGGATGGAATCACAAACCAAACAAGCAAGGCAAGGCAACAAGATCCACAAGTTGGCTTGGCACACAATGGCTCAGCACACAGTGGAGGCAAAGGACTAGCTTAGACTGCAAAGCGCTGGTCCGATCACCAGGGGGAGAGATGGGATGCTTGCAGAACAAAGTATTTATCTAGGTTGTCTCCAATCAAGCTTCAACCTGATTAAACTCCCACCCACATGTTCCGATAGAGGACTAGTTGGCACAATAAACAGACTATATTACTGGGTGTACTAACTCAGAGCGAGTTTTTCAATGCTCACCTAGCAGGAAAAATGCATACTACAAAAGCTTCTAACCAACCAGCGAAATTCCTGTTTTGAGGGTGGGGCGGGGGTGGGGGGTGGGAATCCCTAATTAATGGGCCAGGTATGTGAAGAAGATTCAATTCCAGAGCGCATCACATGGTATAGACAGAAGATACCTTCATTGGACCCTGTCCAAATTCCTGATGAAGAGTTATCTCACTTATGATTATTTGTTTAAGTCATTAAGCTTTAGGGGACTTTTACATATCAAGTGATAACAAAAGAAATCATATGAAAAGTAGTTCATGTTCTTTATAAATTTCAAAGTAGTCACTAATTCCAAAATTAGTATAGAAGGTACTTTAGAGCTAAATCTTAAGCATTTATAAAAAAGAAAAAAAACAGAAATATAGTTTTGGGGTATGTATGTTTATTCATTTAAAATATTTACGGAGATGTTATCAAAAGACAAGCACTGTGCCAAAAGTAATATATGTAGAACAAGATAGACTGGTCCCTGTCCCCCAAGAACTTCTAGCCTATAGGAATCTCCAAGGAAATGATAAAGATCTCATAGAAATTTAAATTATGAAGATGCAACCAATAACAAGCTGTGTTGCAGTAATGCCAGACTTTGTAGCTATCTACCAATTCAAATGCCGTCTACCACCTCATTTCCTAATGGATCTGGGTAAGAAAGGTAGAGGAAGATGTTGATAGGCTTATATGATTCAGTTATGAGTGATTGCTAACAGGATTAATTATAAAAACTTAAAATTCTAACATGGGACTTGGTCAATTTTGCCATCACTACTGGATATTAAATGAGCTGTCTCAAAAGCAAGACGTAGGGAATTTCATGACCATCAAAAGAGCAAGGAATGTGGTATGTCCTTTGGATCCTTAAATTCCCTGTGCACTAATTCTCAATGCAGGTGACAGAACATTGTGACATCATAAGTAGGAGTGACAGCAAGAGAGCCAAGAGCCAGAGCATGAAACAGAACAATGGGCATCCTGGCACATGGACCAAATAAAGCTGAGTCCCTTCAGTTAGAAAGCTCCCTTGCATTGTGAGGTGCCTCTGAACACGAACACTTAATTAGGGAAGCGAGATTTGTTGCTCTACCAAGTAGGAGCTTAATGCTTTTGGGCTAAGGCGTCTGGCAGTGTTGTATCATCTAGACATTGATCTGTAGCACTGAAAGGGCTTTGTAAGTGTGACAGTTACATAACTGTCAACCTGAGGAAGGGGTGGAGTCTAGCCTGTCAACCAAGTAGCAGCTTGATGACCTCATTTGGAGGCCCAATGGAGAAAAGTAGCTCACTGGAGGGCAGACACACACACTCTGCTAGACATTCCTGTTGACAGGCCACATGGAAATACAGTGACGGAGCCAGAGCCCTGAAGCTGGAGGAGCCACATGGAGGTCCACACCAGCGCTGCAATGCTTCCACAAGACTTTTCACCCACAGACCTGTGATCTTCCAGCTTTCCGTATCAGTGCATGTGATGCATAAGTCTACAGAAGGATTCATGGACTAGTATGGACATATGGGCTAATATCAGACTTATGGACTTGATCTGGACTGGGCCAGTTTTAATATACAATTGCTCATTTATATAAAGCTCTTTCTTATATACATGAGTGTCTATGAATTTGTTTCTCTAGTCAACCCAGACTAACACAGTAACACTGCCTGGGCAGGGCTGAGGCCAACAAGGGCCTTGTGGCTCAGACATAGAGGACCAGAGGGAGATCTTGAAAAGGAACTGTACCTGAGCATTTCTGATTCTGAATTTTAACCTGTTAACTTCCCCAATAAACCACATAATTGTAAGTATTGTGTAGTTCTTCACAGCCACTGCAATGAATCCTCAAACCCGGCAGAGTAGTAGACAGTGCTGTTGGAGGAACAGGTAGCATCAGAACTGGCTTTTCAAAACAGGTTGTAGAGTGGATGTGACCTCTGCCTAATAGGAATCACCCTTGGACTGATTTTTATTCTTTCTGCCTTGTGACGTCACTGTTCCATGTCATCACAATATTTCCAAGTCCTTTTTAGAAGAGTAGGGACAATTTGTTTGGTTTGAAAAGTTGTGATAGCTGAACAGGTTGAAAAAGGAACTTCAGTTCCTGGGAAGAGGGAAGTTTTTTTGTTTATTTGTTTTTTACTCGTTTTATTAGGGGCTTATATAACTCTTATAACAATCCATACATACATCAATTGTGTAAAGCGCATCTGTACATTCATTGCCCTCATCATTCTCATAACATTTGCTCTCCACTTAAGCCCCAGGCATCAGCTCCTCATTTTCCCCGTCCCTCTCTGCCCTCCCCTCCCTCATGAGCCCTTGATAATTTATAAATTATTTTGTCATATCTTTCCCTGTCCGATGTCTCCCATTTTTCTGCTGTCCATCCCCTAGGGAGGAGGTCACATGTAGATCCTTGTAATCAGTTCCCTCTTTCCAACCCACTCTCCCTCTACCCTCCCAGTATCGCCACTCACACCACTGGTCCTGAAGGTATCATCCGCCCTGGATTCCCTGTGTTTCCAGTTCGTATCTGTACCAGTGTTCATTCTCTGGTCTAGCCAGACTTGCAAGGGAGAATTCGGATCATGATAGTGGTGGGGGAGGGGAGGAAGCATTTAGGAACTAGAGAGAAGTTGTAGTATTCATCGTTGTTACATCACACCTTGACTGGCTTGTCTTCCTCCCCTAGACCCTCTGCAAGGGGATCTCCAGTGGCCGACAAATGGGCTTTGGGTCTCCACTCTGAATTCCCCCCCCCCTCATTCACTATGGTAAGATCTTTTTGTTCTGATGATGCCTTACACCGGATCCCTTCGACACCTCGTGATGGCACAGGCTGGTGTGCTCCCATGTGGGCTTTGTTGGTTCTGAGCTAGATGGCCACTTGTTTACCTTCAAGCCTTTAAGACCCCAGATGCTATACCTTTTGATAGCCTGGCACCATCCGCTTTCTTCGCCACATTTGCTTATGTACCCATTTGTCTTCAGCGATCATATCATGGAAGTATGCATCCAATGATATGACTTTTTGTTCTTTGATGCCTGATAACTGATCCCTTCGGCACCTCGTGGTCACACAGGCTGGTGTGTTCTTCCATACGGGCTTTGTTGCTTCTGAGGGGAAGAGGGAAGTTTTAAAGCCTGTGCAGCCTCTTCAAATGTCACTGTACTACAGCACTGTGCTGAGGGTCACCAAGACCACCTCCAGGTTTGACGATTCACTGGGAAGGTTCACAAGACTCGTCCTATAGACACTCATATCTCTGATTTATTATGGTGAAATGATTTATTCATTTATTAATCAGAGAAACACAGTTCTAATTATTCCAGGACTACAGTAATGTTAATCAGACTCATAGTAGGGCTTTTAAGTGGGGATAAGAGAGTTCATCTGGAAGAATAAATACTTGATTCGGTAAATACTCTGGGGGGGGAGGGGGAAGGACAATGAGAAGGGGAGCTATCTGAGTGTATATGAAAACAAATTATAAATTAGAGCAATTAAAACAATGTTATATCAGAGAGGTTGATCATTAGAGCACATTACTTCTAGAAATAAACCCAAGTATACATAAGAACTCTGTCTTTCTCTGTGTGTGTGTAGCATTTCAATTTAGTTGAAAAAATATGGATTTCTTCATTAAAAATGTTGGCAAGTCATTTTGAAAAAAATTGGATATTTGCACAGATTACAAAGACAAATGCATAATGACTTTTGCTTCAATAATTTTTGTACTGGTGAAAAAATGAAAACAACTAAATGCCTACTTAAAGGGAAATAGTTAAGTAATTGTACATCTTAACGAATATCACACAGTGATTAAGAAAGAACAAAGTTGGACGCTACTGACATATACAAAATATCTTGAACATATACCTATGCACACAAAAGGGCAAGTTGCAAATCAGTGTAAGACTAAGATTCCATTCTATTTATATAAATATAAATAAACACTGAAAAGGCAAAACCATACACCAAGTTGTTGATAATGGCTAACCCAGGGAGTTGCAGTTATGGGAAATTTCTACAAAATGCATTGTATATTTCATAATGTTTTAACATTTTCTTTTGGGGGGGGTATTTTATTTATTTATTTATTTTAACATTTTATTAGGGACTCATACAACTCTTATCACAATCCATACATATATCATTGTATACAATGTATAAAGCACATCTGTACATGCTTTGCCCTAATCATTTTCAAAACATTTGCTCTCCAACATTTTCTTTTTATAAAGACATTTTTATTGTCAGAAAGTACAAAGGACATTAAAACTACCATTTTAACCACTTTTAAGTGTACAATTTAGGGAATTAAGCAATAACCTACCATTTCCCCCTCTCCCATTTAGTGCCTGCTAACCACTCATCTATTTTCTGTCTCTATGAATGTTGCTATCCTAGATGTTTCATACAGATGAAATCCATCCATTCTTGGCCTGCTATGCCTGGCTTACTTCACTCAGCAAAATGTTCTCAAAATGCTCAGCCATGCTGTAGCATATATCATAACCTCATTCCTTTTTATGGCTCAATAATATAAGCATGTTTTATTTATAATAAAACTATAAACACATATTTCAATAGGTTTTCCCACTAAAATTACAAAATAAATTAAGTTTGTATATGAGAGAAGTATGTTAAATTTGCCACAACCAGTAGGACTTGATTTAATGACTAAGGCAGAAATGCTAAGCAGAGGGACTATATATTATAGGTACAGGTAAAATTTAATTAACAACTTGAAGGCAAGGACAAAAAGTTCATTACAGCACAACAAGGAAAAGGTAATGAATATCAGATACCTGAGCAACATGGTTGGCTAGAACAGGTAGCTATCTGATACATCCCGACCCAAGAGCTTCACCTGATAGATTCCCATTCTGACTTCTACACTGAGGTAGATGGTCTTCTCTGACGTAAATGAAGTGCTTGGAGAGACTCAGAAAGTCTAAATTTGCTGATCCTCACAGGACAGGGCAAGGATAACCAATTCACTCAAGCTGTTCCTTTACAGTGGGAGGAAGAAAAGCACAGAGCAGCAGAGCTTACTCTTGATCTCAAAATGATCCTTTTCATGGTACCATCTACAATTATTATGTGAGGTTCCAGAACTCAACTGAACCTATTTGCCAGTATTGGGGGCATAGAAACTACTCCAGTATTGGGGGCATAGAAACTACTCCAGTATTGGGGGTATAGAAACTACTCCAGTATTGGGGGCATAGAAACTACTCCAGTATTGGGGGTATAGAAACTACTCCAGTATTGGGGGTATAGAAACTACTCCAGTATTGGGGGTATAGAAACTACTCCAGTATTGGGGGCATAGAAACTACTCCAGTATTGGGGGTATAGAAACTACTCCAGTATTGGGGGCACAGAAACTACTCCAGTATTAGGGGTATAGAAACTACTCCAGTATTGGGGGTATAGAAACTACTCCAGTAGTGGGGGTATAGAAACTACTCCAGTATTGGAGGTATAGAAACTACTCCAGTATGGGTTGTATAAACTACACCAGTTTGCCTGATTTTGATTAACTTCCATGGACTAAAATACATTTAAAAAAAGAATAAAGCAGCGCTACTAATCTCTGAGAGTTACTGTTTATAATGCAGTGACAAACTCAAGTTCTTCTTTTAATCAAAATAATAAACAATGTCAAGCTACACCAGTCATTCTCAACCTCTGGGTCATGACCCCTTCAGAGGCCAAACAACCCTTTCACAGGGGTCACACGATTCATAACAGTAGCAAAATGACAGTTATGAAGTAGCAACAAAAATAATTTTATGGTTGTGGGGTCACCACACCATGAGGAGCTGTATTGAATAGTCGCAGAGGCATTAGAAAGGCTGAGAACCACTGATCTACACAGTCAGAGAACCAGGGTAATTGTTTCTCAGGGAGGAAAACATCAAGTTGATCTAAATACCAATCTCTTTACTAAAAGCTGAATTTCAGCAGAACTGTTTACAAACTTGATTTTAACAAGGTCTTACTACTTTCTTTCTTTTTTTTTTGTAATTAAAGTATATGTGCCATGATTTACTCAGGAAGTAAACTAAGAGTCAAGTTCCACAAGGCAGAGTTGCCAACTGAGTCCTTGAATACTGTCTAGCTCTCCCTGAGGCACCTTCTCTGCCTGCACTATTCCTGACTGAAAGGCCTTTATGGGAAAAAAGACCTTCTGCTCTTTAATTGCAAAATATAAATGATCTTTCTCTTGAGGAAAGAGGTGGCATTTACAAGCATATGGTTTAGCAATTTCTTTCTGCTCTTGGTACCCATGTGGTATGTAATTTGAAGTAGTAATCCTTAAACTTTAAATTAATATCACTTGGGGAGATAAATGGTGGCCTGTCTGCATCTTAAACACTCTCAAAAAGCCACATTCTACTTTCCTCATGGGAAGGGTACTTCACATCTTTTGATATCTACTCTACCCTTCTCATCCTAAAATTTGAATAAGCAGGTGTAGATTGACCATGCTGGAAGGTGTGACCTTGATTCTGATACTCTGAAAACACAATTCTAAACCTTTCAAAAAGTATTATCACACAGGCAGTAAAGGGCTATCCTGAGAAACATGACTGGAGCTCACACACATTTTCTAGTCTGGCAGGACTCTTGAAACACCTTTCTTTAGATAACATTAAATGATTCCTAACCTCTGTTCCAGCTCCCAAGTCTTATCATTCCATGATTCTATATTTGTAATTGTTATTCGATATACTCAGACTTTAAACACTGAAGAACTATATCACAACAAAAATATTTGACACCATTCCTTTATTGGGTGTATATAACTCCATTTACCAATTACCACATTGATTCTCCACCTCTCTGCTAAAAGATAATCCAGTTTCTGAATCTTTATATAATTAATTCAATATAAAAGTTATTGAGCGCTCTACCATGCAGACCCAATACTAGGTGACAGAAATACTAAGATTAATAAAAAGCAAAGTCTCTGCTTTTGAGGAACTCACTGTCTACTGAGAAACAGGACTAGGTGACAAATAATGTCAATTCTAGAACTAACAAGCCATGATTTTTAGGAAGTCAAATACAATTGATTTCCATGAATACCACCCAATAACTACATCTATGCTAAACAGAATTATTAAATGCATGGGAATTCAGAAGAATGAACCAATCTGTGTTAAAGAAATACTGCCAGAATGCTCCTTAGAAGCAATGATGGTGAGACTTTATTTCGCATACTGCAGACATGTGATCAGGAGAGACCAGTCCCTGAAGGACATAACGCTTGGTAAAGTAGAGGGTCAGCGAAAAAGAGGAAGATCCCCCAACAAGATAGACCGTCACAGGAGCTGCAACGTGAGTTCAAACACAGATTGTAAGCCTGGCGCAAGGTGTGTTTCATTTTGCTGTGCAGTCTCATGAGTTAGAACCCACTCGACGGCACCTAACTGTGGGACACAGCCCCACCCCAAAATGGATAGTATGGGATGGCTGGGTAACTGAAGGGAAGAAATTGAGACAGACAAAAGTTTTGGGGTGCTCAACTCCACCATGCCATCAGGAACCAGGTCTGCGGAGAGAGAGAAAATGTATTCTTTTTTTTTTGTATTTCATATTATTTTTTAATCATTTTATTGGGGGCTCATGCAACTCTTATCACAGTCCATACATCATACATCAATTGTGTAAAGCACACTTGTACATTCGATGCCCTCATCATTCTCAAAACATTTGCTCTCCACTTAAGCCCCTGACATCAGTTCATTTTCACCTCCCTCCTTGTTTCCCCCTCCCTCATGAACCCTGGATAATTTATAAATTATTATCATATCTTACACTGCCTGATGTCTCCCCTCACCCACTTTTCTGTTGTCCATCCCCCAGGGAGGAGGTCACATGTAGATCCTTGTAATCGGTTCCCTCTTTCCACCCCACTTTCCTTCCACCTTCCCTGTATCACCACTCTCACCACTGGTCCTGAAGAGATCATCTGTCCTGGATTCCCTGTGTTTCCAGTTCTTCTCTGTACCAGAGTATAACCTCTGGTCTAGACGAATTTGTAAGGTAAATTGGGATCATGATAGTAGGGGGGGGGGGGGTGGAAGCATTTAGGAACTAGAGGAAAGTCGTATGTTTCATCACTGCCACACTGCACCCTGACTGGCTCATCTCCTCCCCGTGACCTTTCTGTAAAGGGATGTCCAGTTGCCTACAGATGCCCACTCCACACTCCCCCTCATTCACAATGATAAGATTTTTTTTTTCTTTGATGCCTGATACCTGATCCCTCTGACACCCTGTGATCACACAGGCTGGGAGAAAATAGATTCTTACATCGACTTCTATAGTCTCAGGCATGCAAGTCACGGTAAGCATAGACCTAACAGGAAGGGGGTGTACTAGAGGCATAAATATGACAAAAAGGTACATTCGTAAAAAGATGGGCAGGCTAGATGGCAGCCTAACCTTAGTCTTCTCTAGGCTGGCTTGACCTTGGTTGTCTTGGTTGTCTCTGTTCTTATCCAGGGGAGTAATCTATGATCCTTATAAGAAGGAAATGGGCACTAAGGGTGGGGCAGACAATAGGGTCTAATTGCTCTTGAAGGCAGACAACCTTCAGGCCAAGTAGCCTTCAAGCAGTTGACCTTGGAGCATATACAATAGCAACCATGTGCTTGCAAGCACCTTAAGAGTGGCATTATTTTTCTTTAATCGTTTTATTAGAGTTAGAGGCTCTTACAAGTCTTGTTACAATCCATACATCAATTGTATAAGGTTGGCATGATTATGGGGGGTCTCATGGGGAATAACTTTTACTTAAGAGGATGGGACCAGGCCGTAGCTCCAACCTATGCATTCCAACCTATGAACATGAAAGTCGCCCTCCATGGGAGCCACAGTCTCCCAGACTCCTTAACATATGAGTGTACGTAGAGAATTTGTCCATACACACTTTCTTCCTGGCTCTATTTCCAAAATGGCAGGTACAATTTCAAATTCACAACAGATTACATAATATTTTTAAAAATTAGATCATGCAGGTACTACTTTTACTTCCATTTTCAGCTCAACTCTCAACTTACTGCCATCTCGTCAATCCTGACTTACAGGTTAGAACTACCATCATGGATTCCAAAGTTGTAAATCTTTATGCGAGTAAAAGGCCTCATCTTTCTCCCTTGAGGTACTCAGTGGGTTCAAACTGCTGACCTTGAGGTTAGAAGCCCAACACGTATGCCACCAGGGATCCTATTCTGTGTCTCATTATCAATTTCCTATATGTAAAATAGTAATTTTTCTTAATTCCCATTTTGTTATCTGTGAAATTGAGACAAAGATCTGGTAACACAGACAGTGACATGAGATTTGAATTTGGGTTCACAGAGGTCCTGAACTTAAAAGAGCTAAGGTCTACTAAGGTGAAAGAAAACAAATGTTTCTAATGTTGATTCCTAGACCTCTCAGACAAGCAGTTCTCAAACTTTTTGAACAAACTCCATTTATTTTATATACAATTTGTGCTTCCCAAACACAGTGTTCTAAGAATGAAGTACCGATTTATCAAGTTCATTGTAGGAGGGTGAACAATTCATATCTGAACTGTTATGCAATTAAAGTCTGACGATTAAAAAATTTCAGACCAGGAACACTGTTTATACAAATATGCAACAATATGTACTATATGGTTAAATGAACAAACAAAAGTAATGACGATGAGACAAAATGAATAGTAATGTATAATAGAAAACCCAACCAACTGAAAAGCACAACCATACTGGTTATATACGTCTTTCCAAAAACTTGCAATAATTCTAACTTATGCATGTTCGTAAGTAGAGTATGTTTTACAATATGTCACACATTGCACACTAGCCAGACGTTGAGAATGTTATTCAGAATCCTTCCTAATCCATAGCACTCTAATCTCATTTAAGCATGCCAGAGTTCGCATACCCTTAATACTTCACTTCATTGGTTATTACTACGCAGAGGATATATGCATAAATGAAAGACTAAAAGATCACCTGTCTTTGCCAATTGTTTTACATTAGGGCCCACTAATTGCCTTTGGCCATCTCAAGCTAAGTTTGGCTACACAAGGCAATGTTACAGGTTCACTTTGGCACTGACATCTAATGCTGCACTGGCTGGGGGAAACTACTCCTTTATTATTCAATCATAAAATATCTAAAACTCCCAAGGCAAAGAGAGCCAATTTACAATTTGTAGTATTCTTTTTATTTTCTATTTAATCGAGCCTTCAATCTTTCTGGGTCCAATCTCTAAAACAATCATTTCCAAATATCAGCAGACAAATAAAAACATTCAAAAAAGGTGTCATAGGGCAAAATAAATATTAAATGAGCCAAGTGAGCTTAATTTTATTACATTTTAAATTTCCCCAAATACTAAACCTGCTGCTTTTTGCTTCCCCACAAAGTACCATCTCAAGCTTACGGTTTAGATAGGGCTCTGGTGCCAAAGTCATAGTCAAAAGTCACTGGCCAAGTTCTTCACATTGACCTACCTCCTCCTACCCTCGCATCCCCCTAGAGTCTCTGCTCTCGTCTGTCCCAGAAGCATCAGTGTATTTTGTATGCAGTTGACCCTGTCACTCAGCAAAATGATTGTCAAATCATTTCCAAACTCCAACCCCAGTTTTTTCCCCCATTTATTCTCAGTAGATCTCCTCACCTTAGCGAAAAATACAGGGGTTGTCAATGGGCAACTTCTCTTATTGCCAATAACAAACATTCAAAGCTATTTCTGTATCCACCCTATAGCTCCTGTATTCATAAGAAGTTGCACAACCAATTTTCTTATGCTGTGAATCATTGCCTCTTCCTTGATCCTCCCTATTAGCTTTTAAATTGATCAAGTCTGTCCCATCTGCAAAATAAAAGGCTCTTATTCAAGCTCTCATTACCTCACCTATCATCTTACCTCCCTCACTTTCATTGTCCATTATCTCAAAAGATCATGTATACTTTGTTTCCATATACTCATGAGTATTCATAATTAAAACAAAAGGGAAACACTGAGTCGAGGTTCAGTCCATTTCCACTCATGGGAGTCCCATGTGTGTCCAAGGACAGGTGCACAAGGTTTTCAAGGAATACTTTTTGTGAGGATGAGTAGGCCTTTCTTCCAAGGTGCCTCTCAGTGGACTTAAAGCTCCAACTTTTTCATTAGCAGCCCACTGTATTAAGGCAAACACCACCCGGGGACTCCACTCACATATTAATTAGACCACCTCAATCTGGCTTCTAAGTCCACCACCTCTGACTGAAACAGTTCTTACTAAGTCACTTACGATTTCCTTATTACTAAATCTAATCAAACTAAAAAGTCAAATCCACTTCCATCATGTTGCTTTCAAGTCATTGACACTAACTCCGTCAGGTTTTTCAATCCTCTTCATTCCTAACCTCTCAGCAGCATTCAGCATGACTGACCACTCTTTCTTCTTGAAATCCCACTCTAGTTCCATGAGAGCCGTTCCTGGTTTTCCTCCTTTCTTCCACGGTGGTGGAACTACAAGGTCAGAGGCTCATATTCACCTGCTGCCTCCATGGGAGAAAGATGAGGCTGGCTGTAAATCCCATAAAAATGTATAGTCTCAGAAATCCTATATAGATTTCCTATATAGAGTGGCTACAAGTCAGAATTGATCGATAGCAGTGGTTTGGGTTTCTACTGATTACTTCATTGCTATTTTATTACTTCAACCTCCTTTGCACGATCATGAAATGTTGAGTTCCCCCAGAACATATTTGTAGAAACATTAAAGTTCATCCTATTCTCTTTACTCAACCTGCACTACAAGGCCTCAGGCAACTAGCTATAAAATAGGATGACCACATGGGAATGACACATTTGACTACAAATCTTAAAGTAGCTATCAATTCTAGATCTCCGAGGTTAGACTCTCAGCCTCAGTAGTCCCAAGGCTATTCAGTCTTATTGGTCCCAAGTCCACTAAATATTTACGCAGCTAGCGCCAAAAAACAATGAAAAAGTCATGATGAGTGCAGAGGTTATTAGTTGTAATAATCATCTTTGAAAATACAGACAAGCCATTTCTGTTTAATTTCTTCAGTGGCAACGTATGGGCCTGTAATATTCTTGCCTAGATTTAAATTATATGATATTTTCCTAATTAATAAAGGTTATAGCATGAACTCCCATTGTAGCAGTGGAATCATCAATTGCAGCAATTTAATTCCTGTGGAGCAAAGTTACTGTGAACATTTGCATTATTGTCTGTGGTAAAGAAACTTGGCTTTTCATTTGTAGAATGCTATAAAAAACTGTGCATACTTTGATAGTTTGTTAACCCCTGATATCTTGGGTGTTTTCTGTGAGAATGTGAAATGCAAAAAAAAAAAAAAATAGTCCACACCAAATCTTGATTTTTAAGTTTATTTGTCAAGTCCTAGAGCATGAGCTAAAGAAAATGTTCACACATTACACTAATCTTCTTTATTTTCTTTTTATATCATCGCTTCCCTCTTAGCTTTATTAGCATTGTTCTTTACCCTTCCAACATACCATTCTGTACTGGAAAGAAAAAAATAATAAATAAAACTCAGAGATAATTACCCTAGGAGCTGCTGTCTAAAACTACAGCTACTGGCTGGATCAGAATTGAGCAAGATTTCTTTCCAGACCCAAATGCATTTCCCTAAGAATGAAAGCATGACCATGCACATGTCAAGCAACCAATATTCATTTTCAAGAACAGAAAAGCAGGCAAAAGAGCTTAAGCCCAAGAAAGTCAAGTGTCTGGAATTAGGAAAAGTCAACTCCTCCTGCAAAACTCACCCTTTCATCATCCAAACTGAAGCTTACCCCCCAATTTTCCACAGATCACCAGAAATCAGCAAAGATGTGACCTGCCTAACACCCTCTTCCAGTGCATATACTCATCTCCCTTACACTGTAGGAGACTAAAATTGATAATAATAATAATAAAAAAGAGAATAATGTATGTTCTTACCAAAAACTCTAAAGGGGAATAGCTGGGTCTTTTGTATTCTGTGCACTAATCCCTCAAGATAGTACTGAATAATTGATTGATGGGCTTCATGATCAGACTGCTAGCCTCACCATTTTGAGCAACATTCCTGGCCAAATTTAATTCACATCTAATAATTAATTCTATATTTCTTGTGATCAAATATGTACCAAGAATGATCTCTGATCTTCAGAATGCCATCAGTTGATACTTCACCTAATGTCATAAGCTTGATATAGGACCAGTTCAGTTACAGCACCAACTTGGGGCACCACTAACAAAAATTCTTACAGCCACTCAAGAAATGGTACTAGGACTACAAATTTATAAGAGAGAGAAATACACTGACATAATAAAACAAGGACAGATTCATAATTTATAAGCAGAATATTCTCTGAAGGTAATTTCTAAGAGAAATGATGAATTGTGATTAATAACTTTATAAATGCTAAGTTGAATTTCATATAATTGAAACAGTATTAATAATGAACAAGTATCCAATGGTTAAGCATCTCAGAAGTGCTATCCAGGATAAATTCCTTCCATCTAGTTACTTCTCAGAGTTCATAG